>NC_070533.1:3840000-4160000 GCF_025433545.1 Fusarium keratoplasticum
CCAACTCTTCTCCCCCGACGCGACCACTCCCATCGCCATATCGATCTCCTACGGCTCCTCTTCCTCCGCCGCCTCAGATGAACATCCAACCAAACACGCCCCCGAGTCCAGCTGGCACCTCGGCTGGCACATCGGCCACACAGCCAGGCTACATGTCTCGCCCTCTCGACCCTCCACCGCGCGGCTTCCGACCCCGAGTTGACTCAGACCCTCAAGCTCGCCGACCTCTCCGCGTTCCTCCTCCGCTTGTCGACCGCTCTGCTACAGTTCCTGTCCTTGGTGGAGGCCCTCGAAGTCCCTATGGCCCACCCCCTGATGAGGGCAACTACTTGCGCTCCGAGAGCTCACCCCGTGCGGCTCCGGAACCACCACGAACTGCAAGCCCCTTCTCCACACGAACTCCCATCGAGGGTGACTTTCCCATGTCAAAGGGTCTTCCCCGTGGCCGCAAGCCACCTGGCATGGAGCCTACTAGCCCTGAAAGCACCTTTGGTCTTGGCCCAAGGAAGCAGCGCCGGCAACGCCCCATGTATCCTCCTCCTCGAGCTGAAGCCTCTCCTACACCTGAGTCGCAGCACAAGGATTCAGCCGAGGGCCATGGCTACGCTCTCCCCAGCTGGGACGACTTTAGCGGAGCCAATCCGCACCGCTCGGCCATGCCTCTTCCTCTCTCGCCCTTCCATACCGACTTCCCTCTTCAGTCTCCTGCGCAGGCGACGGATGAATCGTTGAGTCCTCGCTTTGGAGGGCAGTATACGTCCTCTCCCATCTCGCCTACCCCCCCGAGCCTGCCCTCGCCGTCTTTCCCATCGCTGCAAAAGTCCATCTCTAGCTCGAGCGAGAATCTTGCCCGCAGCTTTGACATGGCTGCCGACGGCAACTACCACAACGCACCCGAGCCGAATCCCACCAGGCCACTCATCTCACCCGTCATGGTTGACTTTGTACCACCCCGAGACCAAAGCGCTACGCGCGTCGAGGCCAAGCGGGCGCCTCCAAGACCGGCTCCCATCAAGGTCCCGACGACGACGCTGGGTGTCGGACCAGAGTCAGGCAGAGTGCGGACGCCCAACCCTGTCGTGGACGAGTTCAACCCGGGCTTCATCTAGCTTGCCACGCCCTCATGACACATTTGCATATACATCGTCCGTCTCTTCTTCTTTCCGTACATGATTTGTCACCAAAAAATCTTTCCCTTTGTGGATATGGCGTGTCGTTCGTTTATAGATTTATCATTACATACCCCCGTCCCCCTCTTTCTGAGCCTTTCTTTTTTTACTTTATTATATTTCTTGTATATATCCTGGCCAATCGTTTGGGACATGACTAGTGGATAATGTTTAAGGGTTGGATATCCGGAGCTTTGGATCATATTTGCCGGCCTGGATTATACATATGACTTTATGCAAGACCTGTTCATACTTGGCAGCTGAAAGTTTGTTGACCATTGTGGCTGGTGACTGAGAGCGAAACGTGATGTTATCGTCAATGGACGTTAAGCAACTTACTCCCCGCAACTGTCGCCATAGATGGGCTCTACCCTGGAGGAAAATTTAAGTTGTAGAAGGTGTTGCTTGCTGCAGGGTATCACCTAGTGGTTGAAGTCTCTTATGTTTGTCGTTGTCAGCTAAAGAAGATGGGTAGTTGCAATAGGTTGATGAAACTCTTGGAGTATGTACAAGATGTGTGTATATAATACGAAAGGAGTGTCCAAGTACTAAAAGCAAGTCTAATCTAAGTCGTGTATGCCGCATAAAACATCGCGTCTAGTATTATCATTCTGAGTCACCTACAAAGAAAACCAACCCCCTTCCCAGCTGCTCTACTCCGTACACCCAGCTACTCTGCCATCCTCTAGAGGCAGAAGATGGCATAAGATCGCCATCCCCAACGGTCGGCAACCACACAAGTCTTGGGCTCAACCCTGCGAGCAGCCATGTGGCATCCATGATCACTGTAGACCCAGACTATCACGACAATCAATAAACTGTTCTCACTTTCACAGAGGGGAGTACTCACGTCCACACTTGTCGTTGTTGAGAGCATCAACCCTGAGAGACTTGACAGCATAGTCCTCGACACCCTCGAGCTCCTCGTCAAAGACGACGCAGCGGTCGTGGGCGTTCTCGTCAATGGTCCACTTTGTGATTGGCTTCTTGCAGTCGCGGTCCGAGTTTACGGTGCCTTCGAGGAGGGGGCGGGGTGGCGGGAGGGGGGACTTGGCTGAGACGGTGAGGGTGAGGGCGGCGGCGGCGAGGATGGTGGTGAACTTCATGTTGACTGTTGGTGGTGGTTGGAGGTTGGTGATGTAGTTGTAAAGGTTGACTTGCGAGTGTGAAGTAGTGTCTGTGAGCTGTGTTGTTGTAGTGGTGAGTGATGCTGATGAGGAGATGGAACAAGAGCGACCGCAGCATGTCCTTTATAGTAAACAGATTCCATTCTCGTCAATGATATCTACTCTCCCCATCTCGTATCCCCCAGATCCATGAAGTCATCAAAAGCTCCCCATGATCACCAACAGCCTCAAACAACGTTGCATGCTCTCTCACAATGTCTCAAAACAACCTGACGAGAGAATGCTCTACACGAGGCATGCGCTTACATCCATTGGATGGGCCGACACAGCTGCATGTGGGCCCTCTTCTGCCCCGGATCGACAAGAGTCTAGAAACTCGTCTTTTGAGGCGCAGTTATTTTTAGATGCTTGCCCTATGAGGACACTTGGTGCGCGATACGATTGATGCAGATGCAGAGCTGCTACGTAGTATACATACATCTGTTTAAATGTTGGGCATATGATGCGGGAGGCGCCGTGATCTACGCTCCCGTGTTATGCAGGGTAGTCCTTGCGGGGATCACAGGGTCTTTGGACCGGCATCCGTATTGATGATATCAATCTTACGGTGGATTGCGGCTGAGCATTGTCGCATACATCTTCGGCATGCCCGTTTACGGATCATCGCTTTGGTTTTGATGCTACAGTCTTGGAGCTGTAGGCGATAAAGGCACAACAATGTTGGGCTCTGTCTGGATTACTGAAGGCCTCGATCCACAGCTATACGCGTCAGGTCATACCTTGAGCTTTTACGAGAGAGCTGGAGCGAGCGTCTGCGGGCAATGGCGCTATGGTGCTGATCTTGTCGTCAAGCTTTTTATTGTAGTATACACAAGTTGCAACCATGATCGCTTCCTCATACATTTTACCTCATTAACTTGTTCATCATGTCCATGCCATCGTTTAATCCAAAAACATGCGCAAGTTACCGCCAATGTGCTTCAAATCAAGCAAGAATGTGTCATGCCCAAACATGCTCATCTCCTCGCTCAACTCCATATGTGTGACGTTCCTGTTACCCGCCAGCCGAACCGCCTCTGCCACCTCGCGTTGCTGCCAAGCTGGGAAAAGGATATCGCTCGCGACGCCCATGACCAGTGTTGGAATATCGCGTAGGGGCGCTAGGCCATGGATCAAGTCCTCGGGAGGTCGGGAGCCGGGCACGGCAGTTTCGTCTGATGGGTCGGGGTGTGAGTTGGGTTGTTCCTCGTATGGCTGTGCGGGAAGGGTAAGACTGCAGGCATCTGACGAGAGGGTTGAGGCTTCGCCTGAGGCAACCTGCTTCTCACGTTCGGCACGACGGTCGCGTGTGGCTCGCTGATTCTCGATGCCGAGGTCGAATAGATCCATAGCCTTGCTGACGTATAGCAGACTGTTGGGGTCGTAGTTGAGGCACCACTTCTCACCGGCGTGATCGAGGTACGTCTCGATGAGGAAGTCGGGGCACAGAGCCGGCGGTTTACTCGAGTCGGCGCGACGACGGCCGAAGCGCATTTCCCACTCAGGGCCGGATCGGTATGTGACAGTGGCAATCTCACGGGCAAGCTTCATACCGGCGTGAGGAGGAACCTTGCCGTAGTAGAAGCCTCGGTTCCAGTTGGGGTCCATCATGAGCACCTGTCGCTGAGTGTGTCGCATGGCAATACTGTAAGGGTGAGACCGAGCGCATCCGCTGATAGACACAATGCGACCAACTCGCGAGGGGAAGAGAACACCTGCGGCGAGAGACTGCATGCCACCCATAGACGAGCCTACTGAGGCATACAGCTTATCAACGCCAAGGTGATCGAGAAGACGGAACTGAGCGCGGACCATGTCGCCCATGGTAAGGATAGGGAATCGAGTCGCATATCGTTCGCCATTGCCTGGGTCTATACTGCTTGGCCCTGTTGAGCCATTGCAGCCGCCAATGACGTTTGTGCAAATGACATGGTACTTGTTTGTGTCGAGAGGACCTCCAGGTCCAATAAACTTTTCCCACCAGCCAGGCTTCGGGTTTGCCTCTGTCGAGTGAGCGTGGGAGGAGGCCGACAGGCCAGTGTGTAAGAGGATGGCATTCGACTTGTCGGCATTGAGTTCGCCCCAGGTCTCGTAGGCAATATTGAACTCGGGGAGGATACCACCCCAGTCGAGTAGGAGGGGCTCCTTGCAGAGGTAGTTGAGAGTGGCTCCGGACGTGTACGAGGGTTCGGTATCGCTAGAGTCGTCGTTGCTAAGCTTGGCAGATCGAGTTTCCAAAGCATCGAGACAAGGAAACGACATGGCAGGGTTAGAAGCAACCCCCGACTTCCGGACACTCGAGCAGTGAAGCTGGCGAGATCCGAAATGTGCAAAACCTCGCTGCGCTTCGAGCACAACTGGTCGCAGAGAGCCTGCAGGGGCAGCCAGTGCGGTTCTGAGCTGGCGGCTCGACGCCGCGAGGGACCGGCAAGACCTCATGGCGGGAAGTAGTCAGTGTAGAGGAGAAGAATTAAAGTCTGAGAGAGCTCCATCGACGCAAGGTGGGTTTGTAATGCAATTGAGACGGACGCTTTGGGTTGATGGAGCCCGTTTCCGCTCCGATGCGCGGGGGACAGGGATGACTTACACGACGGCGTGGATGGCGCGATTTCACGTGACCGATAAGAAAAAAGATGGTGTTTAATCGATAAGATTAGCACGTGTTGGACTCGAGTGGTGTCTGGCGTGACGTCAGCCCCTCCTCCGCCACAGGCTCCCTCTCAACTTGTTAATGAAAGCTGTTGCCTCGATGTACATGCATGCAATCACTGAAAATGCAACGCGTCACCTTGATTCAACGTGGGTAAAGTAGTATTTTTCTGAATTCCTACTCTATTTCTTCAACATTAGCACCTTGTTCTCCTGCGCAAGCGCAAAACTCTCCAAATATACATGCTCCTCTACATCGGGCTCTTTATCATCACCTACTTCATCATGGCTCACATCACCTCCCAAGATGCCATCCAGAGCATAAGCGACGCCGTGAACAACTTGGTCCTTGGCGGCAATGGCGATTCGGAAGAGACACGCGGCAATGAACCCTTTGATCTCAGCCCCATCGACGTGGTCGTCACACGTATCATGCTCACAAAGGGCAAGAAGCTGCCGCCCAGTGTTGTCGATGTCATCTTTGACTTTGCAGAGTACTGGGCGCATTCGAGCAATGAGATCGACTATATGGCTGAGCATCAGTCTCCCTTGCGAGTGAATGGTGCAAGTGCTAGCGAGAACAGGTTTTTGGTGAGTGGACAGGGACATACCTGAGCTTACGCTGACCATGGATAGCTTCGCTCGTTCCCTGTAGGTCTCACAGGAATCGAGGGCAAGAAGGATCTCGCAGAGGTGTTGGCCTACGATACAAATGAGGCCAAGCCGAGTCCTCTAGGAAAAGAGCACGACCCTTCGTACTTTGCCAAGCTCGCCGACTATCCCACCCCGAAGCTACTGCATCCCGTGCGCAAAGTGGTCTTTTCGATACGCAGTAAAGATCAAGGGTGGGGTGGCGAGAGAGAGGATCACCACACATACCATGGGTCTTGGACTTGGTTTGAGGCTGGACTGGAGAGATTCGATGCGGAGCAGACTTGTAAGTTGTGATAAGCATGTGGATGATCTTTACTAACAAGTTCAGGCGATCCATCGTGTACCTACGATGTTCGATTCAAGTCATCATCCTCCAAAGAGTCACCACTACCAGTCTGCGGACTACGCCCCCTCTACCCCTCCATCGTACCCGAGGAAGAAAACGACGAGAGCAAGTTCAAGTACTCTCATCCCCTGTTCCGCCAGGATAAATGGACCATCAAGGGCAACCTGACTGCGCATCGGCAATGGCAAGACCACGTTGTGACTTGGTCGTGGACAGACGACATCCAGCCCGACACAGAGGCGGCTGAGAAGCTCGCCCTTGATGAGGGCAGAGGCAAGCACACGGGCGACGGGTGGTTCGTCAGGGATCTGAAGCTGGGAGATGTCATTACAGTCTGGGCAAAGGCGAGGTTTGGGGGGTGGGCGAATCATGTTGAGAGGGTCCGGATTGATGTTTACTGGGCCGTTTAGCTTGGACGAGCGAGGGTTTGAAGTATTAGCACTGCTCTGAATTATGATTAACGTCTCTATCGATTCACCTAGGCATTCACTCGAGTTTCTGATCAGGCATGTTGTGTGCTGTTTAAGTGGCTTGTAAATATGCATGTCTCTCCTTACGTCATGAACTCCAAAACCCTCTCTCCACAACATCTGTCGGCCGCAACTTTATTCACTGCCCTTGATATTATAAGAGATTCTTGTCGGAGGAGAGATATCGGGAAATGAGATTGATCGCAGGCGCATTCAAAAACTCGAGACTTACATCTTCACCGTCTCGCCTCATCGGCCGCAATCGAGCGATATTTTCGCTGTTTTCATTCTTCCTGCACACAATGTCGACCACGGTCAAGTCTCATAATATCCCGCTCACTTTGCCTGAGGGGCTTTCGCAGGAGCAGCTCAATTCATTCAGGCCTTTCAACGTAAATAACCTCAATTTTCACTCTTCTAGTGTTATGGCTAATGTATCTAGAACTGGATTGATACCTTGACAAACTCACTGCGTCTCCAATCCGACGCATCCCATCCCTTCCACAAAGACCCCTATGCCCTCCGTTCCATCACCATCCAATCCTACGACCTCTTCGGCCCAAGGGTAGGCTTCATCAAGCTCACAGCTACAGTCTCCAACGGCGCCGGCGAGACATTACCGGCCGCCGCGCTGCTTCGCGGTCCTAGCGTCGCTATGCTCTTCATGCTCGTCCCAGATGATGTACCGCCAGAGTCGGATGAGCGGTATGTCGTTCTTACGGTTCAGCCTCGTGTTCCGGCTGGGAGTCTCGGGTTTGTAGAGTTGCCCGCGGGAATGGTGGATGATATGGGGAGTTTCAAGGGTGCTGCTGCGCAGGAGATACAAGAAGAGCTCGGCGTAACCATTCACGAGGATGAACTAACCTCCCTAAGCGACTTGGCAATTCCCAACAGCGACAACACCGAAGGCCTCGCGAATGCCATGTTTCCCAGCGCAGGAGGTTGCGATGAGCACATCACCATTTTCAGCCACGAGCGCAGGATTCCTCGTGAGCAGCTGAAGGAATGGAGTGGACGCCTTACAGGGTTGAGGTCTCACGGTGAAAAGATCACGCTCAAGGTCGTGCCTATGAGGGATGCTTGGAGGGAGGGTGCTCGTGATGCAAAGTGTCTAGCGGCGCTTGCTCTCTGGCAGGGACTTCGCCAGGAGAAGAAGGTGTAACATTTTGTCTATCCTTTTTATTTCTAGTGTCATAACATTTCTGATTTATAGCTTGAATCGTTGAGCTAGGAGGACTCCCTCGGCCAGAGTTCCCACGCGGGCGTCAATGGCGTAGCCCTCTGCCTCGAGTTTCTTGCACTCGTCCCATAGATCAGCCAACTTGACGGTAAACACCTCGATAAACTCGTTCTCCTCAAGTTCGGGCTTGAGATTCTGGTTTTCGGGAAGCGACATGTCGATGCTCACGTGAACCATGCGAAGGTTGGTGTTGCAGAAGCCAGGATCGTTGAACATCATGGGCGACGTCTCCGTGACCTCTCCCACATAGCCCGTTTCCTCTCTGAGCTCACGCACGGCGCATTGCTCGACTGTTTCACCCTCATCGATGAGGCCTGCAGGGACCTCGATCGCGACCATATCGATGGGAGGACGGTACTGCTTCTGGAGGATGATCTCTTTGCCGGTAGGCTTATCGAGAATGGCGACGATGCCGACGCCGTCAATGTCTGCGTCCTTGGGACGGGTGCGGCGTTCAGCGGATTCCCATGTTCTAGTGACGTCCTTTGGGTCTGTGTATGTGATTCTTGAGAGGTCAGCGAGTTCGGAGATGTGTGAGATGAGTACGTACTTGGAGAGCTTGATCCAGTGGGCCTCTTCCTCTGACTGAGCTGAGTTAGTATACTGAGACAGAAATCAGAGATTGTATAATCTTACCAGAGGCCCTGTTGAGACAACCTTAGAATCAGAAACAGACATTGTTTTGTGCGTGTTTGTCTCTTTCAGTGCGAGAACCCGTCATGATAAACACACCTAAAAACTGGCCCCGCCGAACTTCGGTGAGGGGCCCGGTCACACAAGGCTACCCTGAAACTCGCACTTGGCCCATGTCTCGGTCAGTTTGTCGACCGCGTGAAAGATGATTGGATATGACGGTGAAGATCAAGAGCGAGTACGCATTGGTTTGGAAGAATGATTGGACTTGATTGAGGGTTGGACAACTGGCGGTGTGAATGAGGCACTCAATGAGGTTGTGGTACGTGGCAATTGAGGTGCTGAGAGAAGAGACAACTCATGAACCAACTCTTGATCTTATCGATATCCCTTTAAACACGGACAGGCTTTCCAACTTCACTACCCGAATCAACACTGCAAACCCTCTTGCAAGTAGCCTTATCCGCCTGGCCGTGCAGAATCTCAATCCACTGAATCTGCTGATAAGCCACGCCGCCCTCGGCCATAGTGCCCGTCCAGTCACCACCATCGCTCCAAGCATTGAAACTGAACTGCGCCGGATCGCGTGGTACCTGGAAAGAGTTCACCCACGTCTGCTTGCCATTAACCTTCCAGACCGTCTCCTTGGGCGTCCAGTCCATCCGGTGCGCAGCCCAGTCTGTCCACTTGACGCCGTCGGGCATCGTGACGGCCTTGCTGGCTCCCACGACTTCCTCGCCTTCCTCCGTGTAGGAAGGTTGGTTCGTGTAGTGGATGAGACCCTTGGGGTCTGAAGTCAGGACTTCAATGTCGGCTTCTTGCACGTCGGCTAGCTTTTCGCCGCCGAGGTATGTGAACATGGCTGTACAGGCACCGGGAGAACCCTTGGTGCGAGCGTACATGCGCATAGAAGCGTAGTGATACTTGTTGATGGACTCAAACTCTGCCGCAGACTGGAATCCCTTGTGACGAGCTGTTCGCATCGTCATGAAGGTATCACTGGCAGGCGAGTTGTCGGTGTTCTTCTCGATATAAATATTGTTATAAGAGTTCTGCATCGGAAACTCTGAGTTTCCATTCTCCCAGTTCTGCAGACCCCAAGTCTGACCAAATTCAGACTCCCAGTTGAAGAACGAGCTAGAAAAGTCTGCGTCGGCGTTTCCCTGCTGGGTCTGGATCAGAGCTGGGACCTTTGCGTACTGAGACAGAGAGCGAAAGTCCCAGAACATGTGACCGGAGTAGTATTTGTTGTCGGCTACGTAGCAGTCGCATTGGGAGTCGTCGACTGCGGCTGCCCGGGCGCCGTTGCAGCTTGCGAGGGCGATGGGCAGAGCCGTGAGGATGGAGGCGAGGAAGGACTTGGGAGAAGACATGATGGATGATTTGCTTTGGGATCTATCGCTAGAATGAGGGCATCATGGCCGGGCTGTCGGTCTTATATAACATCATGAAGGCTTATAGAGCATACCTCGTCGTCCTTTCTAATTAGCCTCAATCCTTCATGTTTCCACCCTCAATAGAAACATGGACAAGGCTTGTCAGTCATGATCGACAAAACGGTCAACATACGGAGTACATCATGCAAGACTCCCGCCCACGGACCAGCACTAGAGATGAACACCCACGGTAAAGGGGCACACGGGGAGCTCAGACGGCTCTGTGATAGGACGGCTCGGACACATAAACGTCTCGAGCGCCAGGGTGTTCGGGGATCGGATCATGAGATGGGCAGGGGGTGAGCGGGAGGGCCCATTACCTTCCGAAACGCTGGCTTGGAGCTGAAGCTAGACAAGGGTTGGTAGGTGTTTCTGCCTGTTTTTGAAGGATTCGTGAGAAACTAGAAGGTGGCATTGCTTCCAAAGTGTCGTGCCATAAGCAGTCCCACATCGACAGGAGAGTCCGTGGTGAGGTATTAGTTTCTGCCCCCAGGTCAAGGGTATGATTGGAAGATTTGTGTGTTGAACTCCGTCGGATTCTTAAAGAAGGTGGTATGGTGGGATCGACGATTGCTGACACGAGACGAATGAGGTTCCAAATAAAGGACCCTTTTAAGGCTGAGCTCGGGCTATTGACTCGCCTAAACTGTGAAGGATTGTGGTAGAGGCTTTGACTTGCTCAACTTAAGACCGAAGGAATCCTTCCATTGCTGTTGCGAATCATCGGTTAGCCTCGTAGGGCACTTGGTTCGTATTTCTATTTCCAAGAGATTGTTTAGGACTATATGGTAGTATTTCGGGACTCATCATGGCCTCATGACTTGGATTTGAGGATGAGATATCCCCGGATGTTCCGTACAGAATCCCACAGAGTGCGAAGGGTGATCGAGTTGATGATCCCGGAGGAAGGGGAAGAATGTACATTATTAATCCGCAACGGCACTCATTGACGAACTCGGATGTCCAAGTTCATCCGTTAATGGAGGATTAGCCGAAGAATATGGCATCCACTTGAATGAGAGAGACTGGGACTGGGACCTCTTTTCTATATGCCTTACTCGAGACATTGAGGGTGGCAAAAGAAGAGGCACGGATGTCGCTTGGCCTTGGGTCACAGTTCTCATGAGCGAGAAGACATGAGCACATCTCTGAATGGTATTTTGGACCTTATACATGCTGTAGGAAGCTTGGTCATATACTTGAACACTTTGCTACGGTAACTCAGGTAACTGGGAAGTACATAAGGACATTCTCTGCTTAGATGGAGTTGACAGAGCGTTTTCTCCAAAGCCTCGTCAAATGAAGTGCACCGCCTTTGCGCATGATAGATCGCTTCGAAGAAGACTTCGCGACCAACTCTCACTCCCTAGTCTGGCCAAACCCGGGATTTCCAAAGGAATTCTTGGCGAGAGTGATCAAGGGGGCTAGACTTCATAGATGGCTCAGCGATTGCCGTGATCTTGGCCGCGGTCTTCAGTCGGTCAAGGTCTTTCGTGTCTCGCTTAGTGCGAATTATGGAGATCTGGTGGTAAGCCATATAGTCTTGGAACCTCTCATGCCACTCGTGGTTACATGAGTACCAGAAGTGCCTGTGGATTTACATATGCAAGCAGCCAAGATTATATCAGGTCAAGGCAGCGAAGGCAACACCACCTTTATATACCAACAGACAACCAAGTACCCGAAAATACCAATGAGCAGAAGAAATTGACACCAAATTTGTTTCTGCTTGCATATAAAAGCTCTTGGTAACCCGACGTCCTGTGCTAGGATAGTGTCTTGAGAGTGCAAAGAGGCCATCGACACTACTACAAGGCACTTGTCCAAACGGCGAACAACCTGTCGAGGTGGTCAGGACCAGTAGTGCCATGGCTTGGCTTAGTTGAAGGCCAACAAGACTACACGACCCCATCTCGATCTGTTTCTCGAGTGTCTGGGTTCAGTTGTTGCTGTGGAAGGCTGGCAGTACCGTTCACTTGGGCACCACTCTTTGATCTCGACCAGTGATGAAGCCACTCGGGCAAGACTGCATAAGACAAGGGAGACCCAGCCCTGTAAGTGCTGTGCTAATCTGAAAATGACGGCGAACCACAGATAGAGATGACCCGTTCTCCCGAACGTCAACGATGGATCTCAGTCTATTCCCTGTCTACGTAGCAGTATCGGAACAGCCTAGGTAAATAACCCAACTCATGGAAGTAGCAGGAGCTGAATAATTTGAGGCCACGCTACTGCCATCTTAGCACAAGATGTCAACCTGTCTCCTTCAGCTGAGTCGAGCTATGAGCATATTGTTTGTCGCCCGGGGCTGCGTTAAGGCACCATTTAGAAAAGCTCGGCTGGGCCAAGTAGGTAACAGAACCCTCAGGGTTACGTATAATTGCTGTGCGCGTATACTGGTGCTTCAATTCTTGGCGCGCCTGAGCCTGAGGTTGTGTATATTCTCCGCCTGGGTTAAAAGTGCAGTGAAAAAAGCCAATTGGAGTTTCAGCGTTTTGTAATTGCAAAACTTGGTGGATCTTAGAACCCTTGCTAGCCTCTGTTTTCAAGATCTTGATTCGCTATCCCGAAATAACTAGAGGCAAGGTGGTGGTGGCCGAAGGAAGTCGGCATGGTAAATGGCCAACCTATCCAACATCTAAAGGTTCAGTCAGTGGAATCTTTTCAAGAATCTCTAGAGCACGAGATGCCGACCTTCACCGACTGGGGTACTCAATGGATTGCTCGTCGCCTATGGGATGGTATTCTAAAAGACTTGATCGAGAAGTGGCAGTTTCGTGCATTGTCTGAATGCCATGGATACTTGGGTTACAAATGCAGTGAAGTCGGAAGACAGGCTACCATCCACTTCAAGCCAGATTCAACCTAGCAGTAAGGGTGAGTAGTCGAGCAGGTTCTTGACGTGGCTTAAAAATGCAGTGAAGCGACGCAGGCTGCGTTTGGGTCGATATGATGTGTGGGTTGAGGGGCTCGCCACATATCTGCGTAGTACGTTCTTGATGAGGGCTAAAAACGCAGTGAAGAGAGGGGGAGGGGGGCCGTGTTCTGTAGGGTTCCTAGATGAGTAGAGTACCTCATTACATTCCATCCCGGTGACTGATTAAATTGCAGTAAAGCACGCGGCATTGGAGCTTGCAAAATATCTCTTGAAAGGTACCCAATGAGGCTATCACGGCGTAATATGTAGCAGCTGCGAAACTTTTGGCTTGTTTTTGTGTTATTGCCACTTGTCCTTAGTCCTTAGTTGTAGGTTGTGTTATGGCTGTACTATTTCCAACTTATCTCTTAGAGACTTATAGCTGATCAGAGAGTCATAGAGGACGATGCCCTGATCGACTTATAGATCTTGAGGGTGGCTTGAGGACACCGACAAAGTCAAGTGCCAGCCATTCCAAAAGGTAGGTGAAGGTCCAGTCAGCGGGCTCTCTGGGAGATATATTTTCGACGATGGCTAAAAATGCAGTGAAGGATGCAAAGGGGATTGTCTGTCCAGGTACTTACGTTCCCGACGTGGGTTAAAAATGCAGTGAAGTAGGATTTTAGAGGCAGTGTAGCCACCAGCAAGACAATCGGTGCAAAGCTCCACCCAAGCAATACTTCAGGTACTCAAAGCATTCGGTTATAGCAGAGCATGATTTAAAGGGTTGTTTGCGACTGGACTTGCCTTTAGGTAAACTAATTCGTACCTACCTTATCTAAAGGTTCAGTCAGCGAGCTTTTTAAATAATGCTTTCGACGAGGATGACAAAAGCCGTGAAGCCCGCCAGTGTGGGGGGGATTGTTGGCGCTGGTATCCATCTAGCTACCACCCAACGTTGCCTACGTCCCCAACGTGGGTTAAAATTGCAGTGAAGATTTAAAGATATCATCGACTGTTTAGCTGCCTTGGCGGCGGGATCTGACGGATGCCCGCGGAGGCGGCCGAAGGACGCCGGCGAGGCCAAGACCCGGGATCGGACCGAGTGGAGATGGCTTCATTCCGGCAAGCTTTAAAGACCTTCCTGTTGTGAGTTGGTTGATGATGAAGCAGTCTCTCAAACAAGACTCAATCAAGACAGGCAGTCATCGCGTCGTCATCCTCAATGCGGTCAGCAATTCACGACAACATCTCAACCATCTTGGGTCGTAAAACAAAGGGCCTTTCCAATCAGAACTAGCCAACACTGTGACTCTATCAAAAGAAGGTAACTTGCATGGAGTAATCGTCAGCTTGTCGTGATGGAATGCGTCGTCCTGATTGCGCGTTTCTTCTCTTTTGAGACAATGCCAGCCACACCCCAGTCGGTTTCCACCAACCAATGAGGCCTAGCAAAAGTTCCTCAATAACGACGACGACGCGCTCATCCTACGCTTCTCGTATCGTCATGATTTAATACCAAGGCTGAAACCGACATCTGATGCTTTGATATCCACTTCTCACAACTCTCAACCTCCACCGCTCGCCCTCAGCCATGTCTTCACGAGCTGAGCAATCGCGGGACGACGACCTCTCGGCTGACGCTGATGTCGAGAGCAACAGCGGATATGACAATGACGTAGCTCCGTCAGAAGGATCGCCGCTCCTCTCCAACGACTTGCCCCGCGACCTCGTTCCCTCCAGAGGGTTTCAGCGACGCGTCTTGCTTATGTGTCTTGTCTCGCTGTTTATTGTTGAAGTGAGCGAGTTCATCACGGATCCACCGCAGCAAAAGATTATAGAGGACATTATATGTCGGGGATATTATCCGGACCATGTTTTGCAGATAAAGGATCAACGTTGCAAGGATAATCATGTTCAGAAGACGTTGGCGATGGTTCGGGGGTGGCATCTGGCCTTTGGGATGGCAGTTCGTGAGTGAAAACACCACACTAGCGGGATAGTACTGACAAGAAATAGCCATCTTGCCGCAGTTTCCATTCGGAATCATAGCTGATAAATATGGAAGACGGCCCGTCTTGTTTCTATCACTCCTTGGCGCCTTGCTCCAGACAGCATGGGTCATGATGGTTTGTGAGTGCATCCTACCCGCAAGTTATCAAGTACTGCCTCTCACACTTCCTAGTATATTTCCCAGATGTCTTTTCCATCTGGGCTATTATCCCCGGAAGCCTCTTCTTCCTCATCGGAGGTGGAGGTCCAATGGCCGGCGCCATGGTCTGGACAATTGTAGCCGACGTCGTGCCCACTGCTGAACGAACTGGCGTCTTCTTTCGCCTCTTCGCCGCCAGCTTGCTCTTCAACGTCATGGTTAACCCTATCTCGGCTTGGCTGCTCAATTATGACCCATGGCTGTCCATGTGGATAGGCCTTGGCTTCCTCATTGCAGGTACCTTGTCGGTTCTGCTCATCCCAGAAACTCTCCGGTTCCGACAAAAGGCTGATAATCGTCGACGACATGGTCCTGGACACGAGGATGATGCTGAACCTGAGGAACACGGACATGGGGTCTCTTTGAGCAAGCACAGCGTCCTGAAGCAAGCCTGGTTTACGGTCAAGAACGACATGCAGCACGTGCGGCGATTCATCTTTGCGTCCAAGACCGTCATAATGCTCATACTCACAGTCGCAACCTATCTGCCGATCAGGGTTGCGTATAACGGCATCTTGCTACAGTACATGACAAAACGCTTCAACTGGGAGTGGTCTACAGTGAGTGTTCCATCATGTCAGATCCTATAGTCAATACTCACCGTTATCTAGGCTACATATATCTCCACAGTGGGCGTCCTGTCGACCGTGATATGCCTGCTTGTCGTTCTCCCCATCGCATCGCATTTGCTCAATGGGAGCTCTCGCTTTAGATCACGTCCCGTGAACAGAGATCTGATTCTGGCGCGCATCTCGCTGGTATTCGTGTCTTTCGGAGGGCTACTGATGGCCTTTGCAGGAGGCCCATGGCTCTTCATCATATCTCTCGTCATTACAAGCTTCGGCCATGGATTCAACGCTCTCTGCAGGGCCGTTCTCAATGCCGTGGTGGAACCGCACACGATCGCAACACTGAACACCACCATTACTCTCATTGAGATGGTCATGGGACTTGTGGCTGCTCCGGCTACGAGTTGGCTGTTTAGCCGTGGCATGGACCTGGGTGGCGCTTGGATGGGGCTGCCGTTCCTTGCCATAACAGGGCTGTCGGTTGGAGTCTGTGTGATGTTGTTTACCGTGAGAGTGCCTCATGGCGTGGCTCAAGCCCACAGTGACTGAGAGTCTAAATATTTGAACATGAGGAGCTTGGAAATACACAAAGAGAGATTATAGATATGTAAAGATAGGATATAGTATTAATTAAATATTTTATAGCGTTCAGTTCTAGGCTCCAGATCCATCTTCGTGGTGTTGGCCATGGCGCACGTTAGCGTCTTATCGATAAGCCTCCACACCCCGCGGCTGCCTGCTCCACCTCAGCTCCAGACAACCAACATCCATCATTCAACCTCCATACACCAATCTCCTCTGCGCTGCATCAGCGCAAACAGCCTGCTTACAGACCTATTTCCCTGTCTCATTAATCCGAATACCTTCCGAATCGCTCCTCGACCCCCCGAACCACCGTCATCATGTCCGACGACGAGGATTTTATGCAAGAGTCGGACGAGGAGCAGCACGTTTACCCAGCCGCGCAAGCCCGGTGCTTGACTGACCGCATCTAGGTACGACTTTGAGTACGAGGAAGACGACGACGACGATTCCGGCGATGTCGATATCGAGAACAAGTACTACAACGCTAAGCAGCTCAAGCTGTCAGACCCTGAGGACGCCGTCACCGAGTTTCTGGGGATCCCGCCATTAGAAGAGGAAAAGGGAGAATGGGGCTTCAAAGGTTTGAAGCAGGCCATAAAGCTGGAGTTTAAGCTAGGGCAATACGACAAGGTGCGTTATCGCGCCGTCTCAGACCAGGGCGCATGCTGACTGCCACAGGCTGCCGAGCACTATGCCGAGCTCCTCACATACGTCAAGTCGGCCGTCACCCGAAACTACTCGGAAAAGTCCATCAACAACATGCTCGACTACATCGAAAAGGGCTCCGATGGCCCCGAGGCTGTCCGAAGCATGGAGCAGTTTTATTCGCTCACCCTCCAGAGCTTCCAGAGCACCAACAATGAGCGGCTATGGCTCAAGACCAACATCAAGCTAGCGAAGCTGCTTCTCGACCGAAAGGAATACTCCGCCGTGGCTAAGAAACTCCGAGAACTCCACAAGACCTGTCAACGAGAAGATGGAACCGACGACCCCAGCAAAGGCACATACTCGCTCGAGATTTATGCACTGGAGATTCAGATGTTTGCCGAGACCAAGAACAACAAGCAGCTCAAGGCGCTGTATCAGCGGGCTCTCAAGGTCAAGTCGGCGGTTCCCCATCCTCGAATCATGGGTATCATTCGAGAGTGCGGTGGAAAGATGCACATGAGCGAGGAGAACTGGAAGGAAGCTCAGAGTGACTTTTTCGAATCGTTCCGAAACTACGACGAGGCGGGCTCACTCCAGAGAATCCAGGTTCTCAAGTACTTGCTCTTGACAACCATGCTTATGAAGTCTAACATCAATCCGTTCGACTCGCAAGAGACCAAGCCATACAAGACCGACCCTCGAATTTCTGCCATGACGGAGCTGGTTGACGCTTACCAACGGGACGATGTTCACACATACGAAAAGGTCTTGCAGCGTAACCAGGACATCCTAGACGACCCATTCATCGCTGAGAACATTGACGAGGTCACACGCAACATGCGGACAAAGGGTGTGGTCAAGCTGATTGCCCCCTACACACGTATGAAGCTCGCGTGGATCGCAAAGCAGCTCAAGATCTCGGAGCCCGAGGTTCAGGACATTCTGGGATTCCTCATCATCGATGGCAAGATCAATGGAAGGGTGAACCAGGAAAAGGGGCTCCTCGAAATCACCTCTGATGCCGACTCGGAGCGCATCAAGGCTCTGCAAGGGCTTACATCGTCGATTGGTGACCTCTTTGGGGCCATTTTCCGGGACGGCGATGGGTTCCGTAACATCGAGCAACCAGCAGGTGAGGATCAGGGGGTGGATATCTCAGGTATCCAGATAGGAAAGGGGGCCGGCAGAGGTGGTGGCCAACACCGGAAGAAGGGTAAGGGACCTAGTGTTCCGGCATGGGCCTGAGGGAAGCACAAGGATAGACAAACAACAGATCTCCTGCGTCACCGTCGACGTGGCCCCGGCAGTACCTGCGACAGCGAGGAAACGATTGATCTACCTATTTCATGTCTGTTTGCAGAATACCCGTTCTGGCCCGGCTTGACTGGATCGAGAAGCAGGATCGTGGGTTGTATCCTGCGGGTGCATCCGTGTTGGGGATGCGTCGACGGCATCTCGCATGGTACGAGGCACTGGCAACGGTGCTATGCTCATTCGTGGCCGCCACCGGCTACCAGCATGGTTGGGCAGCCAGTGGTTGGCGAGCAACATGACGGTAGCAGAAGACAAAGAAGCTGGGCTTGTGTGCAGAAGGGATCAGGGCCGAAGTGACGCCGTATTCGGACTTGATCCCATGTCGTGTGTAGTGTAGCGAGACGAGTCTAGAGTAACGTATCTAGCATTTCAAAGAGACATAGACTTGAACATGCTGGGGTCCATGCTCGGTCACCGCGATGACAACTCGCCACTTGAACTGTTGCAGATGTTGAATCCTACGCTGTCTTGTCTACCCCTGCTCCTCGCGAGCCTCCTGGCTGCGGCGTTTGCACCACCTCATCCATCCCTCCCAAGTCCATTCTGACTGGTAACTACCGGCTGAAAGATGCCAAGTCCCCGCGGCATCATCGCGTTACACAAGACGGGACTTGGGGCTGCGAGGGAGACACACACACAAGAGAGATTCCCGGTTTGCGGGCCCCCGGCTTGGGCTCTTCTGATCGTCAGCAAGGGCGGCGGGATCAAGATTTGTTTGCTTCCGGTGACGAATCGGGACGTGGTGGAAGACATCTCGTGCAGCCCGGAGGCTTGCTGTAGATAGATCGAGACCGACGAGACACGGGACAGAGAGGAGCTGGAGGTGCAACAAACATGAACTCATGGAGCATGTCTGGGTTTTGGGTCCTGCGGTTTGTCCATGATTGCGCTTTGACAGGGACGGCTGAGGGGATCTAGGGCGCGTGCCCGGATATGATGTGTCGCGGGTAGCCGTCGGGAGCGGCTTAAGATGAAAGACGGCTGTGCCTGGATGGAAAGTTTGTTTGTCCATGTACCTCGAGGTCAAGACATGTTGCGAGATGCGTTGGAGTTGCGTTAGTCAAAAACTGGCGGCTTACAAGTCCAACCAACACATCTCTGTCTAGCCAACACATCTAGATGGATGACAGCACAACACGAACACGTTAAGATACGAGAGTGATCAAGCCTAGTATAGAATACCACGTCAAGATGGAGAGACGTCAGAACTCAACTCGCACAGGAGGGAAACGCCGAAGCCTCTGGGGGAGGACAGCCGCGGCGGGGTCTTAACAAAAGGTACACCGAGAAAAGGTGAAGAGGCGCCCAGTCTTTGTGCAACATCAGGCGGGGAGAGTGAGAAAAAGTTGACATGTCATTTTTTCTGCGCAGCAAGCATCTCTTTGAGTGCGCGAAGGCTCCCAACGCGTACCGGACCCACTTTTTCTCACGTAATGACGAGGGTACGGGCGGGGTACGGGAAGGTCTCTCAGAAAGGAATTACAGCCAAAACACCATAGAAATCATTTTGAAGAGACCTATGACTTCTCAATCAATTCCCGGCGAGGCACTTAACGCCTCTGATTCAAGTAGCTATATCACAGAGGAAAATAGCCGCCGCGAGCAGCCCAACGATATCACGTGCCGGCCGGTCTTCAGCCCGGCCACAACCTGCGGGGCTTACTTCCTTCCAATGGAGATGCCTTCACGCGACTTTGAGGTCAAGCCACTGCCCCATACGCCCCTACAGCTCTTCCAGCTCTTCCTACCTTATTCCTTAGTTAAAAGATGGGTCCAATATACCAATAGCTGGGTTGCAAGCCTGCTCCGAGACCGTCAGTTACGCCCGGCAGCCCGGCTTAGAGGCTGGCATGACACCTCCGTCGCCGAGGTATACGTATGGCTTGCTATCCTGATTTACATAGGAATTCACAAGGAACCAAGGCTCCGCGCCCATTGGGAGACTTCTCATCGGGGGCATCAAGGCCCTGACCACTCGATTATTCGATATATGACGTTCGACAGGTTCCAGCTTCTTCAACGGCACCTACGAGTCTTCAACCCGTTCAACCTCGCCGATACAGGCCTTCCGAAGGTCTTCAAGGCCGTGGATGACTGGTCTGAGCACCTACAAGCGGCGTCTCTCGAGCTATGGAGCCCGGGCACGAATATCGCTGTGGATGAGTGCATGACCCGCTTCACAGGGAGGTCATACGAGACAACGAAGGTCCCAAATAAACCCACGCCCCTCGGCTTTAAGACCTGGGTTGTGGCCCAGAAGGGCTTCTTCCTACGGTGGATTTGGCACCAGCCGAAGAAGAGATACGGACCTGTTGGTCTCCCCAAGAAGCCGCGCCGGCAGCCAAGGAAGAAGAGTCAGTTTTCTCGTCAACTACGCATTCAGAGACGAAAGGACCTATATACGCCTCTCAATCCGACTCAAAGCGTAGTCGTTGCCCTAGTCAATAAGCTGCCAAAAGCCAGATATCACGTCTTCATCGATAACCTCTTCTCATCGGCGAATCTCTTCACACATCTTCGACGGCTAGGTCACGGGGCCACAGGCACAGCCCGCCGCAACTGTGGTATCTTCAAGCCCTTCGTACAGCTCAAAGTCGATGACACTGCCGGCCGTAACCTTCTTCGGTTTGGCGAGCTTCGAATGGCCCCAACAGTTGATCACAAGGCAAGGAATTCAGACAGATTTAGCTGTATTTCCCTTACTAATTTGTCCCTTGGCTTGGCAGGTCAACCAAATCGCGTGGAAGGATAACGCCCTCGTGCTCTTCCTGACTTCTGTATTCAAGGGCGATGAACGCGTCAACCGGAAGAGGAAGAGGCCAAATACAATGGAAGCCCGGGCACGGCCGATACAGCGTTTTTTTTGGTAAGGAAGCTGTGAAGCAATTCGAGATTCCTTCTATTGCTGCTACTTACAACGACGAAATGAATCATGTGGACCGAGGAGACCAACTGAGGGCATCGCTAGGCTATGATCACCGCGTTCGTCGGGGCCCTTGGCAGGCTCTAGCCTGGACCTTCTTATTTGACATTGCCCTCATCAACAGCTATCTTCTTCAACTTCACGGCAGCCCAAGTTGGAAGAGATACAAGTCGCAAGAGGCGTGGCGAGGCTGCCTTGTAGATGCCCTCATCGCGACCTTCAGTCCCGATTTTCATGGAAGGAAGAGATACAGGGCCGGCAACGAAGACCTCAATCACCCGGGCCATAAGCTCAGCTATCGAGGCCGCACCAAGCGCTCTGCCTGTCACGCCTGTCAGGGCCATCGCTGTGGTGTTGTGAGGTCACAAGCAAAAGAGAAGGCGTTGGGGGAGATTGACGGGAACAGGGGGAAAAGGAAGGTGCCCAAATCAAGGTACGGCTGTGAGCTTTGCAATGTTGCACTATGTAACTCATCGTACTGCTTTGACTTATATCACCATAGAATTTAGGTGGGAAAAGAAGTACCTCTCGTAAGCTCCATTTTGATTGGATCAAACCCCTGTCCGGTACGCGTTGGGAGCCTTCGCGCACTCAAAGAGATAATGTGTTTGATAGTGTATCTGCAATGATGGTGTTGCTTGACAGCATACAGCAGCGCCTTGCTAGGGGTGAGGGGTCCCACCCAAAGGATTCATGAGTAGAGATCCTGCGGGGAGGGGAAAGGAAAAGATGCCTCGGTATGAGGGGAAACAGGTAGGCCTCCTTGAGACCCGTCCGGATGGGCATTTGTCTCATGCGTCAGATATTAACTGACCACGCTATGTCGGACCGTTGTAAACTCCACTTTGTCCTTGTCACGATTGTAAGAGATGGGTGATTGATGATGCACGATACTGGTCTCTTTTTTCCTCTGTGATGCAAGGAGGGTGATGTAAAGCGGGCTGTCATGTGTGTATCTGCAGCAAAGGTTGCAGGAATCTCTCCCCGTCAGCCCTTGTTTTTTTATGCTGCTGCTTCATGCGGGCGGGCGAGAGATGAGAAAAGAAGAAGAGGCAAGAAAGATTGTAGTTGATATGTTTGCTCTGATACGGCACCTTTTGATACGGCAGCAGCTTTCATGCAGAAGGTATCTATCTGCCCTTTTCCACCCCTGGACGAACCAGAGATGCTTCGAGGGTGAGACAAAAGGCACGCGGTGGTGAAGATCAAGGAGGGGTGTGCGTGGTGGTGTGTGAGCTCACCTGCAGACGGGGCAACCCATGTCTCAGCAGCGCGTGTCGTCGCAAGAGAGAGAGAGAGAGAGAAAGAACCAATCAAGGAGACTTTGTATCTGGACACTCTGCTTTCTTGTTCACGGTGCGCATTGATCAAGCAAGGCTCTTGACATGCCATTTCTGATGCACCTTTGTTTTAGTGCGTGGACTGCCATCATGGTGTTGTTTTTTTGCTGGGACTCATTTTTTGCGAATAGCCGGGATATCCTTCTCAAAAGGCTTCAAACCGGAGGGACCTGCGGGAAGGGTTCTAAACTTTCTTTTTCTCTCCTTTTTTGTCTCTTGTCTCCCCCAAATATCACGACACCCCCATGGAAATCCAGTGGAGAGGCGGTGGAGTCGTCACCGAGCTTCGGGACTCTCTCGTTATCGACGCCCGTTAAAAAGAAGGTGGCGGAGCCTCTCCCACGCTGAGGAAAAGAAAAGAAAAAAAAATGATTTTCAAGATGGGGACGGGAAATTTTATTCACTAGCTTGGGGGATCGACGTGTGCCACGAGGTGGGAGGCCATGGGGGGGTCGGGAGCGGATCAGACTAGGTACGGATACAAGATGGGTTAAACCTTTGGATAAAGTGAGCTGAGGATCAGTGAGTGTGACGAGATGGGGACCAAGTGGAGTGAGCTTTTGATGCTTCTTTTGTGTCTCTGCCCCCTTTTTCTGATCAAGATGGGGGTCACCTTTTTTTCCGGGTCTTTGCTGTATTTGCGTAAGAATGAGAGAAAATGAGAATGAGAATGGTTTGTATGGCGTCGCTTGACACATACTCCTCGCACATCAGGCTCGGATCTTTCCCGCCAGGAAAAAAGAGGGTACGAATACGGCTGCTGCCGTGTTTTCTCCTCAAAAGACTCTTCCTCTGCGGAGCCTTTGACTTGTTATTGCTTATTATTTCCCACTGCCGCGGCTCGGCGTCGTTTGACGGCTGGTTCCATCATGGTCCGTCGTCCACACAAGAGTCGTCACGGCTGTCCATCCATCGACACTAGACGCCCTGCTGCGTGTGCGTGCCCCTCAAGATCCGCCCACACTTCATCACTCGATGGACCCTAACCCAGGGCCAAGCGCTTTTGTCTTTCTCTGTCTCTTTGCTTAGTAGAGTCACATTTCGAGAAATCACATGGATTTGCCCGCTGCCCACGTTGCTCCGTGAGCGCATCGGATCGCGGCCCTCCAATAACCGAGCGCCTGGGTTGGGGTGTGTGTGGTGTCACTGTGCTTCTCGCTCTCCTGCACCCATGCCTGCCTCTCTTTTTTGCCAATCAGTTGGGACCAAGCCCAACCAATACCCAACCGCCCTGGGGTTGCAGAAACTGGACTGGGAGTGCCCCTGGAGAGGCAGACAGCCAGAGGGACAAGGTCCTTTGGAGCTGCAGCGGAGGTTGATGAGAGGGGGACGTGCTCACCACCATCACCGCTTGACGGATGCATCTCGACGGCACCTGGACCTTGGACACAGCAATCATCATCTCATCATACAAACTTTTTTGATACAGGATGCCCCCAGTGTCCCGTGATTTGTCCACTCACGATACCTTCAATGAACAGGGGTGTATCCATTTGCGCTGTCGAGCAGATTCAACAAAAATGGTCCATGGTCACCGCAAAATGCATTACTCGGGCGACTACGTCCGTTGAATAAAGCGCTAGAGTAGACGCAAGAGAAAAAGTCAAAGACGCCTCACTTTGACAGGTGTACACCTTGTAACAAACTTTCGAAACTTGTCTGCTGTCAAGACGAGACCGGGCAGGCAATCCCGTCTGACGGACACGGGAAGCTTTAGGGAGTGTCCCGTTCGACGGGCCGTCTTCCGCGTTTTTTTGCCTCTGTTTCATCTCGATTGGACGGATACACAGTACCCGAAATCTTTGTCTTGCTCCGCCGCCGCCGTTTTATCTTTTTTCTTGTTTGACAGCCCAGAGCTCGAGCCATCCCATTTCACGTCACCAACATCCCGTCGTCTTATCATCCCCCTTCAAACTGCCTACGCATGATCCCATGGGGGCAGGCAGCTTTTAATTAATTTGGCCTTGGCTTACCTTCTGTGCCTGGTAAAGGCAGGTAAATGTATCTATGGGATGGATGGATGTATGTAACGCGGTGGAGGAGGTTAGTTAGCAGGTACTTTATCTCTTTTCCCCACACGCCGACTTGTCACACCCGACAGACGGACGGCAAGGCGCCGCAACAAAGGAGAAACTTGATGAAGGCCTGATTATTTCCTGAGGCGGATAGATACAGCATTCTATCTCAGGTTTGACGCTTTACCAAGCGCCGTCCCCCCATCTATATCTCTTGTGTCTTATAGTTTGCTCATCCTCTTCTTCTTTCACTCTTTTACTCTTCACCCTTGTTGCACCATCTGTCGACTCGACCGCCATCCATCAAACAGATCACGGCAAGATCATCGTCATCTTTTGGTTCCCACGCACTGTCTTGCCCTGCCCTGTCCTGCCCTGCCTGCACCTGCAACTGCACCTTGCACAGTCCACTTCTTGGCCGTCCTGCGAATTGATTTCCCCTCTTGTCGCTGGCGCGAGCGGAACCAGCGCTACACCTGTCAAGTCAGTCAACCTAGGAGCAAATCACTCGCACATGCGCATGCGACGCATCTTTCACCCATCCAATCCATCCATCCATCCATCGCCCGCAACCTGTGCGTGCCTCGCGCCCTGTTGGATCCTCGTCGATCGAATCGAAAATCGTGTCGCAGCGGCAGGGCCATCCCATCGTCAGCGGGAGATCGTCATCGCTCATCCTCGGTCCCCCCCTTCATGGTCCCCAAGGCCTGCAATCCTCCACCAATCCCCGTTGCCGACGGCACTTTTGACTGGACCTCGTGCTCTTGGCTCCCGGGTGCTCATCTCGAGTGGATCCCGACGCAACCCTTGGCTAAACTGTGCCTCTCACCCTTGGCCTTGGGCTGCTTCTCTTGGTGCTGTTGTGCGTGCCCAGCTTGTGTCTGTTGGAGGTGAAGCCCATCGTCCACTCACAGGCCCTGCTTTGTACATTGGGGCGTGCATCCTGTGCCCAGTTGCTGCGTTGTTGAAAGAAAAAAAAGAGGGCTCCCCTTCTTGTACCACCAAGAGTCGGTCGCCTTGATCGGTCGCCTTCAAACCTCTTGCTCCCCCCCTTCCAAGTCCAAGCCTCTTCCCTCTTAGCTTCTTTCTTGTGCTACCCACCATCTTCTGTCTCTCATTCCCGCCATTAACCATCTCTGTCGGCCGTGCTAGCCGCCGCCTCTTTCTTCATCCATTGCAGCCAGCCCAGCGAGAGCTTGCTTGGAGCTCCCGGAGCTTGTTGACAGTCCAACTTGCGTCGCATTGGCATAGACTCCCGGGGATTTTCTCCTAGCGTCTGGCCTTTTATTTCTTTTTCCCTTCAGGTGGTGCATCGTCCGTCAAAAACGTCCGAGCACACACGTTCACCTTCTCCCTCATCAATCTCCACAGCTTCACCCGTCCATCGTCGCCGGGTGTGCTTTTCCAATCTTTTGCCGCAATCCCCGCCGGGCGCCTCTTTGCCCGCGACCAAGACGCGGGACCATCGCCGCAAGGGCCGAGGGCTTTATCTGCTGGTGGGTGCTGGAGACTTGCTGGGGTGCTCTCCCGCTAGCTCCCACGCCTCCATCTGACTCCTAGCTTGGCTCTCCCATCACTAGGACCACCCGCTAGACCATCGCACCCGCTGTCCACCCGCTGGCCACCCGCTGTCCGCCTCCTCCATCCTCTGTCCTAAAATCCCTAGCCCCTGTGCTCACCCCTGCCTCAATCCCTGCAGTGACCCCCCGGCGCCCCATCGAGGGGAGCATCTGAGCCCGGCCAGCACCCGAGGACGTCGGTGTCCGTCCACTGATCCACAGGTCGTGACAGGGCGCGACAGGGCACCAGAGTACCAGGCCAGGGCCTTTGGACAGGGCATTGCCAGCGCTCGACAGGTGGCCCGTCCGCCGTCTTCTGCCACGCTCAGCACCTAAAACCACGCCTATTCCTCCTTCCCCAACGCCCGCTTCCAGTTCCATTGAGGTTTCCAGCGCCTTGCGCACTTTCCGCGAATCTTCCTCCATCCAGTCTTTTTTGGTTGCTCCTCCCCTGGAGTCTTGGATCTCCCTCCACCTCACCCTCTCTCCTCCTCCTCCTCCTCCCCCTTCACGAGGCATGTTCCAGCCTCAACCCACACCCTTCGCCTCCTCCTGCTTCGCGTCCTATGGCCTAGCTCCCGAACTGGACTTCGCCTTTCCCGTGTCAGCCGGAGGCGGAGGTCCTGGACTTCTCTACGCTTCACCACCGCCGATGCAGCAGCAGCAGCACCACCACCAACAGCCACAGCCTCAGTCGCATCTGATTCACCAGATCCCCCGACAGCAACTCTCGTCCTCGACATCTCCCCCAGCTTCCTCGCCCTTTTCCTCGCAAGCTTCTATCTCGAACCCCTCTCCCCCGCCGAACCCCGCGACCCGAGACAGTCGTTCGCTGCGACACTATCAGCACCAGCAGCGCCGGCTTCAACACCGCCATCAGCAGCACCAACAGCCGCCGCATCCGCAACAACAACCCTACTCTGCCCCGCCCGCAGTCGTCGTTCCCAAGATGGAGGATCAAGGCCAGCACGACATGGCCGCTCAGCAGGCTGCTGCTAAGGATTACCAGCCTGCTCTTGAGGCGAGTCGCATTCGATGGAGCTCCATCGCAGCTCCGTCGCGTCATTATCGCTAACCTCCGGTTTCGCAGGGGCTCAAGGTTGGCAACAAAATCTCGAGCGACATTATTACCCACGAATACGCCAAAGCCGATCCGGTCTATGTCGACAAGACAATTGTGTGTTCCACGAAACCTTCCTAGTCGCCCTCGAGACTGACCTCAAATGATGCCGCAGACCCTTCCCCAGACATACTCCCACTTTCGACCTATCCAAGGAGATGGTAACTGTGGCTGGCGAGGTAAGTCAAAATCGCTCCCGTTTCCCGTCCCGCAGCTCCCAAACATGTCTGGCACGAGCGCATTCCTTCCACCTCCGCTTCTTCAGCAGCCACCCCTTGCTTTGCCTGCCGCTGTTTGTGTCTCAGCAACAAGTGACATGTCGGATTTTGGCTAACCGTCTCACGCCTTCAGCACTTGGATTCAGCTACTTTGAGAAGCTAGTCGACTCAGGCGATCAGGCCAAGATTGAGGGCGAAGCCGCCCGACTTTTGAGTATGGGTCATATGTTGTCGACTGTTGGGGGTTACTCTTACTTTGAGGACTGGGCCGATGAGTTGATTGGGCTTCTGCGCCAAGTCGCTCAGAGCATCAACGACCCCACGATGGCACACATGTTGGTGCAAGAGAAGTGGAACGACCCCAGCTCCGCCAATGGCATGATCTACTACCTTCGGCTTCTCGCCGCTACCTACCTCAAGGGCAATGCCGCGACATACGAGGCCTTTGTAAATGATGGCATCGGCATTCCAGCCTATTGCGCTCAGTTCGTCGAAATTCCGGACCACGAGATCGAGCATCTTGGCATCATCGCCCTCGTCAACATCCTCCTCAAGCCCGCCGGCCAAGTCCTTGAGATAGCGTACCTCGATCGCAGCCCGGGCACCCAAGTCAACCGATACCGTTTCCCTGACGAGGCCAACGGCCAAGATCCCGCCACCCTTGGTCCCATCATCTACCTGCTCTTCCGACCTAACCACTATGACATCCTGTACCGAGACCCGCCAGTTCCTGTTGCGCCTATCACGATGCAAGTTAACCGCGTGAGTGGTTTCACGCACAACACCGACATCACGGCGACTCAAACAGATCTCGGTCAATTTGCTACGCTCAACTTTGACTCACTGGCTATGATCCCGGGTCTCAACTCAGGCCCTGCGTTTGGAGGACTTGGATCTTTGGCGCCGCCTCCCCCAGCCAGTACGGTGGCTGAGCCGTTCTCACCGGTGCAGCAGAGCCCGTGGATGCCATCGTTCCCTGAAACACTGCCAGTCTCGACCCCGCAAGCCGCGCCGCCGCCCCCTCCTACCATCATGGCGTCTCCTCAACCTCCAACGCCTCCCGCCTCCTTGTCTGGCAGTTCAGCTATGGGTCCTAGTCCTCCAATGGTCGCAACATCAGGACTAGGCCGACAGAACTCCCTAATGCCGCCGCCGAGTTCTGGCTACCACATACGATTCAGCCCGGTTCAACTTGAGTATGAGGAGAGCAAGAACAACTTCCCTGAACCGACGTTCCAGGTGACAACGAATACTTTCAAGAATAGTGTATGGAATCGAGCGCACTACGGAAATCCTGATTTTCACCCAGAAGAATGGAGTCCTGATGACGAACATACCGACGGCAGAGTTGGAGGAAAACGCAAGAAGAAGGACTCTGCCTAGCACGAGGGGAGTAAGGGATGAAGCACAAGACCACTATGCATGGGAGCGCCAGACGCGCCAATTCACCAAAACTCGACGCTACGCATGAAGACGACTTATGACGATGTGCTTATGAGAACATATGGCTGGGCCACAACCAAGAGGCCTTTGAGCCACAGAGCTACAGATACTGGGAAAGCAGACGAGGACGGGGAGGCAGTTTCGTTATAACCCCAGGAGTTTGGAGAGGTTGGGTGAAATGGATCATTCGCGGGACGGTTGGGCAGGCTAGCGATGCTTATCGAAAATCTTGTTTTTCTTTCTGCATTGGTCAGCAGACCAGGCAAGATGGGAGGCAGCGAGTTCCTTTTGTATGCATGCTCATCGTGTTGAAGGAGAGAATGAAATGGGTGGGTGCTCATCTTTGATGGAGTTGGGGATTCTTATGGGATACCACGCAAAGTCATGATGGATACGCAAGCAAGAGGAGGAATGTCTTGGATGAGTTTGATTGGATTGGATATTACTGGGAGGCATGGGCTGGGTCTGCATTGATTTGTTTACGGGCTGGGCGGTGATCGTGGGCCTTTTCTGGGCCGGGTTTCAACACGCAAGACAAAAGAGCATTCATTCAAAGGGGCTTTTTAGTCTCTGGCAACGGTTATGGACTTTGATCTATTGGGTCGGTACTTGTCGAAGCTATTTTCTGGTGGTCATGTGTTGACTACTATTACACTACACTACTACTTACTACCTTAGTTTACCTTTTGGTCAGGGCCTCACTTCTTGACCTTGAACTTGTTGGCCATGGGCCGCGACATAGCATCGGCGTTTTCCTTCACTCTACTCTACATTCATATCAGGGGTATTGGCGTGCATAAACATGGTACTATCTCAGCTTTTTGTCTCATGTTCAGTCAATCGCCCTTTGAGGTGTCCAAGATAGATCTTCTTGGCAGTGGTTATCATGTCTTGGCTCTTTGGTTACACATGGACATGCATGTCTTGGTCTCAGCCAAAGTCCCGGTACAGGGTCGTGGGTCTAAGAAGTCTCGTATCTATGCAGTGGGATGCAAGAGGAAGTGCAAGTCAGGCTGGGTGAGACGGGCGTGAACAGAAGGGCCCCATTTTCATGTAGATATAAAGTGAGAGGATCCCGGCAAGTCAAGGTTGGCCTGAGATGAGGCTCAAGGTGGAGGTGGGCTGAGGCTGGAAAGAATCGGAATATGTTGATGTTCGAGAGTGAGGTTTATGTATTCATGGCGTGGAATAGTGCAGGATGGATGCATGGCGGACGCCTGGGCGAAGTGTCGTGGAACTTGATGCGTAGACATCGGTCGACTTCCGCTGCCTCGGCAGTTTCGAGGATTATCCCAGACTGTGGGGGGTAGATAGAAGCCTACCACAAGGAGACTTAATGAAGTTATACATGAGTGCCTATTTCGTGTTTAATAAGGCGACATGTAGGATGATTAAGCTGTTGGTTAAAGCCAAGGCATGAACTCAGACATGGGGATAGCCTCTTTAGCGTTCAGCAGGCGCGACAGTCTGGGGACGTTGGCATAACCGACCAGGCTCGGTTAGTTTGCATGTGAGTTATATAGGGATTAAGTTGATCTCAAAGGGACGTTACCAAGCCCAGAAGGTGCCTTCGAGACGTCGTGTCTTTGAGTAGCTCTCTTGACTACCTTGTTATCCAGGGCAGCCAAGGATCTGGTAATTCCCATGTCTCATATTGCACAATGACGTCCAACTCGACAATATTCGGCTTTGAGATGCTTGAAACGTGAGTTTCGTTCTCCCCTGCCTGTGAGCAAGCTTAGAGGTACGCTTGGCTCATCTGCCGTGCTTGATACAACTCCCACTTGGGTAACTTAATCTCGTATTATCCGACCCCGTAACTGACAAGGACCGGGTGGAGCAACGACCTGTCACGAATGTCACGTCCGAACCGTCATGATGATCCCAAGGCCGAGCCCAACCGAGAACCAATAGAGACAAACCGGGCGCGGAACAAGAGAAGCCGGCGAATAGGACATGTAGCGGAGGGTTGTCGTGCCGTCTTTTCTGCAACGTTATCTGTGACTGAGCGGCGCAGTCCAGACAAAGACGTCGCGTATTAATTAAGGCGTATGCGGTTGGCGACAATTCTAAGCAAGGCGTGTGTGCTTGAGGGAGTCGATTCCATGTCGGCGGCTGCCCAACAAGGCGACCGACGCCGTATCTATCAAGAGGATGATGTGCATTGGGCGGTTATCGGGGTGAGTGACCGAGAGAAGGAATTGACCCGTTCCAAACAACCCTTGATGAACATGACGAGTCAATTACTGGCAGGATTCACATGACTGATTCTATCGAGCCGTGCCGCCGCCCCGCGCCGAGCCGTGTTAATTAACCCAAGACCTGGCGATGCCGCAACTGATGATGTCGGGGAAGAAGAGCCAATGGGGATATTTAGCGAAAGAGGCAGAAGCCGCGCACGAATCATGGGTTGGCGAAACACGACGGCGATGATTAAATCAAGATGAACCAACCAGTGCTGATACATGATTTGCTGGGCATACACAGCCAAGGTGAGGGCGGCATGCCAGGTCACGCCATCACTCAAAGCTTGCCCAGGTGAAGCGAGGTCCACCATTGGGTCTAGAACCCCGAGATGAACAAGGGGGCCACGCGCTCTTTGAGCAGTAGCCATTCAAGGTTCCACCGAAGGCGGGGAGGAGACATTTGACCAGCGGCCGGTTGATGAGGAGAGGTTGGGCTGCAATCTTGTTGATCCGGATTAATAAAGGCATCTTCGGCCATCGCGAGGGCTTTCTCGGTGACATGTGCTTAATTATTCAAGTCGATTAGAAAATGGTGGGTTGGGTAGCATTGAGAGCTTTGACTTGACAAGATTTTGACATGAGCCAGTAGGAATCAAGGCCGGGCTATGCGAATCAGGATGGGATGTTTTAGGGCGAGACACTGCAACTACCGGGCCATCCTTGGAGAAGGAGCAAAATGACAGGGCGAGCGAGCGAGAAGCGATGATTTGCTGTTGGTCGCAGATTGAGATGGGGCTGGGCCTTGGTCCAGGCTCTTCAGGGCGTCAAAAGTCTAGAAGAGTCCAGGGGAGTAGCAATTGAGTTGTGATGATGTCGTCGTGTATGATTTGAATTGCTATTCCCTAAAAGAGTATGCACGACGTAGACATACGTAGTATCCTACTCCATGTCATGGATCTCGGAGTGCGTCATCCCGAGATGCACCAGAGTAGACCCAAGGTGCGGCTCGTGAACGCGTTCCTAACATCTACGACTCCAACTTGATGCGTCACGTCGGCTCTGAAGGGGAGAAGTTGTCTACCCGCAGGTGTACCAAGTACTTTCTAATAGTATCAAACAATGTGACAGCCCGGGTACTAAAGACACTGCAGACCAACGTCTTCCGTCGCCGCATTAGGGAACAGACAGATAGAAAAGCCCAAAGAACAGGAAAAGTGGAGCTTGTCAAATGTGTCGGGGCTTGCGAAGCACTGAGTTTCTTTTGAGTCTCCTCTGGCTCGCGGCGACGGCGAAGGCGATGGACTGAGGCGCGCAAACATGGGTGCAAGTGCCGATGTCAGGCCTTGATTCCGCATTTCGCTCGCCTTTCGGTTCTTGGTAATTGTCGCGATACTCGGTACCCAAGGCATTACCTGGCAAGCAACAAGCGGGAGAGGCTGCGCGGTCACGGATAGAGACTGCGCTGCATCGACCATCCTGGACCTTACAACCTCCACTCGGCTCCGTCCTCCACTCTCCAGCTTCCATTGAGGTCCAGTTCCAGTTCCAGTTCCCGCTTTCAATAATTGTCTCCTCTCCTCCATCTTTACTTCTCTTCTCTTTTCTCCTCCTCATCCCCTCTTTTCTTGTGCTTCTTTCTTTTCCTTGCTTTTCCGCTTAGGTCCCTCATGGCTATGGATGCGCGCCCACTATTAATCACGACCGATCCCGCACATGCTCCGAATACTTGCTCCTCCTTCTTCTGCTGACACCTCGCGATCTTGCGACTGACGACGAATACGACTTTTCCGACTACGACTCCAACGTGTACAGCTTCCTACTCGTATCGCGAACACGATCCCGACCTCATCGCGCACCAATTCATTCCCATTGCCGATCGTCGCAACCTAGACTCGCGACAATGGCCGGTCTTGGTCCAGACCATCCCCACACGAAAGCGCCGTCTGCTGCTCCCACAAATGATCTACCAAAGTCTAGCGACAAGTGGCCCGAGATCGACCGCCTGCAGATTGACGACGATATGAGCCCCGCCGAAGACGATGCCGACTTTAGCGATACCAGCTCCAACTACTCGACCATCTCCCAAGACTCGCTTCCCCCGATCCACGCATACGGGCACACCTACCATGGCTCCGGTCAGCTGTTTACACCTAATGATGCTTCCGAGGCGCATCGCATGGCCCTGCAGCATGGACTGTTCAAGTTGTGCTTAGACGGCCACCTCGTCGCTACTCGCCTACCTTTCGATCAACACACTCTCGAAAACCCTCTTCGTATTCTCGACATTGGCGCCGGCAGCGGCTTGTGGGCATGCGACATGGCGCAGCGTTACCCTCAGGTCGAAATACTCGGCATTGACCTCAGTAGTGCCCTATTACCCAAGGACGTTCCGCCCAATGTCACCTTTGAGATTGCCGACGCCACGGATCCCTGGCCTTCACCCACATACGACTTTATTCATATGAGGAATCTCGTGGGTGGTGGTGTCCGCGACTGGGGCGCTCTGCTGGCCTCAGCTTACGCCCATCTCGAACCTGGAGGTCAGCTCGAGTTTACCGAGATCCGCCCGCGCTTCTTCGACGTCGACCCAGAGCAGGCCGATCTTCCGAATCTCATGGCCGGCGAGAAGCCAGAGATTGGTGCCGCTTGTCTCGAATTCGAGATGACCTTTGTTGGAATGTGCATGAAGATGGGCCTTGACTTTGACCCTGTGCCAAGAGTGTCCGAGTGGCTAGCCGATTTGGGGGCTGAGGCTATCCGGGAGCGTGTCGACTGGCTGCCTGTGAAGAGCTGGGGGACGGATCCCGTATACCGAAAGAAGGGCGAGGTTTTGGGCGAGATGATTGACTCGGGTATGTGCCATTATCGATAATGCGAATTTCAGGGTTCTAACATGGTAGCAGGCCTTGAAAACTGGACAATGATGCTGTTTGGCATGTGTGGATGGAAAGAAAACGATACGAGGGCGCTACTGGATCGCGTCAAGCTGGAAGTCCAGGATCCGATGCTGCGCAGTTATGCCAAGGTGTAAGTTGAGCTTCACAAATCTCGAGAACCAGTATTGACTTGGACCAGGACTTTTATTACGGCGCGAAAACCATTTGACGATAGTGAGGACGAATGATGGCAAGGATTAAGGACCCAACGGAGTTTCTGGCCCAGGCGGCGTTGAGGCATTGTGGCTTTATTCATGATGGTGTATTAGAGGAAGAGACGGGTGTACTTGTATGCGCGAGACATATATGACCATTGGGAGGTGTTCTTGGGTATTGTTACTGCATATCGTCTTGGATGAGACACGGATATCCAGACACTGATTGTAAGCGGGAACAGGAGTCTACTTGCTGGCTGGATGTACAACACGGGAAGGGTTTGATGTATACTGGAGAGGCATCTATCAGGATGGAGACCGTCCCTGGAGTCTTTGGATAGGATATGGATATGGGCATGATGGATATTATAACGAGGGGATCGCAAGATCACTTGTTTGAGTAGATAGCTCAGGGTTAAAGCGTTGCGAATTACAATCAAGATGGCACTTCAAGTGATGGATTGCAATAATCTAAAGAGACAATAACCCGCTCTTGAACAACAATATAAGCTATTCTTGGGTATCTTTCGGTCCCCAGGATGGCTCCCGATGATTGGATTCATCTCAATTCAATTCGTTTCAAGCATGGCTCATGGTACAGACATGTACCCAACAAATACGCTCTAAATCGACAATACAGTAAACAATGACAACTCCATGCACCGGCTAACTAGACCGTTTCAATGTAGCGCTTCATTTCCCTGGAATCATGTTAGTTGAGAGTGTAATACGAGGTTTGGGGTGGGTTTAACTTACCAATCCGTTACAGCTTCGTCATACAGACGTATCTCGTGCTCTCTTGTGCCACCAAAATGCTCCACAAAGTCATCGCCAAACACTTCCCTCGCGATGCTGCCCTTGGCCATGAAGCGCGCTGTAGCCTCCTTGAGACTCTTGGCAAGCCTCTCGCCATTGTCCGCCTCACCACCGACGTCTTGACCCATGGCGAGCGGCGGGGTGGGGATCTCGAGCTTCTTCTCGACGCCGCGCCAGCCGCAGCCGAGAACCGCAGCGAGCACAAAGTGAGGGTTCGTGTCGGCGCCGGGGACTCGGACTTCAAATCGCGTGGCTGAGGGTTTGGAGGTTGGCGGGGTGATGAGGCGGATTGAGGCTGCGCGGTGCTCAAGACCCCAAGAGACGGTCACGGGTGCCCAGAAGTTTTCGACGAGGCGCTTGTACGAGTTGATTGTCGGAGCGAGGAGGGGCATTATGTCTGGGAGACCGACGAGGATGCCGGCGAGAAAGTGACGGCCGAGATCGGAAAGGCCGGCGATGTCCTTCCACTTCGCGTTCTCGTCGAGTGTGTCGCGGGCGAGGAGGTTCTTGCCCGTCTTGTCGACGAGGGAAACGTGCATGTGGCCGCTATTTCCAGGAAGTCCCTGCTTGGGCTTCGCCATGAAGCAAGGCGTGATACCATACTTTGTGCTAACACTCTTGACGACGTACTTGAACAGCGCAGCACGGTCAGCCATCTGCGAGATCTCTCCAAACTCGAGAGCAGCCTCGAACACTCCTGGGCCGGACTCTGTGTGCCAGCCTTCAATGTCGCACGAGAACTGGGCGCACGTCTTGAAGACGTCGTAGTAGTACTCTTGGTTGTGCACGGGGCGAGTTAGGGAGTAGCCAAACATGCCCTCGGTCAGGGCGGGGAGCTGGTGTGGGGGGTTCTCTTGGAGGTAGGCGGCTGGGGAGGATGTTGAGGGGTCGGGGTTCTTGAACTGGTAGAATTCATATTCGGCTGATGTTTGTTAGTTGATGGGAGTGCATAGTGTGATGGGGAGACTAACCGCCTGCCATTGCACCGTAACCGTGGCTCTTAAGCTTGTCGAGTTGTGTCTTGATCAAACCGCGCGGACAAGCGCAAATAGGCTTCTTGGTATCCGGATCAAGAAAATCAACCAAAAAGAAGGGAACATTATCCTCCCAAGGAATCCTCCTAAAAGTTGACAAATCCGGCACAGCAAGCAAATCATGATAACCATTCTCAGCGTTGGAGATCTTGAGCTCGCGGATGTACGTCTTGTCGTGCATGTCCCATCCAAAGATGACTGAGCAGAAACCAAAGCCTGCCTCGGCGATGGAGAGGAATTTCTTCTTGGAGACGAGCTTGCCGCGGAGGATGCCGTCGACGTCTACGCCGGCGACTTTTACCATGGCATCGGATTGGAGGAGTTGGGGGAGGGTTTCGGGGGTTATGGTGTCGGGGAAGAGTTCGGAGGCCATTTTGGTGGTTGATGAGCTTGGAGCTCTAGAGATGTGTATGTGAGGGTGAGAAGAGTTGGGTGTTGGATGTTGGAGGAAGGATTATGCGACGGTTTTAAAGTAGATAAGATGACAAGGTCGTGTTGAGCTGTTTAGAGTCTGGGAGAAAGAAGTAAGTCGTCGTGGAGCCGAAGCTCAAAGCTCAAGCTGAAGCTCTCTGTGGAGGAGCGCGCGCGCGGTTGAGGTGGAGTTGAGGGCGGGAAAGCGGGAAAAGCAACAAAGATGGAGCTCAACAGATCGAAGCCGCGATAAAAAAGGACAAAAAGGAGAAGATGAGGGACACGGGATGGGGAGGGGTAGGTATCTCAGCTGGATGAATCAAGTTTAGGATCCATGTGAAGCCCAGCGCGGCTACGATAAGCAGGACACAGACCGATAAGGCTTCAGTGACGTCAAGAGCGGCAATGTGGGGGACCACGGCTCCTCGGTGCGCGTGCCGCCCTAGGACTTGACGGGTATAGGTTGTGAGGCTTGATTCGGTCACGATGGTTAAACAGGTATTAACGAGGCTGAACATGTACTGTAATACGCAGATAGAGGGTACATAGGTGTCAATTGCTTGCAGAACCAACAGTTGCACAGGGAATGCCCAGATCGCGTCATAGCTTGAGATCTGGCACGTTCATCTCGCAGAGGTCCCAGAAATGCCACGCGACCAGGATGGCTTCATTTAGCATTGCCGCGCTGAACCATCATCGTCACCCCGCATCGGCACCCACCATTCACCCCAAAAAGCTCGGACCGACCGGCACACAGAGCCTCTTTGACAGGAGCCGCGATCACACAGCTTCAATGGAGCTAATGGCGGCTGTATCTCAAAAAGAAGCAATCCAGAAACCTGGGGAATCTATTATCGCGGCATCTTGGGGTTGTCCCGTAGCCGCGCGGTCTTACAGTGTGCACGAGGGACACCGCTAATGAATGATTGGGACATCGTTTTGGATCAGTTCGTCTCGTGACCCAGTGCCGACATCGGGTTTTGCAGGGATGCTGCATGAGATCTGGACCCTGGATCTGACGATGCCGATAGAAGCTTCATTGAGCGACGTCGAGAACACTGTGATCATCCAAGAGGTTGTCCTTACTGGCTAGGCGGTCTCCTCTACAGTACAGTATCGGATAGATCACAAAGCCAATCCCACGCTACAGAAATGACAGCTTACCGCGCTTACATCGGCCAACATCTCTGCTATCCCCCCACCGCATGGCACTGCTGATAAGCTCCCGTCACGATCCATACAGTATGAGACGTCACTGTACGGGAGAGATGAACAATAGCCGCGATGAGGGGCTTAGCATTAGCCAACGATATGGGCCTCGTGGAAGAACAGCCCCGTTGTCGGAAATCGAATGCCCCTCACTTGACGGGGAAACGAACAGCGTAGCGAATATCAGACGACCTTTTGTTGCTTTTTTGCTTTCACTCTCTCTTCTTTCTTCTCGTCTATATCTAGGGTCATCAACTGACTTTCTTTTCCGTGTCTTCTATCCTTATCGAACTTTCTTTGATAAGACACCCACACCGACCCCGCCACTTTTGTCTTGCCCCTCACAGCTGTCTGTATCACAACACCAATTCCTTTAATAACCCAGTCCATCGCCGTCTTCTTTTCATCTCAAGTTCAACCTTATTCTTCACTTTACTTCAAAAATGCCTGCCGTCACAGACTCTCAGACCCGTGGCCGCCTTGCCGGCAAGAACGCCATCATCACCGGTGCTGCCGGGTAGGTGTCTTGACTCTTCACCTCCCTTCACAACTGACAACGTGTGTCTAGTGGCATTGGCCTTGAGACGTCCATCCTCTTTGCCAAGGAGGGTGCTTCCGTTCTCTTGTCTGATATTTCTCAGCCTGCTCTTGAAAAGGCTGCTGCCAAGGTCAAGCAGCTCGTCCCCAACGCTCCCCGCGTCGAGATCTTTGTAAGCCTCTCCTCACTCTCTACTCAAGCATCACTGACTCTTTAGAAATGCGACGTCTCCAAGGAGGCCGAGGTCAAGGCCATGGTTGAGACTCTCGACTCTTGGGGCGGTATTGATGTCATGTTCAACAACGCCGGCATCATGCACGCTCAGGACGACGACGCCGTCAACACCCCCGAGAACATCTGGGACCTGACTCACAACATCAACGTCAAGGGCGTCTGGTTCGGCTGCAAGCACGCCGTGCTCTCGCTCCGCCGCCACCAAAAGACAAAGGCCAGCATCATCAACACAGCCTCTGTCGTCGCCCTCGTCGGTGCTGCCACCCCTCAGCTGGCCTACACCGCCAGCAAGGGTGCTGTCCTCGCTCTCACCCGTGAGCTCGCCATGGTTCACGCCAGGGAGGGATACAGGTTCAACAACCTCTGCCCTGCGCCGCTCAACACGCCTCTGCTGCAGGATTGGCTCGGTGATGACAAGGAGAAGCGTCATAGGCGAGAGGTTCACTTCCCCATGGGTCGGTTCGGTGAGGCTGTTGAGCAGGCGCATGCTGTTGTCTTCCTGGCTAGTGATGAGTCGAGCTTTGTCAATGGTCATGACTTTGCTGTTGATGGTGGCATGACCAAGGCCTATGTCACTGCTGAGGGCCCTGCCGCTCCTCCTCCTCAGAACAACGCCCTCAAGGACTCTCTGTAAGCGGGTGGTAGTTGATGAGATGGGTCAAAAGTGAGGGAACTAGTAACGAATAGCATGAGATTGAATGTAATGACTTTAAACTACATCGAGTTTAGTGAAAACATGCATAAAGACACTGCCTGCTCATAATCTCGTAGCATTCACATGGTACCAAGTGATATATACAAAATCAGCCCTAACTCCGACCCATGCTTTTCCATCTCTTCACCCTATACACCCTTCACCCAATACTCTAATGGAACTGTCCTTCAGTGTTGCCTTCACCCATGCTCTTGCTGCTCGAGCTGCCGCTCTGGATGGCTCCTAGGATGCCATCGATGTAGCTGGCACCGCTCCACTTCTGGTGTGTCAAGACATCACACTTGAGATCCTTCTCACGACGCTGCACGAGATCAACATACGCCTTCATACCCTCCGTCTTGAAGTTGCGAGCCAGCTCTGTCGTGATGGTCGCGTTGGAGTGAAGACCAGCCAGGGAGATGAGCTGCAGCACGAAGCCCTCGCGCGCAATGTCCCATATGAACGACTTGAGCGTCTCATCAGTGAAGCCGTGGGCCATCCAGTTGAATGAGGGAGACAAGTTGTAGACGAGACCCTTGCCAGGGTTCACCTCGCGGACGGTACGGCCGAGCTTAGCGGCCACCTCGACGTTGGGGTCGCCAGTCTCGACCCAGAGGAGGTCGGCGTAGGGGCTGAAGGCGAGCGCACGCTTGGTGGCGGCCTCCATGCCGGCGCGGTAGTGGTAGAAACCCTCGCGGGTGCGCGGGACGTCCCAGTTGAAGTAGACGGGTGTCTTGGTGTACTTGTCGGCAAGGTGGCGACGGCGCGAGATACCCATGTCGCGGTCCTTGGCCGTTTCGGCGAGGTACTCATCGATCTGGGCTTGGGCAACGCCCTCCTTCTGCATGTGTGCGACGGCAGCCTCGTCGAAGGTGACGAGCTTGGTGCTCTTGACCCAGTTGGCCTCGAAAGCATCAATCTCGGCGCCGACAGCGCCGTCGGCCTCCATAGCTTGGATGGTCTCGGCGAGGGGCTCGATCGAGGGGTCAGCGACACCGAGGATGAACTCGTGGTCGCGGACGTCAATGGCCGAGGAGAGCAGCTTGCCAGACTCGGAGTCGGTTCGGGCAATGACGAGGTTCTCGCAACCCATGACGTCCCACTGGAAACGGGTGGCGACAAGGCGGTTGATGTGCTCGCCGATGGGGACGAGGACCTTGCCAGCCAAGTGACCACACTTCTTGCCACCGTGAAGCTGATCCTCAAAGTGAACAGCAGCAGCACCGTTCTCAGCAAACAGCTTGGCAAGCTTGAGAACAGCAGAGAGACCACCGTGGCCAGTATCACCGTCGGCGACGATGGGACGGAGGTAGTCAGTGTAGGGAGTCTTTGCGCGCTCCTCGGGGGTCATCTTGCGACGGAGATCCCACTGCTTGCGGTCGTGCATGTTCTGGGCCTTGGCCAGGCGCTGGACCTGGTTGGGGACGGTGTTGTAGGGGTAGTCGCCAAAGTCGGGGGAAACTTCGTTGGTCGAGGTGAGGAGGGAGGAGCAGGCCCAGCCAGAGATGTAGAGAACCTCTTGGTGAGGGGCCTGCTGGGTCATCTGGACGGGATCAATAGCGCCCACTATGTAGTGTTAGTCTGAGAATGTCTGGTGCTGGAAGATGTGCTTACTGGTGTGGATGGGCTCGCCCTTGGCCTGGCGCTCTTGAATGAGGTTGAAGAGCTTCTGAGCCATGACAGAGCTGGGATATTGAATCTTTTGCGTGCCGCGCTTGGAGGCGACATCAGCAGCGCTGTAGGGACGCTTGATGCCCTCATAGCGAGGCGACGCCCACCAGGCCTCGATCTCCTTGACAGTAGCCTCGTACAGACGGTCCTCAGCCTCGCCAACCTTTTGCGACTCGGGGAGAAGCTGGAAGGCATCGGCGGGCTGAGTCGCGTGGCTGCTGTGGAGGGGCATTCTAGCGACAGACGAGGTGGACAGGGCGCGGGCGGCGAGGAAGAGGGCGGGACCTCGGGGCTTGGAGGCGACAGAGAGCAATTGCCGAGGAGCTCGAGTGGATATTCTGCGCATCATCTTGAGGGATCAATCTTCAACTTCCAGAAATCCGACAGGGTGTGTCGAGAAAGGGAGGAAGAGGACGAGGGTGTGGTGGTGTAGAGAAGGGTTATAGATGCAAGAGGTGGGCTGGGATTAGCGATGGAGCTCGGCTGATGAATAATGACCGTGGTCCGTGATAGCTCCAACAAGCTGTGTAAACCACAACACCATGGAAGCGATATCGCACGACAATAACCTATTAAAGCGGTAGAACATGCCACTGGCTATCATTTTTCGGTAATAGTTTTGAGGAATTGTTATCTACAAGTATTGGCCTGCGATACCGGATCCATGATCTGTGAGCCTAGCTTACACAGCTGAAGGTCATCCAAGGTAAGAAATGAACAAACACTGACCCAACTTCGATGACCGTCGGTCGCCGAATACGAGCTCCGTAGCCGAGAGAATGTCTCCAATTCCCCAGGATCGTACGAGGCGAACCAGACAAAAAAAGGGCTCCCTGCCCTTGGGGTTCACGCTTCGCTCGGTACTTGACTCTCAACGTGTTCATGTCAGCAGAGCCTTGGTTAAGGACGAGGGACATTGCCGACGAGACGACGAATTGACCAATGACGGAGCTACGGCGGTTTGAGTAAAAGAACGTGATTGGCCTGGGACACCGTGGATGTCGTGTGTTTGAGCCGTGGCATTCAGCAGCCGGTTCGTGGCGGTTGTCCTCGGTTGTCGAGGCTTGGTATACCCGTGGGAGATTGGATGGCTGGGTGCCTGTTGTCCGGGGGGGAGGGTAGATGTTTGATGAAGGAGAAGAGGAATTGATATTCGAATTTGGTATTCACTGTTATACTTTGTATAGTGTTTATATGCTTCAAAAACATATTCTTCACTCGCAATCTCGTCATTCAATCACCCTGATAACAATTCTCACCGGCTGTAAGTTTCCCTTCTCCGCACGCCGCCAACCAACCATGACGCACTCAAAAAAAAAAGCACAGACAGCACTGACCCGACCCCGCATGACAAAATAGAGCAAACACCAGCTGCAGTTCCTCCCCCGCTATTCCACCCGGCTTACCCCAGACGCACACTGCTCGGAACCCCCACCTGCCCTTCAGGCAAAGTCCCCATTGCCGCTTCAATTCGTTTATAGCAGGGAAGCCGCGGCCCAAGTTCAGTTCCAATGCATACCTGCCCTACCTCACCTTTCTCCTCGTCCTTCTCCCTTCTCTTCTCCCAATTCATCTCCTCTCGCACAATCTCACAATGGCCCTCAATTTGACGACTTCCCGCCGGGCTCTTGGCTCGCTCAAGGTGCGTCTTGTACAGATCTACATGTGATTGTTTGAACTCGGACTTACAACCTCTCTCACAGCCCCTCACCCGTGCCGCCTTTGTCGGCGCCCGCGGCTATGCCACTGCTGAGCCCGACCTCAAGGCCACTCTCCGCGAGGCCATCCCCGCCAAGCGAGAGCTCCTGAAGAAGGTCAAGGCCCATGCCAACAAGACCATCGGCGAGGTCAAGGTCGAGAATACCCTTGGTGGCATGCGTGGCCTCAAGGCCATGGTCTGGGAGGGTTCCGTCCTCGACGCCAACGAGGGTATCCGCTTCCACGGCCGTACCATCAAGGACTGCCAGAAGGAGCTCCCCAAGGGCAAGACTGGCACCGAGATGCTCCCCGAGGCCATGTTCTGGCTGCTCCTCACTGGCCAGGTCCCCTCGACCAACCAGATCCGCGTCTTCTCTCGCGAGCTCGCTGAGAAGGCTCAGATCCCCGAGTTTGTCGCCAAGATGCTCGACAACTTCCCCAAGGACCTCCACCCCATGACTCAATTCGCCATGGCTGTGTCTGCTCTCAACTATGAGTCCAAGTTTGCCAAGGCTTACGAGCAGGGTCTGAACAAGGCCGACTACTGGGAGCCTACCTTTGATGACTGCATCTCCCTCCTGGCTAAGCTGCCCACCATTGCTGCCAAGATCTACCAGAACGCCTACCGTGGTGGTGGTGCTCTCCCCGCCGAGGTTGACCTCGAGCAGGATTGGTCTTACAACTTTGCTGCCATGCTTGGCAAGGGTGGCAAGGAGAACGAGAACTTCCAGGATCTCCTCCGTCTCTACCTTGCTCTCCACGGTGACCACGAGGGTGGTAACGTCTCTGCTCACGCCACTCACCTGGTTGGCAGTGCTCTGTCCGACCCCTTCCTGTCCTACAGTGCCGGTCTTCAGGGTCTTGCCGGTCCCCTCCACGGGTAAGTTTGACTTCCATGCCAGTTGACATAGTACTAACCTGTACAATAGTCTTGCCGCCCAGGAGGTGCTCCGATGGATCCTCCAGATGAAGGAGGCCATCCCTGCCAAGTACACTGAGCAGGATGTTAACGACTACCTCTGGTCCACCCTCAACTCGGGCCGTGTCGTTCCCGGTTACGGCCATGCTGTCCTCCGAAAGCCCGATCCTCGATTCGAGGCTCTCATGGACTATGCTGCCGCTCGCCCTGAGATTGCTCAGGACCCCGTCTTCCAGCTTGTGCAGAAGAACAGCCAGATCGCCCCTGAGGTGCTCAAGAAGCACGGCAAGACCAAGAACCCCTACCCCAACGTCGACAGCAGCTCTGGTGTCCTGTTCCACCACTACGGCTTCCACGAGACCCTCTACTACACCGCCACCTTCGGTGTGTCCCGAGGTCTGGGACCTCTTGCCCAGCTGGTTTGGGACCGAGCTCTGGGTCTGCCCATTGAGCGACCCAAGAGCATCAACCTCGAGGGCATCCTCAAGCAGGTTGAGGGCCAGTAAATTGGTCAAATATACCCAAAGAGAAAGGAAAATTGTATGCAAAGCGATTGGAATTTGGGACACGTCTAAAAGTGTATATAAGGGTTCACAATGGACCGAGATAGCCCATGATGATTTCACGTTCATGTCTGTGCCTTTATTGACACCAGTGATTGGTTTGGATGGTTCACACATACTGAGTCGACGTGACTCTTTTCATCCAATGTGATAAGTGGTTGCCCTGTCTATTCATCTTGTCTAACTTGGTTCTATAGTCGTTTGATGTGTCCCGCACGTTACAACTCCTTTTCCAAGATCTCAAAGTACAAATCGTCCCTGAGCGCGCTGCCATTGACAAGCTGGTCATAAGGGAAGGGCGCCTTCTCACCGGTAATACGATATCCTCTTCGGACATACCAGGCGATGAGCTCTTCGCGCTTCCAGATAACCCACATGTTCATAATACGTGAGCCCCATTCCTTCTTGGCGTGCTCTTCAGCACGTTGAAGAACCTGTCTACCGATGCCAGCAGCCTGTAGTTCGGGTGACACGGCAAAGAGGCCAAAGTAGGCGTGATCTCCGTCACGACGACCAACCTCACAACAGGCGACAAGGCTAGGGTCGCGATCCGCGTCAGAGTCGGACTGAGGGGTTGAAGTACCGGAGGTGGAGGTGGAAAAGGCGAGCATGACGGCGCCGTTGGGGTCGGTGATCTTGGCGTGGAGGGACTCGGCTGATATGCGGTCGTCGGCGACGAGATCGGCCTCTGTGGTCCACCCGGCGCGGGACGAGTCGCCGCGGTAGGCGGAGCGGACGAGAGAGAGGACTGGAGGGATGTCGGCGGGGGTAGCGGGGCGGAAGGTGAGAGACATGATGGAAGTGGTAAGATGAGATTTGGTGTTGAGTGTCTAGGTGGTGAGAGGGCTGAGGTGGATGAGTATGTGGTGGCTCCTAAGGTTGATGGTGATATGCTTGATGGATGAACGCTTGCTATGAGATTGAGGATAAATACGAGTATGAACAATGTAAAGCTGAGTTGAATTGATACAGATTTGTTCTTTTCGAGGTGAATCTGGGTTATCCTCAATTAAATCTTTTCAACTTTTTTAGCCCCGACAACGGAGACGGCTTTAACCCAAGTACCTGTGTTAATACCCGGACGACACACGCGCCCTTGCGCTGACAAAATTGACAATTTTTTGACACTGGCGCCGAATCCTTCTTGACATTGGCAAGTCTAGAATATTCTTTTCGTTGCCACTTGGTCCCAAGACTCTCATTGGATTGTTTTAGAGTGTGAAGTGAGATTTCGCTTTCTATTTCTAACGCCTACGAGTTTATCTGTTTGCAACGCCTAGCTAAAAAATGTGATTCCTATGATTGTGATGATTGTTCCTGTGTGTTGTATATAACCCTGAAATGCCGATTAAAATAAAAGAAATCAAGAAAATTGCCCCAAGAGGGATTGACAACAGGTGTAAATGCTTTGCGTGGTTTGTTCTCAAAACTTTCCAACGTAGCATCCATACTTGTTATCAAGTGGAAAGCTTCTGCCAGCGGGCCGCGCTGTACTCGTGACCCTGGTTCGTCGTGTCCTCTCCCGCCCGGTAAGACATGAGGTCCGTCCTCTCCTGCTCGGCCACCTCGGCGGCCTTGGCCTCGCTCGCGCCCGCGCGGCGCTGTCGGAGCCAGTAGAAGGCGAGGGCGCTGACGCCGACCGCTGCGACGGCGACGCCTCCGCCGTACACGGCTGTCTTGGTGCTCGTGGGGAGGGCTTCCCACTTTTCGCCCGTTGTCTTGTCTGCTTCCTTGGGCTTCTTGTGGAGGTTCTCGTAAGCGGTCGAGTTGCCCCTAGATATGTTAGAAGGAGGGCTTATGTGTTGTGGAGTGAGGTCTTACTTGACAATCTCGATGCTCTCATAACTGCCGGACTTGTCGCCATAGACGTATTCCTTGCCGGTGCTGGCGTCTTCCACGAGAACAGACTTGACGTACATGCTGTAAGGGCCCTTGTCGTACTCGGTATCTGCACATGGTCAGCGTGGTGCTCATCTTGTTAGTGAAGTCGAGGAACTCACCACCACCAGCCCATTCACGGGTTCCCTCAGGCATGGTAGGATCTCCAGCAGCCCAGATACCAATGCTCAGCCTCATTGGGGTCTGAGGATACGCCTCTCCACCCTTGGCATCCGCATAGTTGAGGGTTCGCACAACCTCGCCGTCGATATACCAGTTCAGCTGGTCCTTTGTCCAGGTAGTGGTGTAGTTGTGGTAGTCCTCCTGCATGCCGTCCTTCATGTAATGCCATCCCGCCTGGGTAAAGTCCTCAACGCCCTTGCCGTAGTAGTTTGTCGAGGCGTGCGTGTCATTAGCACCCAGAAGCTCCCAATCAACTTCATCAAGGTCATCGCTCAGCCACATCATGGAGCTGATGATGCCCTTTCCAGGAGCAGCCTTCATATGGAGCTCGGTGCGGCCAAAGAAGAAGTAAAAGTTTGTGCGGATGGTGGGGGAGTCGCCCTGCTTCTTGACGGAGAAGACGGCGCCGTGGTCCTTGTCGTAGGGGACATCGCCGACAATGGTCTCCCAGAGGTCGGCAGAGGGCGTGCTGTTGAAGTCCCAGCGGTGCGTCGTGCCAAAGGCAGGGTTGGGATCGCAGTCGGTCTGGTTAAGGGGGTTGCACTCGGACGTAGTCTGGGCGGCCGCGAGGCCGAGGATGGCGGCGGCCGGGAGGAGGAAGCGGGAGAACATTTTGGGTGTCAGTATCGAAGAGGATCTATTGCATGACAATTCGGGAAAAGGAGTGAATAAATGTCTGTCGCGGTCAAGGAGTGGACGAGCTAGACTGAAACGCTCAAGAGTAAGGAGTGACAATGAAGAGCAAACAAACAACGACAGAAAGTAAAAAGAAGAAACTCGTCTACTGAGACGCGTCAGAGAGCAAACAGGAGAGTAGAAATGTAGGACAGAAAGGAAAGAAACAAAGGACAGAAGAAGGAAGAAGCGGGAAAGGAGAAGAGGGACCGTGCCGGGGAAACTCAGGAGGCCATCTCCAACTCTGGAACGGCTCTTGGAGATCCATGAGGCCCTGCAATTTCAAGGGTTTTTCGTTCGCCTCCCTGACCCGCCAAGATCAACCACCGTCGGACGGTGTGTCACCATTAAACTCCACTTGGAGACTTTGCCAAGGTCAAGCGGGAGAGGCTTGCCGGGGGGTTACATGGTTTCTTGACAGGATCTCTCGACGGATTAGAGATTCAAAGACGCGCCACTGGTTTCTGAGCCGCGCGTTTGTTGGTGTTTAAAATTAGTCGTTGATGTTCCCTGGATTTTGTCAAGGGAACAGGGAAATCGAGCGGGATTAACGACAAGGGGTCTTCTCCACTTGGAACGCTTGGCTCTCTGGGCAGGGGCAAGTTGATTGGCAGCATTAAATAGTGCTGCAGAGCCAAGTGTTGCTTGGCACAGGGGCTGTGTGGGTATTTGTGTCTACCCTTGGAGCTCTGTTACAGGGGTGTTTAAAGGAGACACAAATGGGTTGATTGCTTTGCTTTGCTTGAGTCCCTTCCATTGAGTTTCGTCGGAGAGATTGGCCCACGTGGTCGGCATGGTCCTGAGATGCATTGATATCTGTTACACTAGAGGACGAAGGAGCTGAGGATCCCAGTGCTACGACAGGTCGAGTCGGGTGATGGGGAGTACATGTTTGCGAGGACACGATATGACTCGTGGCTTCGAGTAAGTGGTGCATTGTACCTTGCAGCAGAGGCGTGGTAGCTGGAGGCTGGGAATAGTGAGACTTGTCGCTGGCGGATAATGTCACTCAATCTTACCAACACTGCATGTTTGCCCATGGTGTTGATGGGATCCAGCTGCCGCGACCGCCAATACTACTCAGTGGATGTGACAATGTCATCATGAGATTGAGAAATGCACTTCATAAGATTGACAAATGTTCTTCGTAACTTCATATTCTGAACTGCCGTGATATCATCATCCTGTCTGCGTATCACCGTCTTCCCATTTCACTCATGCCTGGGCCACTCAAGCCTGAGCCTTGAGCTTGGCAATCCGCTTCTTGGTACCATCGACAATCACATCCTCATTGTAGATGGACAGCACACTCGGGTGCTTGTTCACAGCCTGAGCCCACTTGTAAAAGTTGGGAGCCTCCTTCTCAAGAGTCGAGAGAAAGCTGGCGGGGACGAGACCGTGCTTGCTCAGGGTGAAGAAGCGGATGACAAAGGGCGCGACGATTGCCTGTTGCTTTGTTAGACATCCATTGGTATACGTGTGGATGGGTAGGCTCTCACCTCGGCGAATGTGAGCTTGTCGCTGCCGTTGAAGAAGGGCGCAGCGTTGGAGAGGAGAGGCTCAATCTCCTTGACGATGCTGGCGGTAGCGTCTTTGACCACCTCCTCGCTCACAGACGCAGAGTAGGTGAGCTTGAAGATATGCGACTGAACCTTGGTCGACCACGCATCCGTGAAGAAGTTGATCCTTGCCCGGGTGAGAGCACCCTTGGGGTCCGACGACGCAGGCAGGAAGTCGGACGGGTAGGTGTCGGCCAGGAACTGGGCGACGATGGCGGACTCGGTGATGATCTCTCCGTTGTAGGAGATGGAGGGCACCAGGCCGCGGGGGTTGACCTTGAGGTACTCGGGGGTCCTCGGGGTGTCTAGGTCAATGATCTCTTCCTTGTAGGAGAGGCCGAGTTCCGCGAGGGTGATGTGAGCCCTGTGGGCGACTGGGTTCGTCAGTACATGTCCCGGCCAGGCAGTGTGAGCACTTACAGGGGCACCGATGGTTGGTGTAGAGAATAATATCCGCCTGGGCCATGTTTGCTGCGTGTATGACTGATCACTGATCAAAACTGGGTTTATCAATCTGGGGTAGACGTCTAAAGATGGCACAACTCCACACATAAATAGACCTCGCCGTGGGGACAGCATTATTAATTCAACCGGGTCTGTCGGGCTGTCGCAATGGGCACGTCTTTGATTGCACCATCGAGAATGCAGGGTCATGATAGGGTGGTCCACCTGTATCGGCTGTGGCACCCGAAGATGGGAGGTGAAGGAGACGAATTGCGTCATTTCTCGAGGGTGATTGTGAAGTTGAGCATGTTGTTCAACTCTTGTCTGTTTGTCAGCTGAAGTTATATTTGCTTTACTGGTTATCCGCCGTAGCCGGATCTATGGCGAACAATAAGATTGCTCGACATGGGCATCAACCCTTGCTGCGACTATTTTTGGGGTCTTGGAATTCGCTTGGAGAATGGGCTCCCGCGATGTGGGCTGCTGTGCCACCTTGTGGGAGTGCGGATCGAGATTAGAAGCGGTATGGCTTTGTCTACCGCAATTAGTCCAAGACCTTGTCTGAACGCGTCTGAGAGCTTGGGTATCTTGAGAGTCATCCTTGAAGGCTCTTGAGAGTCGGAGTTTTGACGCCACTTTGACGCGTTCTGTGGATATCTTTGGCAGAGCCTGACTGAGACATCGAAGCACTTTCCCGAGTTGACATGCGATAGCCAAAAGCTCGGTCTGGTTCTCACAATGTCCTCTTCGGAAACCCTCGACTTTGTCGCCTCGGTTACCGTGGGCAGGCTCTCGAGAGCCGTCCTCAGTCGCGTCGAGACGTGCTCATTCAACACGGTCAAACTCAACAGCCACCCCGAGTCTCTGAGGCAGTTTGACGACGTCTTTTCAGACGAGACAGTTCGAGGTTCGGTCAAGACTATTCGCTATGATGTCGTCCTCCCGGTTGTCAGCGATAAGCGTCTGCGGAACAAGTTCCAGAGCAGTAGAGAGGCTGCGGAGAATTCTCGCGTCTTTACAGAGGCCATTGTTGCACTATTCACGCGATTGAGCTGTTGGGAAGGACGAGATGTCAAGTTGACTTTGACGGCTACTTCGCCTTCTGATGACCCGATATTGCGTACAGGAAACCTCAGAGTGAAGCAGCAGAGGAACCTGTTCAAGTACATTAGCATCGAGACGAGCGCCCTTCCACCTGTCTCATGCATATCATTCTTTGATCTACAAGACTTTGAGTGCAACACAAGGCATAGCAGCGGCCGGAGACTTCATCCCGATGCCATCTGTGTCATGGCGAAAGCCCTTCCATGCCTCGAGCACACCATCTGGGACTTGTACATGCCGCCGCGTCGCATGCCCACTCTACGAAAAGAGTTCAAAGTCGCGCTCGCCGGAGCACTGCTGCAGCCTCTGTACAATTATCTGACCACACTGACCATCCTTCTCTGTGATCCTGACCCACGGAATGAAGAGGCGATGCTCGTCCCAGATGATGAAGAGGACCGTCTCAGTCTTGGGATGCAGAGGATCTGCGAGCTTCCGACACTCGTTTCTCTTTTCCTTTGGGGGAATTGGTGTATATCACATCACGCCTTTAGACGTTTTGGTCCCTCGGTGAGGTCTGTGTTTGTCGACATGTCCATGACGACGCCGGATGGAGGGTGGCTGCTCGACGTCTACTCTGGATCCGAGGAAGAAGAGGAACACGACGTAGAGTCAGAATTCAGTTCTGATTCAGATGATCAAGGGGATACTCTGCCGGATATTGACTCGGAAGACTCGGATATCGAGGACTGTCTTCTAAGGAGAGCAGAAGCCACGGCAAATCAGGACCGACCGTCCAAGCAGATACGGGAAGTACCAAACCCCGAGGCCTTTACTCCTCTGGTAACTTCATTCGCACAAGCCGTAGCCAACTCGAACTCCTCATCTTGCCTTGGATTCGCAGAGATGAGATTCTCGGCCGCGTTGGCGTCGATGCGGCTTAGTTACCGTGGCGGCGCTGGAGGAGAGGACACAAGACTTGGTGTTCTTCCCGACTTTGCGCAGAGGATCATCAAGGCAGATAAATTCAAGATGAGGAGATGGCAAGTCAATGCTTATGGCGGAATTAAGGCGTCTGGGTGGAAGATTCCTGCTGCCATGTGGAATGCCATGGAGGAGGTTGTGGGGGCGGAGAACATTGATACAAATATTGACGTTGACAGGATTGAGGGAGAGTAGTTCTTGAACCTACCCGATTAGCGATAGCATTTATTCAAGTTCAGAGTAAAGCAACAACAGTATTGTGGTTGGGGAGGAGGTGATCCAAGCCTGTAGGTTAGCAAGAGGTGGTGTACTGTCAAATACAAAATGCACAAGACAACAGAATAGTGAAGAGGGTAAGTAACTCGTCTCAAATATGATGAGTAAATCTGCATAACATATAATAAAAGACCTCAAATTATCCCCTAATTAGAGGTAACACTTGAAAGCTCTTGAATTGACTTTTACCACACTTTATTAATTGCCTTTGGGGAGCATGCAATGCTGCCGGGTAGGTAGCTATCACGGACTATCTATCCTTGAAGCTTTACGATAAGCAGCTATGCAGATGCGAGCATGAAGCCAAATTGACAAACCCAATGTTCTCTCATTGTAGGTTCTTTAAATTTATTCCTTTTCTTCTTTTCTTCTTTTCTTACGCCTTCTTTTGACTTCTTCTTGTTTCTCTTTCTATCGTTTCCCCAGACGGGCACACACACACACCACTCATTCACCGCATTGCAAGAAGCGCCTTACACAATTCAACGAGAAAGCCCGAGGAACAGCCATCTCTTTCACATTCCAGGGCGCCGACTGTGAAACTGCATCGTATAGTCGAGAGCATGAACCCGTTTCATTCAGCTGGTGCTGAAGCGCCGCCCGAGTACGAGACGTTGGAGAGGATGCCACCTACGTCTGCGTACAACCACTCACGCTGCATGGAGCCCTCGAACGAGTCCTGCCTGAGTGTCGAACAACGTTCTCGAAACATGTCCTTGAGGAATTGGATACGAAGGAGAAAAAGTTCAGTCGCTGCAGCATGTTTGTGGAGCTGTAGCGAACTCTCCAGGGCTTCTCTACTTAGCAGAACCTCGAGGTCGACGATAAGGGCGTATTTTAACACGTGGCTAGATCGAATTCGCCAGGGAAATCATTCTGAAGCGCACTATGATGCATTCACTATTTCTCTGGGGCCCCGACTGGTGATGAGCGACAGGCTACTGGGGATTGGGGAGTGTGAGATCTCTGTCGACCCTGAATACGACTGGACAACTGAGTGGGGATGGGTGCTTAGAATGCGAGCGTATACTGACCATGAGAATGCTAGCTGTTCGCACTGGTCAGTCGATGTTAGTATTTTCTTCCGGGACTTGCCTCTCCTGCTGAGCACTGGAGGCATCTCATGGGATAGAGCACATGTCCATCAGAGTGACTTTCGCCACTGCATGAACACAGACCCCGATAGAGCACGGCCCTGGGTGCAGTCTTCGACCTATAAACCCAAGATCCCAAGTGTTAGATGGCGAGCTGAAGCTATCCACAGATCGCGCCATCTGCCTCTGGGCCGGAACAGCCTCGTCAGTCTTCTCTCCGCAGAGGCAGTCTACCAGTGAGTAAGAATATCCTGAATTCTCAACCATCTGAAACCAACCCTGCATCTAGGGCCGAGATGTATCAGCGAACAGCGTCAGGGAGAGCTACGCGTGTCATGGTGTATTGCCGGCAAGTGGGCTACGGGAATGACATCACGGGCCAGCCTCTGGATGTGTGGCATGGTGGCCTTCCTGAGAGATTCGGCCAGTTTATCCGGCCTTTGATGCCTTGTGATCTGTATTGTGCAGAAGAAGACGGAAACAAGTAGAGGGAAATACTTGGCTGAGATGGGTGCCTGGCCATTGACAGGTGGTTTGCATATCGAGTTGGGCTGGAAATGTAGACAAAGAGACAGATCTGGAAGCGCATATTTCTGATTAAGATCTAATTTGAGGATTCTCTAATGGTTAAAGGAAATCTGTTTATGAATACGAATCGGTGATGGCGACACTGATGTGCGGATGTGAACGCACTCGCCTTGCTTCGCAAGGTTCCCACAAGCCTGTCTATCGTGACCCAAGCTCCTACATGTTTGATCGTACGGGCCAAGCGGTTGGCCACGTACCTAAAGCGCTTGAAAGCACCGTCTTCTCCCTTACACTTGCTGCAAGGGGGTCCAGACAGACATATGAAGTGGCTGAAAGGGGCGGGGTAGCCCAGCGTACAGGAATACTTGCAGCCTGTAGCCAACGAGGTTATATAGCCAAGATGTTGGCTGATGACAGATGCGTCCAGACTCAGTATGCGGCTTGGCATGACTTATGAGAACCACCTGATTCGCTGTCTCGAGTGGTATGAGCTCGGCTCTGACAGATGGCGGGTTATATAGAATATTACTCGTTTGTCAAAGTGTAATGGCTTTCAGCTGGACGAAGCCACAACAGGATTTACGTCTCACGTAGTCACTGGGGATGGTATTTAGTCAAGGCGAGTCTCCCCCGCTGGCGATGCAGAAATCTCCCCGTGATCCAACCTTGCCACCAGTCTTGCCGCAAGCTTCACAATGCCTCTCATTGCTGCTTTGACGAGAGCCGTGCTTATCATCCTAGTTGGAAAGACAGCCGCCCTAGCACCACCCGTAGCTACATCAACCAGTGGCCCACGGGATACCAACCCGTCCCTGCAAAGACTCGAGGTTCGACAGGCCGCGTCTGACTTTTCTGAGTTGCGTTCGGGCACTCTCACCATCACGGTTGCGCCTGATGCCACCTGTGGATATGACGATCTGGACGACCCGGCCTTGGTGTGCGAGGGAGGGCGACGCTGCACATGGGAGTTGGCACAACATGCTCGCGTCTTCTGCGGCTGGACCAGCCTTCGCAAAACCTGTCTTGATAGTTCGGCATACTTTAATACAAAGCTATGCGATTCCAAGTGCCGCACAAACGAGCTCACTTATTCCTGGTAAGTCGGAAAGCCCAGGAAGCAGCTCACTGTCTTGACTGACACCTCTATTCACAGCACTTCATCCGCGGCTCCATATTGTCTCCGGTTACGTTTCGGCAGTGGCATCATCGCTTATACGTGTCACTCCACAATAGTTTCATCTGACGTCGAATTCAGAACTACACAAAGCTTCGAGGAACGGGAATTTTCCACGGTAGTTCTTGTCGACGGAAAGCCGGTCGAGACTATATCTGGTCCAACCGATGGGCCACATCCCGGCCCTCCCATCGGCGCGATAGTGGGAGGCGTAGTTGGCGGTGTCGGCGTCATCGGCCTGATTGTCCTAGGGGTTTTTGGATTGCGGATACTCGGTCGTCGTCGAAGCGGTAACCAGATCCCTCCAAGCCCTACCTCGAGGACACCGGTGCAGGAACAGACACACCTGCCAAATGCCAAGGCTGCCTCGGCGTCATCGAACCACCCTGAGCTATATGGATAAGATTCAAACTCTTAACCGCCGCCTCGAAGTGATAATCCACCGTCTCACAGGACGGCTTAACCCATTCACACACTCCGTCCTCGTTCTCCTGGCCACACCCCTAGATCGAGGGCTTATTATACTGAGGCTCTGGGTAGGAGATCTAGTGGATTATAACTCCAGCTGATGATGTGATTCTGGTTGAGCTTGTTGAGACTAGGGCATTATATGGTAGATAGGACAATTCTCGATCTGTTTCGTCCCATGGATAATCAACCGTTGAATCCCTGTATGTACTGGTTAAAGAGTACATCTGCCTGCATGGACTGATCACGGAAATTGAGGTACCCCTTAGCAATGGCCTGTCTGCATTGCTTTTGAGAGAGCTGCATAGGCTCGGCTGCCCAAGGGTGTGATGGCTACCTAAATCATGCCCAGCCTTGGCCGCCGTTAACAGCGTTTCCCTCCTAACATCATGTAACCATAGATAACCTAGTCCGTTTCTTTTCATGCATCAAAACCGCCATGGTTACTTTCAGCCCCCAACCGTCTTTTCATCTATGCCCCGACTTCAACATCCCCCCGCCACCCGATGGCCATCTCGAGCTGGGCTCTGTGCTGCGAGGCATCGACCTGAACAGCGTCCTTTCCCCGCTCGATTGTGGTGATACCGTTGAGATCCCCGCTTCCCAGCCACTGTTCCGCTCCGAGAAGACGGGTTTCAGTCGCACCCTGAAGGAGCTGAGAGGCATCGAGGGCAGCATCTGGGCCAAGATTTTTGGCAGCGACGGACTGGGCGCAATGTTCTCATTCTTGCGTAAGCGCGAGAATGACGAAATCCTGACAGTCCAGAAGCTTCTCGTCCAGTACTTTATCCCTACGCCTGAGTACATGAAGCAAGCCCTTGAGATCGACAATGTAGCTTTTCACATCAACAACACGAAGAGAAAGAAGCCGGTTTACCTCGTCACTGGACTAATGTGGACTGAGGGCGCCAAGTTATCCAAGGTCCTGTCCAAGAAGAGCCAGGTCAACAGCCAGGCCGCTGCGACTGACCCGCATTCTGGCACCACTGCCGGCGCGACCGCCTCGTACGAGAACGAGGAGAGCCACGCTTCAAGCTTTGATGGATCTACCCCGTTTATCCTGGGCATTAGGGTCCGGAAGATCTGGTGGGACAAGGACGGGGTGAGGCAGGAGGAGCAAGACATTATTGGAGCAACACTCGGCGATTCTAAGACGATAAATGAGGGAATTCTGGGAGGGCTGAGGTATGTCGACGATGAAGCTGCTGGAGTGCCCGGACAAAATATCGTGGACGAGAGTCAACAGGGAGTGGTAGACCCCGTCACTTGGATCCTGCCCTGAAGTAGCGACGATTTCACCTCGACCCGGCAGAGGCATCCTGAAATAAACTGCCAGCAAACGGATCAAGCGCATTGAAGCTATTGAATTGAGTCTCTAGGCCTTGAATTGTAACACTCTACTCGCTAATTGGAAGATCTACAACATCCCTTGCGATTACTTGAACTCAAATCTCAAGAGTCCTCTCTGGCAGTTACAACCACGTTTCCGGCCACTGTAGAGCATGATGCTTGAAATTCCGGAGGAAGCCACAGCACTTGCTTTCCGTCACATGTGGTCCAGTCGCCATCGTCGCTGAGTTTAAAACCAACGTGATGATCTGCCTCTAGCTCGGCCCATGTAGCGTTGATGAGTTCCGGCGAGCCGATTGATAGAGGCTCGAGGTCCGTCATGAAAAGAGTGGCACCTCGGTCCTTCAACGAGCGGCGGGTGGGCTGGTGGGTTAATGGGAAGCGTTGAAGAAGAGTATGAGATGGCAGGTCCCGGATTTCAATGGTGTCAGTGAAAGTAGCCAAGACAAGGCGATCGTCATCCGAGGAGAAGACAAGTGACGCGATCCTAGTTTTATCCCTAAGTCTTTTCACAGAGCGACGAAAGGTCATGCGGCAGCGACCTCAAGGATTCCAGGATGTCTTCAGATGGAGAAGGCCACTGTGTTAGCATTGGGATACGATGCTATGATGTGCTGGTATTGTGCTCTTTGCTATAGTTGAAGCCCATGGGATAACTGAGCCAAAAGACCGTGTTCAAGTGGAGTGTGTTCTAGGTTGCGACACACCATTGACACCCAGAAGAAGTTGGCATAGGCGTTGGAAACTAGGTAGTCATAGATATTCCTCTTCAACGAGTCCTTATAATGCTTTCGTGCTGCCAAGGACTCAACTCTGTAGTTGGCGTATGCGCTGATGGCCTGGGTGATTTGACCCCGAGCTTGGTTCAAGTCGATCTCTTCAAAATCGCCCATTTCCCGGAAATCCAACCGTGGTATAATACTTATGCCGCTGTGGCTCGCCAAGATCCATTTGGAAGGAATCTGTAATTTGTGGATGATGAGTTTAAGAAGGGTTCCCACCTCCGTGGTGCGTTCGTGTACATCATCGATGATAAAGACGGTATCAGTCATCGATGCATGGCCTAGCATGATCCGAAGTACATCAGAGAAGTCTTCCAAGGAAGTCAGGGCACCAGAGAGAGTTTTTTTGAAGAGCTCGTCACTCTCTCGGACATATTCGAGGAGCCATGGCCGTTGCACGACAAGGTGATGAATCAACTCGCGGACCAGAGCTGTGGCACTTTTGAAACCGCTATTGGTGCTCGGAAAAAAGGAATGAGATATAGCGTTGTCGGTGGTCTCCCGAAGCTCATCGATGATCCCACAGAGTAGCATGGTTTTGCCCCGTCCTGTAGTGCCATGAATCCAAAGCAGCTGAGGCTGCGGATCAGCCAAGAACTTTCGAAAGCGTGCATCGTCGAAGATCCAAGAGTGCACCCCCCTTGGAAGGCTACCAGCCGAATCTTCAAATTGGGCCTTGACGACTCTGAGATCCGTGGCGTATCCTCGGTAATGTCCCCATATCTCATACCCATAGGTGCTGTATGACTTCAGAAAGACGCCGAGAACTTGATTATCCCAGAATGGAAAGAGGCTCTCCAAGGTTTCCGTAGAAAGAGGAAGGTTAAAGTCCGAGAGCCCTGCCACGATGAGTCTCAGAATATCCAGGGGTCGCTTGCATTTAAGCAGCAAACAGAAAAGCACACATCTAGAAAAAGAACCACCGAAGGGGCCTACCCCCCAAACCTCCTCAGTACAATGATTAGCCAAAGTGCCGTAGACCCCATCATCGACTGAGGATAATGAAGTGTTGAAGAACTGATACAGAGACTCTCGGGTCAGTTTTTTCCTGAATAGAACAGGGTCGCTGAGTTTGGTAAAATCGTCTCCTAGTCGCAGCAGCGTCACCAGGTTCTCGGCGGCCTCACTTGCCTCCGCGGGAAGATCGGTCCCTGCGAAACGGTTTGCGGCGCCTTTCAGGAGACTCTCTCTGATATGTTTTATGACCCTGTCCTCCTCGCCCCCGTGAGGTGGGTCTAGGGATGAGAATAACGCCCAATCCATCGGCTCTGTTGAAGGAATGTCTTCGTCTTGTGGCGCTATCGACTCTTCAGGGACTGGGACTGAGTTCGTTTCGCTAAAAGACTCCCGGATATCAATGCTTTGAGTATTTGGTCCCTCTTCGAGTTGAAATTCATCACCCAGAGTGCTCCTTTCGCCGGAATTAGAGTCACCGCTGGGGGCCTGGGAGCTGGCAAAGTCGATGTCTTTCCCATCCGCGAGATTCTTGGTCGACAGCCGCGGAGTAAGAAGGGCCAAGAATTGTAAGTGTCCAGCAATGTGATTGGTCATCATCATGTGCTTTGATGGCTTCATCTGCAACCTCGGTGTAGCGGGTGGCGTAGTGGGCGAGCCCTGGTCTGCTAGACTCTCTTCCTGCTCGGGAACGTCGAATCGGACAGTCTTTTTGCCAGAAGTACCATCTGAAGCCTCTTTTGACCCCGGTTGTAGTGCCTTGGGCGATTCACTCGAGGTCTGTGGCTTCCTGGCCCGGAGTCGTTCGGGCTCCTCGAGTGGCGAGGAACAACATAGCGGGCAGATGGGAGAATTTTCAGATGCGCCTTGAGAGCTAGGACGATGAGTCTTGTTCTCGCCGTGTAGTGGAATGGCTGTGTTTTGCTGCCAAAATTCGCTATGATCTTGCTCGATGTGGACTCTCCACTCAGACCGGCGGGTGAAGTTGGGAGAGTCCAAGCATGAAGTTGCAACGCACACAAAGGGAACCAAGTCTTCGTTCATGTGAGACCTATCTCATAATGTTTAGCATCTGTGTTCGTGATTGGTGAGACGAAGAACGTACTTCCACCAAACATCGTTGGTAAAGTCATGCCTCTGGAAGACCTTTCGACAGAGAGGACAGGGAGCGGTCTCATCCCCGTCATCAAACTGAGGTGGCTTAGGGAACTGTGCCTTAGTTTCCAGGACGGTGGTTGCGCTAGCTCGCCGCTGAACTGGCTCCATGGCCTTGGTTAGAATCGGTGGATGGGAGGCAGGGTCTGATGCTACAGTTTCGGACAGCAACGAGAACCCGATAGAACCACACTGAGTTACAGGCTTTGGCTGGGTGGTGTCGCTTCCGTTGTCTATACCTTGCTGTTGTTCCGGAATTGCTTTGAGTGGCAAAGGCGACGGTGTTCGCTGTATTTGTGATTCTTGTGAGTGTTTGAGGCGCCGATGATCCGTACGTAACTTCTTGTCGTGAGACTTCCAGTATAGCAACTTGGTATGTCTATGCACCATGGACTTGCTCAAGTGCTGGCGTAGGCTTTCGTGGGCGTCTGGATAGAGCGCATTGACGGCCAGTACCGCTTTGGTCTCAAAGAAAGAGATCTCTGCAGCCTTTCTCGAGGCGAATGCTTTGACACGAGCATCCAGAGATGACGTCGAGGATTGTCTGATGTGAATAGCAAGCCGGTCAAGCTCATTGATTGACATTCGTACGCCCTCGATTTCGATTTCTCGTCTGTCGGTCTCCTCCTCTGAAGAATCGTCCGAGTCTTGGTCACTAAGCTCGGCTGTGACTAGAACTTGGTTAGCTTGTGTCATATGTGGTATGGTTCTCGGCTTTTACTCTGCAGGAGATTGTCTTTGAGCATGTTCAAGGCAAAGACGACAAGATCGCGATGTTGAGGGTAACGCTTCAGGCGCTGATCCAGACTACCGTTTCCACTTGCGAAGACGCCAAGATAGCCTGTCCAGTTATTGAATCGCGTTTGAAGTTTGCGTAGACCCGTTGCGTATATTTGGCCCGCTTGATTGGAATCCAACAAGTAAAGGCCTTGGACAAAGGCCGACTCGCAGGTGCTGGCCCTGGTTGAAATAGACTCCCTGGTAGGGTCAGAGTCAGCAGGCTCGGGGGCCCCTTGGCTTTCCAGGGTTGCCATGGAAAAGTGAGAAAGTATGAGATAAGATTCCACGATATGCGGACCTCGGCTGGCGCTTGTCTTCCTCTTGTTTGTCGTTGTTGCCAGTCCGGTTGAGGGGTGAAGATATGCGATGTTTCCAGCTCCCGTCAGCCTCACGGGGCGCAACCCATGACATTCGGACCAATAACGATCGCGCAGAGCTGATCAAAGAGAGGTAGCTCGGAAGGTTTGAGCCATCGTGTATCTGGTTATATGTGTTGAACTAGTGCACCTAAATCGAGAAACCGAGACTTCAGTCACGCGTCTTTCAATCCCTATCTTGCGCTCCCATCAGATCTCGCCATATATGTATATATATATGACGGACTCTGGCAGGTACTTATCTGCTAATATCGCCACGTCAGCCCCTCACCTGGCCGCAATTGTGGCCCTCGGCGGCTGTGACGGCTTGGCTCGTCACAATCTCGAGAACAAGAGATTCTTCTTTCTCAACCGACAAACACCGCACCAAATAGCGCCTCTCCTCTCTTACCGAAGTCTACTTCCATACTCTTACCTTTCCCTCGAGTCCGTCGCACTGTATGTCGCCATTCCGCCTGCGCCAGGCCTTCTGAAGCCTGGCTGGTTTCCACAGCCTGATCGCCGCCGCACCTCGGAAAACGCGCCGTTAGCGACACCTACCACCTCTGGACAGATGCCATTTCCTGCACAAAGACGCCTCTGAATCAACTCAGCGGTGTAAAATTTCTGATCTATTGAATCAGTGGACATTTCAACACACTCGAATAGTTATACTCTTGGAATGGGCGGGTCGTAGGCCAGGGTCGCCGGTATCTTGGTGCTTCGACTGGCACAATGTCCTTCAATAATCAGTCTTCTACCGGTGGTATTGAACACACTACCGAGTGGATTTTGATCAGAGAGTTACGCCAGAGCAGTCACAGTTTCAGCCCACCCGGAGTTGTTGGAAACACTGGCCGCACACGAACACTCAAACTCCGCAATGCCATCAACGACCTTGAGTTGCAGATTCGACGGACATTTACCATCCTTCGATTTGACTTGCTTCTTCATTTGCAAAATGAAGTCAAAGGCGATGCCCCAAAGGCACAGATATACAAGGATTCTCGCCAAGACAACTCGGACGAGGACACCGACGACGCGTCTTCACAGTCGAGCGCGGAGCCTCATGTCGAAGATTGGCCTAGTCATGGCTTATGTCAGGGTTTCGATTCTATCCAACCGTCAGTTGGGGAAGCACGGTCACGTCTGGAGCAGCTGTGCAAATTCCTCGAGACTCGAGTCAACCCGAATTTGAGCACTCCTGGGCAAAGAGACAACAGATCTGCCAAATATCCACGGCTCACACAGCTTATCGAAACGATCAAACAACTATCCTCTTTCCCTACCACAGTGGACCTCATCCCAACTGCTGGGTCTAAGCCGAAGCCGTTTCTCTTTAATGTCGCCGAGGATGAAGCCACTGCAAAGGCCTTTGTAGCTTTTACAGACCCAAGCCAAAAGCGACCCCCGAAAGAAGTCCGAAACCAAATGACTGCAGATGCTAAAGAAATGGCCCAATTCTTCCTTTCATTCAACAGCTTTGTCGACGCGCTGCAGATGTCGGCAGGCTCCCTGGATGTCCTCGCTTGGGAGCCTACCACCAAAAGACTGACCTCGAAAGAGTCTTTTGCTTCATTTTCTCTGCTTCGGAAATTCCAAAACCAGACGGAAGCTGCCTGCCGTGCTGTGTTATCGCACATCGGGCTCTGTACCCACCCCAAACATCAGGTTCTGCTACAACTTCCGGGGTGGGAGGAGGTGTCTGATTGGGATTCGACAAAGACCACAGCGAACCTGCCAGTTCCGCTCTTCTTCACCATGTGTTTTCTCGAGAAGAAACAAGCCCTGCAGAGAATGCAAGACGACACAGAGTATGGTTCGCTTGAAAGATGGCAACATGCTAGAATGTTTTTTCTGCAGTAAGTATGCCTTCTACCCGGTCGACTCTGCTTCACCAAGACTTAAATCATGCTTGACAGGCCAGAGCACGCTGGGATTTACAGGGAGAAAAAACTCTGCGAGGCACTCAGGTTTTCGCATCAACGCGGGATGGACCTGGAGTTCTACGTGTCCGAATATTCCAAACCTGTTGTTCCAGCTATGGTGCCAATTCATATACCGTCAAGAATGCAGCAAATGCGAAGATATGGGAAAAGCTTCCCAAGTCATAGTCTATGGAGTCTAATCGAACAGGGCCGACTCAGGAAGGAAATGTCTTTCAACCTATGGTGGAACACTTCCTGCGTGGGTGGAAATATTGATATCGAAGAGCGCAAGACCCTGGCCATCAAGCTGGTTCTCGGCTTGATGTTATCTTTGGACTCAGATCACGTTTTCGAGACCTGGGATCCCAAGCAGGTTCACCTTTTGGAATCTGTAGACACATACACGCCTTTTGTTTCCCTTCCTTGCAACGCAAGTTGCCCCAGTCATCAGAAAACCCTCTCCTTTTCTGATAAATACTCATTGGGAAGCATTGACGACCTTGATGAGTCGGAGCCTTCTCTCCAGTTTGTGCTACTGGCCAAGGCTCTACTGCAAATCGCCGAGGGGGATCATCTCGCTGGCTTAGGAGTGAACAAAGATTCCAGTACAGTCTCTTGGGATGCATGGAATCGGTTCCGAGAAGCGATCGAAGGCTACATCCGAAGAGCAACTTGCGGGGCAGAAGTCGATCGCGAGGTATTGCCCTTTTTACATGCCGCCCTGGGCTGCCTGGATTTCCATACCGAGTACCAGAGCCGCTTAATGGAGAATCAGTCAAGTCAGAAGATGGAAGCCGCGTGGCAACTGGTCTTTGACACCATTCTCATCAAAATTGACGACAAGTTGACTCTGAAGAGCATAATCGCCTCTACCAATCCATCTTTCGCCCAGGATCCAACGCCAGACCCTCCACCTTTTCCCGGACATGAAGTTGTTCAGCAGGCCATGTCTAACAGTGGCAATGGTACTCTCCAGAGTTCTTCGAACACCACTGTTGCCAAGAGAGCTCCGATTAGACAGCCTTCTCTACCATCCGCCGAACCGAGCCAACCCAACATCCAATTATTTGACACTAATCTGGCGATGGGATCTTCGACGTGAGCTTTCCTCCTATGTCTTTGCGTTCATCTATCAATATGAATTAGTTACTAACAGATTTCAAAACCCAAAGTGCGGAGGAGTTTTGGGCATGTCTTGAAACATTCCACAAGTCTTACGCGCGTTTCGTGAACGATCGCAGCACAGAGTCTGGAGACGAAACTCCACGAAGAGTCCGCATAGCAGTCATTGACACTGGAGTTGACTTTGGTCATGCGGGAATAGCGGATGCCAAGGAAAAGGGCCGTATCAGGGAGGAGTGGTGTCACAGTTGGGTTGGTGCCGATGCAAAGGACGAAGACGATGAGTTGCACGGAACCAACTGCGCCTATCTTCTGCACAAGTCAGCCCCCGAGGCTGATATATATATCGAAAAGGTGTTCAATCAGAATGCTGTGAGGTATTATGAAGCTAAGAACATAGCCAAGGTAAGATTCATCGGTGCCGTCCCTGGATGGGAGATTTTGGGAACTACCAACCGATATACTAACACTAGTAACTCGGCAGGCCATCGAGCACGCTGTAAGCAAATGGGACGTGGATATCATTTCCATGTCATTTGGGCTTACTCGTCCAGCTTCTCGAGACGATGGAGACGAGGTAAAGGAACAGTCGGCCTTGGAGACGTACAATAACATCGTGCACGAGGTCGAGGCGGCGATTCGAAAGGCCCCACCACGTCTGATGTTTGCAGCCGCTTCCAACAGTGGGAAGAACAAGCCACGGGCATTCCCAGCCAGGGACAACCCTTACGTGATTTGCGTTCATGCGTCAGAAGGGAACGGTCAAGACGGCGGCATCAACCCCGAAATTGGGAGTGGTTTCAACTTTATGACACTGGGGATGGGCTTGGACCTGATGAAAAGAGAGAATATCGTGAAGAATCGGAGAGCCCTGGCGAGATACAAGAGGGTAGTGAAGTCCGGAACGTCCTTTGCAACCCCCATCGCGGCGGGCATTGCCGCCACAGTCCTCGATCTCGCAGCCCGCGTCGATGAGATCGATGAAAGGGTGGAGGAGAAGCTTAAAAGACCAGAAGGGATGGAAAAGATGCTGAGACTCATGTCAACGCCGAAGGGGGATGTGAGGGACCGGATGTATTACATGGCACCATGGCACCACTGGACACCTGGTTGGGAGCGAGAGGAGAGGAGAAGGAGATGGGTTTGGGACACGATTAACTTGCAATTCGACTAGCATTGAAGTTGCAATATATTAAGCTTCTTCTTAATGCTAAATTAAAATAGCTCTAAAATGCTATAAAAGGATTGATTTTATCACGAAAAGAACCAGGGCCTTAGACAACAGTATCAGGGCATGGGCATCGCGCTGAGTCAAGCAAGCTGACATCGCGCAACTCCATCTACGTATCTCGAACATACCCCTCTGATTATAAACCCTCGCTCTTTCAATTTCCCTGCACATCCACTTTGTTACTACACTGCTTTTTTACTCTACCGACTGATACTATCAACGACAATGGCAACCAATCTCACCAGCGAGGTAGGGGCTTTACCCCTTGCTTCTTGGATCATCTCTCGCACCGACTCCGTGTCAATCTCCCAGGCAATTATGGCCGTACTGACCGTCTATCTCATCCTCAATAGGATTGGATACTACAAGAGGACTGTATGTCTCCTATAGCCACAGAAACAATTATTCGTACAATTGGTAGACTGACATCAACCCTCTTAGCCCAAGGTGCTATCGCATGGGTTCCTACCCATCCCCTTTGTTGGCCCGTGGATCGCAGCAATCAAATTCATGCGAAACCCTGTTGACTTTGTACGCCAAAGCCAGAGCAAATCGAAAAACGGGCTCTTTCGTATCGCTACGATCCAGGGGGAGTATGTCCTCGTAACAGACCGGCATAAAGTAGCAGAATACATGAAGGCTCCAGACACGGTCTTGAACATGCAGGACGGTGCAAATGATGTATGCTCACTCGTTGATTTTTATTTTTTTCTTTCTTCTCTTTCCTTTGGAAACCCACGGCTGACCACTCTCAATACAGCAACAGCAAATCCCTCTGACCATGGGATATGGCGTTGGTCACAGGACATACCACACAAGCGTTGTTCGTGGGCCGATAACTAAGGGCATTCCCGTTAAGACGCCAATGATGCTGGAAGAGGCAACGCTTGCAATTGACCAGTACATTGGCTCCCATCCAGGTAAGCGCGTCGTGTCATCCTGGGTTCACGCTGACCAAAGTGGCCTCTAGAATATACGCCAATCGCCTTGTATCATGCAATTGCCCTTACGATCGGAAGAATCACCAACCGGATTTATGTTGGAACCGAGTTCTGTAGGCCGCAGGCCCATAACGATGCTTGAAAGTAACGCTTACGCATGCATAGGTCGGAATGAGGAATTCCTGCAAAATGCTGCTGATTATGCTCAAGCTGTGGTCATATCCGCCGAGGTCCTTCGTATGTTTCCAGGTTGGATCAAACCGTATGCTTCACCTCCCTTCCGGATGCTTGGCCTCACAATGCTCACACCGGCTTCAGAATCTTGGTGCAATTCCTCCCGGTTATGAAGCATCGACGAAACGGCTACAAGTTCCTACGGAGGTACATTGAAGAGCGACTGAAAGGAAAGCTGGATGAGAATGGCAACAAGCCTGAGGACCTCGTCCAGTGGCTGGTTGACGCGGCTCCCCCAGTCGAAAGAAACGGTCCCATGATCGCTGAGAGGGTTATGGCGCTGAACGTTGCGTCTATTCATACCACAACCATGGTAAGCAACTTTGACATGACGCTTCTGCTTAAGCAGAATGACACTGACCTTGCTTTGCTTTGAGACCGTGACAGCCGCCCTCTACACCCTTGCCGCACAGCACGAGAAGTACCTCGAGCCACTACGGCGAGAGGTGATTGAGAATCTTGAGGACGGCGAACTGACATATGGCACACTCCAGAGGCTGCCCAAACTGGAAAGCTTCCTGAGAGAATCTGGCCGCTTCAACATTGCTGGTCTGAGTGAGCCTTGCCATCCTGACCGATGTCAATCTATAGTCAAGGACGCTTCGACTAACAATCTCTCTTGGTAGTGGCACTGCAGCGAAATGCACGACAGGAGTTTAGATTCTCAGATGGCACTGTCATCCCGCCTGGTGCAAAGGTGGGCACCCCGAGCCTGATCTTGCATCGTGATTCGGACGTATACAATGACCCGGATGTTTTTGATGGCTTTCGCTTCTGCCGTCCAGAGTATTCTGGTACTAAGGAAAAGACTCCCGTCACCACCACCAACAACTATTTCCTCTTCGGCCATGGAAGGCATCCTTGGTAAGTTCCTTTACCCAACAATCAATCGCCTTCAATGGAGGTCTGCCAGCTAATCATGTCCTGAAATGATTTTAGCCCAGGACGGTTCTTGGCAGTTCATGAGATGAAGATCATTTTTGCCATTTTGCTGCTCAAGTATGACCTCAAGCTGGCCCCCGGCACGTCACCGCAGCCTTGGTTCATTGGAACCATGGCCATCCCAGATACAACGTTGGAAGTGCTGTTCAAAGTCTGGAGGGGTTGAGTGGACAATGTTTGTTAGGTAAATCAGAATTGCATATGCCTCACTTGCAGTCAAGGACCAAATGAGCACGCTGGTAACTGGAGGACAAGTAGTTCAGCCATCTCGCGAGGCGCACCCAGAATGCTTATTGGTGCTTTTTCCATTTTTCATACGGTGTTTTACAGCATTGGTTTTGATACTGCCATGCGTTTATTATTGCGTTCTTTGATATTATGCACGATGGAGACGTCATTGATAATAACAATGATTAATCTCATGTCTATTGACAGCTCGATTCCAAAGCGACTGGAATCGTAATAGTACTACTATCTTAAAGTCCTAACAAGTGCTTCGAATCCTCAGCGATGGCTGGATCTCGTTGATCCTTGAGGAACTCCACGCGTCGTCTAACCGCCTGTGCTGTCATCTCCGGCTGCGACGAAACCCAAAACTTGCCCTCAGCGATCTGACGCATCATGATTTTAACCCCCTCATTGAGATCCATGCCATAAGTGTGCATCGCCGAATGCATCATTTGTCGATATGTTTTAGCGCTGGCGGGTTCTCCCGCCCCGGGCTCAGCGTCAAAGATGCTCGTCTTGAGCATACCTGGGATAACCGAGCACACGTTGACCGAGGTTTTCTTGAGCTGCATTTCCAGAAAAAGGCCCTCGGAGAAAGCCTGGACCGCATGCTTGGTGACAATGTAGGCGGTTTGGGTTGGGAATACGCTAAATGCACCGATGCTTGCAAGGTTGGCGATCCAGCACTCCTCGCCTTGGTCGATCATGCGTTGAGCAAAAGCTCTGACTCCATTGATGACGCCCTTGACGTTTATGTCGAGAATGGCGTCCCAGCGTGAGGCAGGAATCTCCCATGAGAAGCCGAGGATTTCGATGCCAGCGTTGTTGATGAGTAAACGGACGTGGCCATGGCGAGCGAAGACATCTTCTGCCAGTGCCTCGAGTTCCGATGGCACCGAGACATCGATGGCCTTGTGTTCAGCCTTACCACCATTTTCTCTGATAGATTGGGCGACAGCCTCGGCGCGCGGTGCAGAGACATCAGTCACGACGACAGTCATGCCTAGTTCAGCCGCGCGAAGGGCGAAAGCAGACCCAATGCCAGCACCAGCGCCAGTGATGACGGCTACGCCGCCGGCCAGCTTCTTTTCCGAGTTGGTGATATTCATGTCCACAGCTTGATCTTAGATGGTGAAGGCTCGGTTTGCAGGGACAGCGGAGAGAAGCAGCAGAAGAAGATTTATGCAAACACAAGAGACTCTAACCGCGGCAGTGTTACTCAATGACAAGACAGCCCCCCACCCACAGGCAACTGACAAAGCTGAGCTGACTCGGTTTCACGAGCAGCCCCCCTGAAGCATGAAAGAACACTCCTCGCACCAAGCCTATTACAGAGGTCGGATTTCGTTGCCATCTGAAAGCCACCACCACAGCTCCCGAGTTAAGCTAGGCTCCTATCCTCCAGAAACACAGGAGTCACAGCGAGTCTCGCACCTCTCCCCGACAACCACGACCAATGGCACTCGCGAAACATCCAGAAACGCAGCACAATCTTCCGCAACCTTGGGCGCGATGTGAGGTTTAGCTAGCAGTTCGGAAAACTTTAGGAAAGCCTCCTTGCTGTCAAAGGACATTTCCGTAATTGCATTGTAGCTGAGGTCGGATGGTGAACCGCTCATCACTTCAGGTAGGTACCGCTGAGCCTCATCCTCAGAATCAACTTGGAGCTGAGAGATGTATCGTCGCGTATGGCTCACGGGGAAGAGGCTGCCGCCAAGCTCTTTCATGAGCGGCACGTGAATGTTTTCGTAGTGAGCACGGAAAGCTGCAGGCGTCATCCCTGGCTTCCGATATGCGAAGAGAATAACTGTAAAGGCCATTGTGAAGAGTAGAGGTAGTAGGCGCAGGAACAAAGCGTGAGCTCACTTGGGAATGAGAGTTGTCATAAGATGAAGGGGAAAGAAACAAAATGGAAGCGACTGAGACGACCGAATGCAGGGCAATTTCAAGCCCGGGAAAGCACTCAATTCGTTTGAGAGTCAGTAAATAGGGAGGCGAGTCAGTCCAGACTTGTCAGTCCTAGAGGGGTAGCTCGAGATATTCCTCATGAAATGGCTCGAGTGCGCCAGTGTGATACGAGTAGAGTAGTGGTCCAGTACAACACTTTCGATCACCAGAAGACAACCGCCAACAGATTAAGCATGGAGAAGACTAGTCACCAAGCCCTCATCCAGCAAGCGCTGGAACGCTCCCTGGAGCTCGGCGAGATTGGCATCTCAGTCGCTGCTTACCACCGCGGTGAGCTGATTGCGGATGCTACTGCCGGCGTCATGGACACGGACACTAAGCGGCCAGTTGATGCCAAAACTCTTTTCCCAGTCTTCTCTGTCACCAAGGGCATTACAGCCCTGGCTGTTCACATTCAGGCCGAGCGGGGCCTCCTGACCACCGATGCACCCGTCAGTCGCTACTGGCCAGAGTTCGCCGCCCATGGAAAGGAATCCATCACGGTGGAGGACGTCCTCTCTCATCGCGCGGGAATCCCCCAGATGCCAGCGACAACCCCTCCACAGATGGCGGACTGGGACTGGATGATTGCACGCATCGCTGAGCAAGAGCCTATCTTCCAGCCTGGGAAGCACAATGCTTACCACGTGCTTGTCTGGGGGTGGATCGTGGGAGAGATTGTGCGGCGAGCAGACCCGAAGCATAGGCCATTCAAAGTGTTTGTGGAGGAGGAGATATGCAGACCCTTGGGAATCTCGGATTTTCATCTCGGGGTAGCAGACGATGATCTCGACCGGGTTGCCACGCTGTACGGAGGGGACAGCTTTGGAATGGACGATAAATACGGTGTTAACCCCGCTGGTGTCTTTCCCTCGGGCAAGGTGCACAACCAACGTGCAGTTCAGCAGGCGGTAGATCCAGGTGCAGGTGCCATCACGACCGCCAAGAGCGTCGCACGCATCTTTGCTCTCGTTGCCGAGGGTGGCGCCCTGGATGGCGTCCGTCTGATGACGCCTGAGCGAGCAGCTGGCCTGGTGCGTCCCCGAAAGGGTGCGTCTGATCCAGACAAGGTACTTCCAATCCCAGTCTGGTTCGGGGCAGGGGGGTTCTGGCTTGGTGGTGAGGCCGGGGCCTCGGACCCCCTGGTGGGTGACCACCGGGATATTGTGTACAGCCCTGGAGCAGGGGGCTCGATTGCCTGGGCGGACCTTCGAGATGGGATTGCAGTGGCAATTTGTCACAACAATATGGATACGCCTTCTGTCAGGGAGCCTGAGAGGACTTTCGAGCCTATTGTGAGGGCGATTAGGCAGATTGTTGCCGAGAGAGTTGCCAACGGCATTGGTGGTGATCGTTGATTGATGTAAGAATTCCATAGCGAGGGATGAGAGTATCCCTCTATCTTCTGGCGCAGTGATCTTGTTAAGGTCCCGGCTTTAACCATATCAAATAATACAACATCATATCATCATATCATCATATCCCAATGCCAACACAGTGGCCTTTGAGTGTCAGTAAGGACATTCAACGGAGTGATTGGCGGGGTGAACGAGCGGATGTATCTTCCGTGGTCCCGTCGTCATTTACGAGCTCCGTCGTTCTTCGTATTCCAAGAGAATCCGAGCCGGCCCCGTAACTCGTTTAATTCGGCACAGGATGGGACCGAGGACGGCTCGACTAGGCGAGGCGCATCCGCAGTCGGGCCCCCTGACCCCATACCCCAGATTTTCCCCGCATCCGCCATCGCCGAGGCCATGTATAGCAGACTACCGCATTTAGCCCACCGTGGGAGGGGACGTGGTGATGGTCTTCCCATGCCATTTACCCTTATCAGCACCCTGTGCGGTCCTGCTTGCGTTGCTCAGACCTCGTAGACAGCTCCCATGGCACCACAGAACACCTCAGTCAGCGACAGTGCACCGGAAGTCCAAGAACCACCCCAGGATGAACTCCGACGAGCAAGAAAACGTGCCACCGATCGTAAATCTCAACGACAGCACCGTGAGCGCCAACGAACCTACATCCGCCAACTCGAGGGCACGATCGAGACCTTGAAGACCAGCCTTGCCCAGTCCAACAATGGCCAAGTTAGTACATTGCTAGAGGAACAAGAAAGACTCCGGGCCAGATGCAAGCAACTCGAGGCTGTGATTCTACGCATCGGCGACCTCGCTAGTTCCGTGAGCGAGCAGAAACTTGACTCGAAGGACGCTGATCTGGAAAGTGAGCGCCATGTAGGCGCTGATGCGCCCTGTGCGCCCCTGACGGTGCAACAAACCCCTCCTCCAGACGACATCATCTCGGCATTTGATGGACAGTCACAAGCCCTGTGCGATCCGCCGTTGTCTTCTCTCGATCGGGATTCCCACCAAACACCGTATGCCGCCGTGTTGGAAATACCCGATCCTGTCCCGACTCAGGAGTTGGACTTCTTTGATCTCTCGGATTGCTTTCCAGTAGCATCCGTGGATGATGGCATCGATGCTGACCCAGCTCAAACTGACAAGGCTGCTGCTGACATGCCCACACTTGAGGTGGACGGTCGTCAAGACAGCATGGAGCGTTGCATCGCAAGTATTTTAGATGGGACCGCTGTCAGCCTGGACGTGTTGCCAGCCTCCATCATCAGACCTAGCCCTTTGGCTGCCGAACAGCGAGCTCACACCAGCTCATGGGGCAGCCCACCGGTGCATCTCTCGATGCCCAAAGTCTCTAATGATATGGGTCCGTGGGATAACATCATAATGAAGATGGTCAATGAAGCCCGGCTCCAATACCGGTGCGGCTTGTTTCCAGTTGAGGAACCGAGTTTGAGGAATGTCCTGTCAGCTCAGTCAACCGACGTCCTGGCATCTCGCCTCTATCACCACATTTGTTCGTATGGTCCAATGCCACTCCATCTTTTGCTGTCGATATTCTGGATTCAGTATGTCCTCCTAAGGGTATGTTGCACCAGAGTCGTTCTGAGTGAGTTTCGCACTTACTGGTGTTAGTGGTATGTTCTTGGGACTCGGGTGGATTTCCTCCGAATCCCCGAGTTTATGAGACCTACAGACCTGGAGAGACGCATTCCACATCGGCCATGCATCGGGATGTTTGCTTGGTGAGTTCCGCTTCATCTCAAAGCATCTGTGTGATTACTCATGGGCTTATATAGGCCTGACATCCGGCGGGCATTGATTCGAGACTCGGCCAGCACCGATCCTGAGTATATAGGAATGGAGCTGATGCTACACATGAGCAGAAACTGGGTTCCGGGAGCGAGCGTCACGGGGGAGCTTATTGGTAGCACGGATGTTTTTGCAGTCATTGAACATCAGTCGTGTAAATTGGAGTTTTGGAAAGTCGACAAGAGCTTCAAAGGTAAACATAAGCAATTTGAAAATTGCGGGCTAGATTAGACGACAACATCACTGCCAATATCAAACGCCATAGGCGAGAGGCCACTTGGGTTTACGATATACGAAAGGCCTCCTCGACCATCTTCTGAAGTACTTGTGCACGAGTTTGCCAGTCTATCCAAGCAGAGCCACCTGGCTACGTTGAGCGCACACTGACGAGCTCTGGCTTGCCTTGAATGCTAGCCACGCCTTCTGGTGCCGTACTTACTTGAAATTGACGGTAGTATATGACATGTGACGAAATGACAAAGGCAGGGTGGGGAAGCTTTGTCAAGAGAGCTGACTCGTAGTCTCCTTGCTGACAAGCCAGGGAAGCTCCTCAACACAGTCAACGCGTAGGGTATTAGAACTAGACATCATCTAGAGTGTAGAAATTAATGACTGCCTCTTCACTTTGCGTTCTTGAATCTTCAGGTTCACTAGCAAGCCCATAGCGAGAGCTACCCTTTCCCTTCTACTGCTATAATCCTTTGCCTACTTTCCCCAATGGCTACTATTGAACAGATGACTGCCCTCGCGGCGCAACTCGATGCTCGCACAGATGAAAGTGCCAAAAACAGGCCTCTCACCGAAGTTTGTATCTTCAAGCTTCTCCCCGAGTTCGCAAACGATCATGCCGCTGTCACGGCCAAATTTGAGGCCAACGCCGTCACTCAATGCAAGCCCGGATCGCCTCATGCGCGTGGGATCCGCAAGATTTCATGGGGCTTCTCAACCAATGACCCGGCTACCTTTGTATGGATGCTCGACTGGGACAAGATTCAAGACCACTGGGAGTTCTGGAAGACACAGGGTTTCCCACCAGTGATGGACGCCATCTCTACGCTTTTTCAACCGGGACGGCCATTGGTGATGCACTATGACTTTGGAGGCGAGGGAATGCTTGATCGCGACCTGTTGGTTGTCAGGGTCACGGTCTGGGACGATGGTGAGGAAGGAAAGCAGAAACAGCGTGCTAAAGAGCTAGCCAGTGGAAAAAGCAATGCAAAGCAAGTTAGAGGGGGGTACTCTGTCGACATTGACCAGGACACTTGGTGGTGCTCACTCTTGGGGTATGAGAAGGAGGAGGATGCTCAGAAAGACGGGATGTATGCTGCTGACGGGGCCGAGTCTCACATATTCCGCCTTGAGTATGCTTGACGCTGGGATGGAAAAACTGTCATCTCTCATCGAACAAAATTATTCATTCAAAGTTGGCGTTCATCGTCAGGCTGAAGCCTCGTCTGTGCAGAAGCTCACTTGAAGAGCGCGGACTATCTGTTCCCAGCAGTGTTCCACGTCCTCCTTCCGAAAGCCCTTGTTATTCTCTTTGTAATGACTGAATCCATGGATCGCTGCAGGATATTCGTACTTGGTCACACTGACGCCAGCCATCTTGAGGTTTTCAACGTACTTCTCAGCTTCCAATTTCAAACAATCCTTCCCTGCAACCATGACAATCGCCGAAGGGGGTTGAAGAGTTCTAAGCAGAGAAACCTCAGCCATCAACGGCGAGACAAACACTTGAGACTTGTCGACATAGGGAGGTAGGTATGATGCCTCCATCGTTGTCGCTGCCCATGAGGGCAAGCTTGAAGCTTGAGTCTCTTGGTCACAATCATCCAGACGTTCGTCATAGCTACGATTGAGGTCGACGCTGGGATAGAGTAGAACCTGGAGGACTTGGTGGAAATTCGAGGGGAGTGCACTCCGGAACTCAGCGCATGGGCCGGAAGTAAACGATAGAAGCAGCGACAGACTGGCTGTTAGGTTACCGCCGGCAGAGTTTCCCATGATTGCGACTCGTGATGGGTCTATGGTGACATCAAGTGTTTCCTTGGCGGCCGGGCTCAGAGCCCATTTGAGAACTTCATAGAGCTGGAGCAGTGCGTGCGGATAAGGGTATCGCGGTGCCTTGGCGTAGTCAACCGATATGATGACTGCTCCCACCTGTGCGACCCCGATCTATTAGCACTGACTTGGTTGTGAACCAAAGCGTTCCACCGCGGTGGTATCAGCAAGTAAACAAACCTTGTCGCAGAGTGACCGGTCGATGTGTTCTCCATCAGAAGGTTGGCCCAAAATGAAGCCACCTCCCTCAGCGACCAAGACGAGGGGGCGCACGCTTTGAGTGGTGCCCGCAAGGCGAGGAATGCAGACCGAGATGTTGACCCTGCCCTCACCTAGGCCGGGAGTCGTGACTGTTGTGAACTTGTCGAAGAGTTCGCCGGTGCCAGTCATGTATGCGACAGCTCTCCGTAAAATCCAGGCCGTGGCATGGAGGTAGCATGCGTATGGCGTGCTATAGCCTGGGCCATTGGAAATCTTGGGCGAGCTGATAGAGTCCTGATGCATCGTGATGTTTGATGTCTAGAAAGGATGGAGTGGTAGTGACGGGCGCGGGCGAAGTGGTAGGAGGAATTTAGTGACGAACCCTACATGCAAACGCAAGAGACTGGGTATGATGAGAGACTGAAAATGCAGCTCGCTTCGGTGGCTCTACCAGCTGACAAGGCGGGAAGGCTTCGTTGAGAAGCTTGACTCGGTCAAGCTGACTCCGCCAGACTGACTCCACCCCCCTGACCACTCCCTGGGCAATCCTTGTCCGATGGTGGCATTCAGCTGACAATTTAGCTTTGACTCGTCCTGGAGAGACTCATGAAGGCGCTCGCAACGAAAGAATAAATACCCAAAACTTGATTGGGCGTTAATATGAGACAACAGACATTCACAACATCGCTCGATTCATCACATAGTCTTGTTACAACGCCTGAGTTATTTTTTGTACGATTTGGCTTTCCGCTACTTAACCAGTTGCGGTAACTGAACCAAGTTAGTCGCACCTGTGTCCAAGTCCTATTGCCATGGCAAAAAGTTGACGCAACTGAGCTTTTACAACATGACACTTGACAGTCAACCTTCCACCGGCGCGTCAGAAACCTTGGCTTCCCTCGACCAGAGAGAAGTTTCGACAACCTTGCCTTTTGAAAAGCTCAAGCTGTCAAGCCAAGTGGGAAATACCGAAACATCGACATTCCAGCTTCGACAGCAATGGCATTCCCAACCCAGGAAGATGCGCATCATCCACGTCGGGGCCGGCGCGACGGGCTTATGTGCAGCTTACAAGTTTGAGCGACAGCTTACTAACTACGAGCTGGTGTGCTACGAAAAGAACGGCGAGGTCGGAGGCACATGGCTGCAAAACCGATATCCTGGATGCGCCTGCGACGTCCCTGCTCACATCTACACTTACACTTTCGAGCCGAACCCCTTCTGGAAGTCGTACTATGCCTATTCGCCTGAGATCCAGGACTACTTTGTTAACTTTTGTGAAAAGTACCAGCTTCGCAAGTATATCAAAGTGAAGCACACGGTTCTGTCTGCCACCTGGCACGAAGAGAAGGGACAGTGGGCAGTCGAGGTTGAGCATAATGGTCAGGTTTTCACTGATTGGTGCCACGTCCTCGTGAATGGTTCTGGGCTTTTGAACAAGTACAGATGTAAGCTGGCTTGACCTTTGGATCCTGTTGCGACCGCGCTAAGCAATCACCCAGGGCCCGATATCGAAGGCCTTCATTCTTTCAAAGGTTCTCTGATACATTCCGCACACTGGGACCGTAAGTGCTCTCCGCTAGAATAAACGTCATGTACAAAGCACAATGTCGTTAACCAGCCCGAGAAGACTCTATTAACTACGCTAACAAGCGTGTTGCTGTGCTTGGCAATGGATCCTCTGCCATTCAGATCATCCCACAGGTCCAGAAAGGTGAGAGAACCCACGACCAGCTACCATGTGCCTTTTGCCTTGCTAACCGTTCTCATCTAGTCGCTTCAAAAGTCGAGTGCTTCATGAGGGGCACCACTTGGATCGCGGCCCCCATGCCACGCGTTCCTGTTGAATTGACCTCCGAAAAGGAGGGGGAGTTCATCCAAGACAAGGAGGCCGTTCATCCATCCATTGGACAGTATTTCTATACTCCTCAGGAAATTCAGAAGCTGGCCAATGATCCTGAGTATTTACTCAACTATCGCAAGAGAATCGAGTATGCCATCAATGAGGGATTTGCCATCTTTTACAAAGGCAGTGAAGCGTCTGAGATGGCGCACAAGTACATGGTGGCTGAGATGAATCGGAGGCTCAAGAACGACCCTGTCCTGACACAGAAACTCATCCCGTCCTGGCCAGTCGGCTGCAGGTATGCTATTCCCACCAAGTCGAATTATCACTGTGGAAATACCGCTCACGCCTTCTCAGGCGGCTTACCCCGGGAGACGGATACCTTGAGGCGCTTACCGAGCCCAACGTACAATGCCACTTTTCGGAAATCACCTCGGTTACGGGTGCAGGACTCGTCACTCGAGACGGCGCGTCCTACGAGGTAGATGTCATTGTCTGTGCAACTGGATACGACATGGCATGGACCCCTCATTTCCCTCTCATTGGCAGAAACGGCATCAGCATCCAAAATGCCTGGAACCCTGAACCGAAGTGCTACTTGGGAATAGGAGCCCCCGGCTTTCCCAACTACTTCGTCGTAAACGGTCCCCGTGGAAACCTCGCCAATGGCACCGTTCTCCCGTGTTTCGAAACAGAAATTGACTACGTCGTCCACGCCGTCAAAAAGATGCAGAGCGACCGCATCAAAGCACTGGATGTACGGGAGAAAGTGGTTGACCAGCTCAACGAGTACATTGACGCCTGGCATGAGACGAGTGTTTTCTCTGCGCCGTGTCGCAGCTGGTACAAGAACAATACCGTCGACGGAAAGGTTCGCGTGTGGGGAGGATCAGTGAGTGATGATGCCCCTGGACAAAGGTCGATTATACATCCATGCTAACAGTTCTCTCAGTCAGTGCATTTCCTCAAGACTTTGAAGGATCCAAGGTGGGAACACTATAATATTGATTACCTGGACAGTAATCTATGGACGTTTCTCGGGAATGGCAGGATTAAGGCGGAGTATGACCATAGCTTTGAAGGCCTGACGCCTTACTTACGTAATTCTGATAGTCCATGGACAATTGAATGAGGGAAATACTCAATAGGATGTATCGGACTCTTTTGCAAGAAACTTACCAAGTGGGCCGCGTTATCTCAGCCGCGGCCAAAGTCCGCGGACAGTCGCCGTGATGGGAATATCCAGCTCCAGGCGTTTAGGAGTGGACTTGATCAGTAATTTAGTACTCTCATTATAGTCTCATATCACAAATGTCACGCTGTTTATGCTTCATATTTCGGGCGGTGCCTCTTCATCACGCCACCGTATCCGAACCTCATGTGGATCATGACAACTGACCCCAACTACCACACGGGCTAACGAGAACAGTACCTATTCCTTCAATAGGTACAATCGGATTGGTGAGGAACCGATACTATTCTGATCTTTGGGTCCGTGGGTGACATATATTACACCTGTAGCACCCCTATCCTTTCGAGGCCCTTCAATATCTGTATTGCGTATCATGAAAGCGTCATATCCTTCGCTCATTCTTTTCCTCTTTCAATACTTTACTGCAACCGACGCTGCAGCTATGAGCACATCAACCCCACCTTCGCCGCCACTCTCCATAGTCAAGAGGCTGACCAACGTCTCGTGCGGTGCTGACCCTCGAATGCCCGCTGGCGCTTGGGACTCACATCTTCACATCATGGATCCAGTGCGCTACCCTCCAGTTGAAAACATTCCCTACAAACCAGCCGTTTATAATCTCTGGGGCAATGCCATCTTCGAGAACAGCATTGGCTGCGATCATGTCTTTTTTGTCCAGACGGCAACGCACGGTTATGATCTGACATTGATGTTGGATTCCATGCGTGCCGTAGGAAATGAACGAGCATTGGGACTTGCGTTGTTCGACCCAAATACCACCTCACATGAGCACATTCGTAGGTGGAACTACGAGGGTGTTCGCGCCGTGCGTGTCAATCTCGTGACTTATGGTGATGACACGCCGATCGATGAGCTGAGGGATCAGATTGAAAAGTACGTCGAGCTTATCAAGCCTTTTGACTGGGTTCTTCAGCTGTACACCAAGATGGAGCGCATCATCGAGCTCGAAGACTTTCTGCCCAGTCTAGGCGTGCGTGTCGTCTTCGACCACTATGGCGATCCTGTTCTGCCGAAATCATCTGACCCCATCAACCCTTACGACATCAAAGGGTTCGAATCTCTGGTGCGACTCTTGAAAATAGGAACGACATGGGTAAAGATCTCTGGCGCGTATCGTCTCAGTCACGTTGACTCGGACATCTGGGAGGATCTTGACCCTGTGACTCTAGAACTTTTTGAGCAAGCGCCTAAGCGAGTGGTATTCGGGTCTGACTGGCCCCATACTCGGTTCGAAGGGCTGGATGTTAGGCCTTGGGTGTCTCATCTGCTAGATCTGACTGAGGGAAAGCAATGGCTGAGAGAGAGACTCTTCAGGGATAATGCCTTGGAACTTTGGGGAGTGAACAAGACCAAGTCCGCTTGAAGGTTTTTGTAGTCACGTACATGCACGAACAGCAGCATGGGCTACTTAGTCAGGGTCCAAGCTGATCAACTTGGATGGGCAGTAGAATAATGAGCTAGGTCCAAGAAGAACATGTCAAGCTATTGATTTGAAATGTCTGCTGCTTACGGTTCGACTGACAGAATGCAAAACTGCTGCAAATGTTGCCTATTTATGAGAATAATGCAGGCTGATGAATTTACAGAGGTTATATCAAGGCCAGGTTGTCTGTAGTCACCCGGCTCTTCGGCCATACCCATGTTTTGATTGACGCATTGATTCAAGCTCCAGGTATCAGACTATAATTCCTTTCAATGCTATTGAATTAGAACCTGCAAAAGGTCCAAATTCCACTGTCCCGGCATAGACCCCCGCGGAGTTTGGCCGTGGAATCTCACCGGTATAACTGTAACCAGCACTGGCTGACAAGATGACACAGGGACACCCCGAGGAGGGGACTTTTTAAGACAAGGCTGTTCGTAATTGTGGCTCAAAGATGAATTTCCCGCGACATCAGGCAGTGACGATCCCACTGCACTGCCGAGGCTCAGCCATCCTATCATATCCCAGCAACTATGTTTCCACCAAGAGGAATTGCTGCAATACTGGCCAAGGCGCCCAGTGACATTGTCATTCTGTCTTCATTACGCACTCCTATATGTCGTTCAAATCGCGGATCACTGAAGAATGCTTTCCCCGAAGAGCTCCTAGCGTCTGTGCTACGAGCCACAGTCGAGGAGCTACCTAATCTCCAACCTTCTGTCATAGAAGACGTCGCAGTCGGTGTAGTACTGTCTGAGCTTGGAGGATCCAAGGCGGCGCGCATGGCCATGAACCATGTTGGCTACCCATCGACGACTTCTCTCTATACTGTCAACCGCGCATGTTCCTCCTCCCTCGAAGCAATCTCATCTATCGCCTCTCACATCCGAACTGGAACCATCTCGGTAGGAATTGGGGCGGGCATGGAAAGCATGACGCGTAATTACGGCAGTCGAGCTATTCCTATTGATCTCTGGCCAGCTCTCAAGGAATCGCCCGTAAAGGACGCGCTTGATTGCATTCTCCCCATGGGTATCACCTCTGAGAACGTGGCAGAACGTTATGGGATCTCGCGGCACGACCAGGATCTTTTTGCAGTCAACAGCCATTTGAAGGCAGCAAAAGCGAGGTCATCAGGTCTCTTCTCGGCTGAGATTGTCCCTGTTGTGCAGAGCAGTCCTATTGGATCAGGAGATGTGGTTGTGGACACAGACGATGGAATCCGCCCGCAGGCTAGCTTGGAAGATTTGGCAAAGTTGAAGCCAGCTTTCAAAGCCGACGGCACCTCAACCGCTGGAAACTCATCTCAAGTCTCAGATGGTGCCGCTGCAACACTTCTCATGAGGCGCAGTGCCGCAGAAGAGAGTGGTTTAAGCAGCAACATCATGGGAAAATTTGTTTCTGCGGTCACGGTTGGTTGTTCGCCAGATGAGATGGGCGTCGGACCAGCAATTGCGATCCCAAGGCTGCTCGGTAGCGTTGGTTTGACACAGAAGGATATTCACAGATGGGAAATCAATGAAGCCTTCGCGAGTCAAGCAATCTATTGTCTCAGAAAACTAGAACTCGAGAAGGCATACCTGGATAACAGGGTTAATCCGAACGGAGGTGCTATTGCTCTAGGGCACCCCCTTGGTGCAACGGGTGCAAGGTTGACCAGCACTTTGATGCATGGCCTGGGGCGACCTGATGGCGGTGAGTTGGGCATAGTCAGTATGTGCGTTGGAACCGGCATGGGCATGGCTGGGTTGTTTGTACGAGAATAGATTCGAGGTCGTAGATTCAGAAAACTCGGCCACACCGCTTAATTTACTACGGCCATGAGACTGTCAACACTAGTTTCTTGGGGCGACTGTCGGATCAGTTTAGTGGTGGTACAGCATAATCAATCTCGTTTCCCAGCAAGATTCAAACTGCAATGATAGAACCATGGCTTGTCGTCCGCTCACGAGCTTCCACATACATGGTCATCAAGACCTCCGCGGACAAGTCCCGCGCCCAAAATCCGACATGATGCATTAGCTTGAACTTCAGCAGCCAGTTCTTCAACTAAACTTGCGCTAGTTTCAGCCAAGGAACTAAGGCTTTGGACCAAGAACGCGGGGAAAGCTCAAGGATCGGCATTGTGAGAACAGGATTGACACTCTTGATGGTCCGGGGTAGCTTCTCAGTCACATGTATATAAGTCACTGCAAGCAGTGCTCAATTACCGGACATATCAATCAAGATAACAGTTTAATTACAACGGAAGCATCATTTTCTGAACCAAAAACATCTTGAATATGCCTGCTATCGAATTCGCGAGCTCATACGGGAGCTCCCTCCACCATCTTGTGTCGGGCTCTTACACCAACAGAACCCTCTTCCTCCTCGCTTTTGATACCATTGCTCGGACTTTGACTTTGAACTCTACAATTCCTGGCTTTGGTCTTCACCAATTCGTCACCAGCAATGCTGCCAAGAACCGTGTCTATGCTACTGCCATGAGCGAGCCCCCTCAGTTGTTTTCGTGGTCAATTGATGAGAATTATCAATTTACTCACCTTGATACGGTGAATATCAGTAAGTTTACAAGAGTATGGAAAGATCTGATACGAATACTGACACCACTTAAGCCTCTTCTTCATGCTACTTTTCTGATGATGGCAACTTGGCTTTTTCATCTGGTGGCTCAACCGCCAGCATCCATGCTCTCACAGAAGTTGGTGGCATTGGCAAGCAGGTCGAGGAGCTCTACATGGTACCTGAAGAAGAAATTGTGAATGTGAACAAAACAAGAGCGGCTGTGGTAGGTTCAATACATACCCTCGTGGCTCTGAACCGCCAGTGCTAACATCCCCCAAGCTCTATGGCGCTCATGCTTTTGATGTCAACATTAACAGAAAGGGCTTTGTACCACATTTGTATGCACGAAACCAGGTTTTTTGTAACTCAAATGACTAATTTGGACCAGGGGCATGAACTCCATCTTCATGTATGACATTGCGGAAAACGGTACTGCTACACCTCTGTCGATTAATCTTAGCCCTACCGAAGGCGATGGACCGCGAAACTCTTTTCCCAGTAAAGATGGAAGACTTCTCTACGTGGTAAGTGACCCTAAGCATGGAAAGCTATACCGACGACAGACACTGATTCAATTCGTGTTAGATGACCGAGCACAGTGAGCAGAGACATGTGGATTCATGCGACCATTCTTACTGATCTCCCTAGGCCAATGGCTTGATGTATACGACATTCTTGAAACTCGCCTTGAGCACGTCCAAAGAGGCAGTGCTATTCCTGATGGTGAGCAATCATATCGAAACCTACAGTTTAGCACCATTTAACCAGAGATTACAGATATGAGGGGCGTCTATACCTTCCGCGGCAACACTGTCCAGATGTCACGCGATGGCAAGTATCTCTTCACGAGCACTCGCAGCTGGAATAACACCGAGGCAAACGGATACGTCGCCGCCTTTGCTCTGGATGACGCTGGCTATCTCAAACAGGAGAATGCTGTCTCATTCTACGAGGCGCCAGTTACTCTCGGATCTGCTGGTGGTCTGCGAGTCGCTCCCTGGCAAGATGAGACGAACAGCAACCCGGACGGTATCACGGACTACATGTATCTCAGCGATACCTCCGAGGGCTGCATGTTCATTCTTGGTTGGACCCCGTCGAACTACAGCCTCGATCTGGTGGCTTCACTGCACTATCCTGACAACAGCACACCTTACGAAGCAACCTGGCTTGACTAAGATTCTTGCAAAGAGACTCTGAGCTGCATTGAGGCTATGGCATGTCTAAACCTACTTAGTTTAGAACTTGGAGCAGTGCATAGCGAGGAAAGTTACACAGCAGCAAAATAAGGCCAGCTTGACGCGCCAGGAGCTTAGTCCGTTCAATTCCCGTTGTGTGATGGGATTTAGCCAAGAACGGAGACAGTTGAAGTTTCTGTGCCTGATCTTATTAGTCCAAAGGCTGTTTGCTTCATTGTATGTTGATTGTGCGACAAGAATTCGTTCTCCGCTGAGTGCGACCACAACTCTATTGAGTTTTATATTAGAAGTATTGTCTACATGTGCAGCCACTCTTTATTGAATACAGACTTGTACACTTGCCCCTTGCAGTAGCGCGAGCCAAGTAAAAGTGAGCTACTTCTCCATGTCAGAAATTTAACTCATATCTCTGGTCCAGAAAGCATTTAGAAACACAGCCTGGGTTGCGAAACAGCGGCTTCCGTGAAGGTCAAGGCCCACTTATTCAAACACAGTTTACTGCAGACTTGGAGGTACTTTTACCTTCATTGACCGTTTATTCCTAGCTTGGGTTCCTCGTATGTTGCTCTCTATAACGGTGTTGGAAGAGTATTGTTTCTTTCGCCGACTACATTGCAATATTCTCAGTCTCGAGGGCATCATGATAGACAAGCATAAGACGCAAGGGAGAAATTGAAAAACTCACCATCCAAAGCCACAAGAAAGCGGCTCACACAGTTGTAACATGCAACCTGAATGAAATACCATAAGCTTCCCTCAGAGAAGTGTCCCCCGGAGACTCTACATACCGTCGCCACAACTTCTACCACTTCTTGATGACTGGCAAAAGACTTGAGCCAGGCAAAGGTCTCATCAGCAACTTGCACATTCCTCGTCATCTCGTCCGCCACAACACAAACAGCCCATTGCTTCTCAGTAAAGCCATGTGGCCTTTCACTGCGAAGCAAGCTCGCCTCCTTCAGGATCTCATTCATCGACTCTGAAGTGACACCGCTGTTGACAGCTAGCGGGGCATGGTGCATCCACTCATACCAAGCTCTATTGACAACGGCGATGCGACAGATGGCGAGCTCACGCAGGTCATCAGCTAGCAAAGTCTTTGTCCGGATGGCCCCTACAAACGTGTTCCAGCCGGCGGCAACATGAGGGGAATGCAGCAGTGCCAAGTCCAGTGGCTGGATAGGACGAGGGTGACGACGGGCCGCAATGGCGGCGACAATGGCCTCCTCTTCGGGGGAAGAGGTTGGTGGAGGGTTGGGGATGTAAGGAACTCTCATGGCAGTTTTTCTGTTTGTCAGGTCCATGGGAGGAAATAGAAGTCGGGTTTAGACATGGGAAGTGTTATTAATATCAATATTAAACAATTACTACATAGTTTCTCCCGACCTTGTTCATCACGTCAACACTCTTCGCCTGTTTGACCCTTGGTCCGCATTCCCCGCATTCGCCGCGGAAATTCGCCACGGAGATTGACCGAGCCAATCATGGCAAGCACCAAGGTCTCTTGTTTCGCCGCGTTCAGACTGCGACCTGCCGTTGGCGACATTCCCAAGATTCGGATTTCCCCCGTCGGCATCTTTTTGTTTCCTCCAAGTGATCCAAGCTTATCTGGAGATCTGCCTGATACTACAGGCACAGTCATATCTTGCCCCCTGAACAATGGAGACCAATGGTGGACCAGCATCAGAGGAACAGGCACTGGGCCCTACGTCCGCCAACCGCTCCAAGAAACCGCGTCAGTCCCGCAAATATCGAGGCTTGACCTGTGCTAATTGTCGTGCCAAGAAGGTAACACTTATCCACCGGCCTTATCTAATCATGAATTTTGTTGATATGGATGATTGTTGCTGACTCGTCCCATGATCTCCATTAGGTCCGATGTGAAGGTAGTCAACCAACCTGTAAAACATGCGAAATCTACCATGTGGAATGCCGCTACGACAAACCTCCGCCACTCTCCCAGGTTGTCGCCATGGCGCGGAAGTTGCAGGAGGCTGAGGAGACAATTGAAAGACTCCAAGAAGTCGGCCCATCAGTTAATCGTCAAGACACGAGAGTATCTGTTGCCGAGAGAGTAGCCCCAGCTCCAGCTTCGTTCACGACCAAAGACCTTTCTGCAACGGCATCGTTGCCCCCGCGACACGAAATGGAACCGGCTGTGCCAGATACCTCACCCACGACACACCAAGGCCATTCAAGAGGCCTACAAGATCCTTCTCACCCAACCGAAGCCATCGACAGCACCCCTCAAGACTCATTGGCCATCGATCTCAGCGTGGATGAGCACGGTAAGATCTGTTACTACGGCCCGACCTCTGCTGTGCATGAACCTCTGGGCCTGGCTTCGCCATCCACAAACTCGCTGAGCCGTGGCGACGGGTCCAAGAGGAGCGACGTAAGGGCATATTTGGTATCACGCGCTCGAGAATCTACCATCTGGGAGGAGTTTGCCCTCGGAAATGCGGCCCTTCAACTTGGTCTATCTCGTCAGGTTATTGCGAGGCTGCTTCATCTGCACTGGACCTGGGTTGCTCCTATGTTCATGTGGGTGTACAGACCAGCATTCATGCGTACGTACTTTTCTTCATAAAAGCTACCACGTCCATAACTAACTATTGCCGTATTCAGGTGACATGACAACTGGCGGCCGCTACTACTCGGAGCTTCTTCTCCTCGTGTTATGTGCTCATGCCTCCAAATACCACGACAGCAACCACGCGCAACTCCTATTCTCTCGTGTTCGATTGCTTCTCGGCGACGAGATACAAAAGCCCAGCTCTATCCCCACTATACAAGCCCTTCTCCAGTTGAGTGCCCGGGAACTGGCGCAAGGAGCCATCTCACAGGCGTGGCTGTATAGCGGAATGGCCTTTCGGATGTCGGCAGATCTTGGCCTGCAGCATAATGGCCCCGATATTGCCGATCTCAAGGGCTTCGATCCCGTAGATTTGGAGATTCGAAAGAGGTTGTTTTGGAGCTGTTATTTCTGGGACAAGTGAGTTTATCTCGCCCACGGAACGAAACCAACATTTGCTAATGTGGACTTCTTTGCAGAGCCATCAGTCTCTACACGGGGAGACTCCCTGCAGTTACGGAGCTACCGCAGAGCCCCATTGACTTTAGTAGGCACACTACAGCAGATTATATAGCGTCTGTGTACTGACCTTCTGCGTAGTGGATGACTCGGCAGAGTCTGAAGTTTGGTCCCCTTACTACGAAGATACTTCACCTTTGACTCGACTGGCACCCAGCCAGTACCCAATTATGCAAAGCCATGCTGTCTCATGCTTTGAAAACTCTTGTAAACTCTCAGTCATCATCAACGACATCATAGTCCAGCTTTATTCGAAGCGAAGCAGGGCCATCACCGAGTCGTCCCTGAACGACATCAAGGCTCGCTTGGATACTTGGCGGAACGAGTCTCCTGCGCACCTACGATATAACCCAGACTACTTACCAACTATATGCCCACCTCCACACATCATCTCCCAGAAGTAGGTGTCCTCTCTCGGCATTGCCCCATTCTAGCACACATGTTGCTGACACTTGCGAAAAGTCTGCTGTACTTCGCCTCTGTCATTCTGGCGCATCGGCCGTTTTGGTCCGCTTCAGCTTACTACCAAGTATGCATGAGCGCAGCCCAGAGTATGGAGAAGCTGCTCTTGATGCTCGAATCAACCTTTGGATTCGAGAATATCACCTACCTCATGGGCTACTGCATCTACACAGGTGCATCGGCTGTTCTCGAAGATGCCAAGATTAATGACGGCGCAACACATCCAACCATGCAGACATTTCTGAGGGCCCTCAACCGAGGCATGGCAAAATGTCCGCTCCTGGAGCGTAGTCTGCACATCATCATTAAAGGCCTCAAACGAGCCCCTGCTCAGCGAGCACCGCCCGATCAGTCCTTGTCTGATAATGCCGTCTCAGCCATCATCAACAGCTACATCCCGGCGTTCCCATATCTTGATCCTGCAAGCCCAAACGATTTTGACATGGACGCGTACCTCAACGGTATGAGCATGGATGCCATGGCGTCTCTGGACTGTTATCCTGAGTTACAAATTGATGTGGATGAAATGATGAGACACGCACCGTAATTCCGTCAAGTGCCCTGTCTGACACATCGAGACGTGCGTCTCTACCACAGCGGAGAGTGAGACTCGAACGAGTAGCGCAAGCAAGGAAAATTTTGTCAAGGATATTCTTAGTCAAGCTCTGTTGTTAGGATTTGTATTTGACTTGTACAAATCATCTTTATTCCAAGTCTCTAATTATGGTTATTTTACGGTGATGCTTCAAACGTGTCTATCCATTACATGGGTATCAGTTCTGAATACCTGTGTTTGCTTCGGCCAATGTGTCAGCCTTGAGAGCTGGCCTATCGGCCTTGCCAGCCGTGGTCTGTGAGAGGTTGTTAGTGGTTCACAGATAAAGATTTGGCAGCTCAGGGGGACTTACTCCTCCATCGACAGGCATGATGAGACCCGTGATCCAACCAGCCTCCTTACTGGCCAGGAACAAAATGGCTATCATCCCAATGTCAGCTTTGGGTATCTGAGACATGCATATCTTGAGCTTGCTTACCGTAGCCAACATCCCAACCAGTACCCTCCTTCTTCATCAGATTCTGGTTAATTCTAGCCTGTCTCATCTCATCTGTCATTCCACGTCCTCTTGTCATGGGGGTGTACACCATTCCGGGCGCAACACAGTTGACGCGAATGTTCTCACGGCCGTGATGGGCAGCCATGGCACGCGTCATCTGGATGATGGCTCCCTTTGTTGTTGGGTAGAGCAAGCTGGGGTTTCCACCGAGCACTGAGCATGTTTTAGCCGGGCTAGCTTGTTGTGTATGGTGGAAAGATGCTTACATCCGCTCACAGATGACATGTTGACGATGGATCCTCGACCCTGCTTTCTCATCTCGGGAATGGCATATCGGCTCATCATGACCATGCTAGTGACGTTGATTCGAAAGTCCCTGTCCCAAGCATCCAGGTTGATTGTTGTGGCGTCACCCATTGCGCCGCCTACGCCGACTGTTTGTATTGTCAGTGTCAGGAGGTGTTCATGGCTGTAATCATGGATGTCATCTGACGTACCAATGTTGACAAGAATGTGAACAGCCCCCCACAGTTCGACAGTCTTGTCGATAGCATTCTTGCACGATTCTTCTTTTGTCACATCGGCTTGGACAACCTCGGAGATACCGCCCTCCTCATCAATCATTCGTTTTGTCTCATTGGCCCAGTCCACGTTGTAGTCTACGAGGACGACCTTGGCACCGTGACGTGCAAGGAGGATGGCAGCCGCACGGCCGTTGCCAATCTCGCCTTTACCAGGGGGGTTAGTCTCCCAGGAACGAGAGAAAAAATGGTGTAGGCGCCGTAGCGTCGGTAAACTGACCATCCATGCGGGAACCTGCACCAGTAACGATGGCCACATCTCCAGTGAAGTCGAAGGCTCGAGGGGGAGTCATTATGATGTGGGTGTAGAGGAAGTTTGTCTTGAGAGGTTTACTCGAGTTTCCAACGCTGGTAATTGCCAAGATTGGTTGATAAATGCTTGGTGATCAAATATCACTGAATAAATAATTTTATCATTAGGCCGATGATCCCACATCGTCCATCACCGCGGCGAATCGCCAGACTCTGCTGGGCAAGACTTCGGGGACTCGGCGCGGACAATGGCCGAACAACCCTGCTCCTTTGAGTGTCGAGTCAGGAGGAGGAGGATTTGCGAGACTCGTGATGTGGGGGAAAAGTGGACGTCTCCATTCGGCTTCCCCCCGGAATCTCATGCCGAGATTGCTGAGCTCTGGTTAGATCTGTTGCATGGTGTTACTATCGCTGCATCGCAATGGCGATGCCCCTTCTTAGAACGCCCACGCAGGCTTTGAAATGCTTTATCCTTTTTAACGTCCATGTTTTTATGACTCATGTAGCCTTTTACCTTGATACCGTCTGTAATGCGGTGAACTTGAATGTTTATATCGATCTTGAATAAGGGCAACATCTGTTCATTTAGGGACTGGCAGAATTGATTATCGGTCTACATAGTTGCAGGTCTGTCAAAAGATCGATTGAATGCATTGTGAATAAATACTCAGATAACGCAGGGGCCCTAGACGCCACCGTTGATATACACGCATATCTACCTAAGACATTGACACAGATGAGATGAATACCTAACAATATGGCACTTTAGTTGGGAGCACGGTTCGCTACGTACAAATCTATTTTACAGTCTAGTATTTGTCTATTTGTCTAGTGACATCTATTGGGATAACCAGTAATCAAACCACGCCACAATCCCCGCAAGGCTCTGCTCCTTCACCCACCCTATGGCTTATTAGCGCAACTCAACACAACACACTCTAGGGGTAACAAGACTCACGTTGGTAAGGATCCTTTGGATCACCTCTTAGAGCAAATCCATGCTCGACACCGGAAAATACCTGGTAGTGAAAGACCTTCTTGTTAGACTGTAGGATGTCCAGTGCTCGACGTCGCGAGGCGACGTCAAACGTGTGGTCGACCTCTGAGCAGGAGAGAAACAGAGGCTCTGTGAATAGTCAGCGAACCCTGTCGCTCCTGTGATCCTGAAAGTGTAGCTACTTACTTTTTAGATCATGGAAATGATGTTCCTTGAGGAACGCCGGGTGAGCAAAAGCCCCGACCGTCACTGTATCGCCCTTCAGTTCGTTGCACACATAAGGTGCCCCGAAGCAGTAGCCAACGCAGGCAAACCTGGTCGTGCTCGCGCCGTAGCTCTTCTTGACGGCGTCGACCCATTTCGGAACCGCGGCATCAGCAAAGGCTGTGTGCTTGCGCTTCCAGGCCTCGTAGTCAAAGTCCGGATTGTGTGTATGGCGGTCTTTGCGATGCTTCCAAACGGGGTCCTGTAGCGTAGCGTTAGTCACTTGGACATTTTAAACTGTGCACAAGGTGTGAACTAGCCCCACGGAAGTAGTCGAGGCCTAGGACCAAGTAGCCTGCATCGGCAAAGGCATCCATGACCAACAGGCCATTGGGGAACATGCCCCATACGTCCGGAAAGTAGAGGAGTATGTGTCCATTGGCCTTGTCCGGTTTCGGTCTCGAGACGTAGGTTTCGACATCTGCGATGGTCTCCCAAGTGCCTCTGGACTCGCCCTCATGGATGGCCCCTTTGAGACAGCAGCTCCCGCTGGGCTTGGCCAGGTACGTCTCGCTGCTAGACTGCTGCGAGGCTGATTGGCCCATGTTGTGATAAAATGAATTAGAACTAGGTACGACGAGGGGATAACGGTCAAAGACGTAACTAATAGTTATTCTTAGCCAAGTAGGGTATTGTTCGGGTTTGTATCCAACATCGTACGAGTCGCTTGTTATCAACTAAATAACCCTCGGTGTTGGATTAGAGGCGGCTGTCGCCCACAGACCAGACTCTCAAACATCCACTTCTCGGTTTGCAGCCGCGGAAACTCGCCGTGGGGATACTCCAGCGGTTCACGAGTCGGTTGATTACCTCTTGATTGGTCGATGGTGGTGCGGAGACAAGCCAGCCCCATGGGGTAAAGGCGGAGGAGATGCTAGCTACCCCAGAATCTGAAAAATTGCTTTTACAATGCGGCCATGCACTTGTTAAATAGTACCCCGACTCTCCCTTGAGCAGCACGTTCTCTATACCCAGTCTCTCTTCTACTTTGCATACAACAAGACCATCGGCAACAATGACGGACGTTCCTAAGCCCACCCCCGAGTCTCCTTCCAGCGTCCATGCCATTGAGGACTCAGAGCTCAAGGGCGGTCAGAGGGACCTGGACATAAATGATCGGGAGAATGCCGTCGGTTATAACGAGTACCTCGAGGCTCGCGATCTTGAGTTTTCAGATGCCGAGGTGCGTTGTCCATTCCTCCCCTGGCATCTCAATCACTCTAACTGACACAATTATAGGCCAAGAAACTGCGATGGAAACTCGATCTCGTCATCCTTCCCATGTTTCTCGTCACCCAAGCGCTTCAGTTCATGGACAAGACCTCTCTCAACTATGCCAACCTCTTCGGATACCAGGAGGCCCTGGGGCTCAAGGGAAACCAGTTCAATTACCTCTCTGCAAGTCAGTCTCCTCCTCGAACACGCCCATTCGTGCCGTATGTCGATACCATCTTGCTGATACGAATACTACAGTGGTCTATGCCGGTTACTTCTTCGGACAGTACCCCTGTGGATGGCTGATTGGTCGCTTTCCCGCGCAGAAGGTCATGGCCATCAGTGTCTTCTTCTGGGGGCTCATGGTCATCCTCATGACTCAGAGCCGAGACTACTCAAGCGCGCTGGGTGTGCGCTTCATCATGGGTATCTTTGAAGCCGCTGTCACACCCGGTTTGACCCTCATGACTGGCTTTTGGTATACTAGACGAGAGATCCCTCTTCGCCAATGTATCTGGTATTCATCGCTGGGTTGGGGCGGTATCGTAAGCTGCATACAGCCTTGGCATCGTCAGAGCAGTGACACTGACATTTGTTCATCAGGTTGGCTCATATATTTCTATGGGCGTTTCTAAGCTTCCTGTTAACCTCAAGCCTGAGCGTTGGGAGCTCATCTTCTTCATTGTAGGTCTCACGTAAACAAAAAGCTCCAGTACATCAAGACTGACACTTTCCAGCTCGGCGGGGCTACATGTCTCTGGGCATTTGTCATCTGGTTCCTGCTCCCCGATTCTCCCTCAAACGCCAGATTCCTCAACCATCGCGAGCGCTTGATTGCAGTCAAGAGAGTCGCAGCCAACGAAACAGGTATTAAGAACAAGGCTTTCGACAAGAGCCAGGTTGTCCTTGGCTTCACTGACCCCAAGACCCTGCTCCTCTTTGTCTCGGTCTTTGCTGCGTACGTAAAGACGCTTATGCTGGCACTTATGGTCTGTCAACTAACCTTGTTCATCTTGCAGTGCCATTCCCAACGGTGTTGTCAACTCCTTCTCGACCATCATCATCCGAGACATGGGCTTCAGCACTACCAAAACTACACAGTTGAAGTCAGTCGGAGATGCTATCCAGATCATTGGTCTCTTCATCGGTGGAAGCATCATTCTCAATGTCCCAAACTGTCAGTTCATCCCCCTCAGTGCCCTGTTATGGTCCACCTTCTAACAGGATGAAAAGCGCGTCTGCTCACTGCCACGGCTGCTAACATGATCTGCACCGTTTCTGCGGCGTGCATGGCCTATCTTCCTCGAGAAAATACCTGGGGTCGGCTTGTATGTTTCTGGCTGGTCAACACGCAGTCGGTCGGCTTCACCGTGTCCCTGACTACCATCTCCTCCAACATGGCTGGATATACCCACCGCTCTCTCGCCAGCGCCTTGGTCTTGTAGGTACCCCATCATAGGCCTGACCAAACTTGACTAACGCAGCATGTCAGCACGGCCTATTGCTGGGGCAACTTTGCCGGTCCTTTCGTCGTGAAGAAATCCCAGGCCCCCCATTTCACCGGTGCCACAATTGGACTTCTGGTTGGCTACGCCATCAAGTTCTGCTGCCATCTTGGTCTCCTGGGTAAGTTTCATCTCTTTTTCCAGAAGTCAACATGGGGCTAATACCTGAATTTCCAGTATACATGTTCCTTATCAACAGGCACCGAAACAAGACATATGGACCTCCTAACAAGGAGAGGAGTAACGAAGCTGGAATGAGGGATCAGACTGAATTTGAGAACAAGGACTTCCGATATGTTCTGTAATTCAATACATGGTTACCGTAGCCTGGTAAATACCGGTTTTCCCTTTTGGACTTTTGGTAGATAGTTCCATGGGACAATGCAAACAGCACATGATTAGGTGCTACACCGGCCACTTCAGGAACCATTCATCAGTCTTGAAATTTGTATTATGACTCTAAACGCAAGTCGATTGACTTGACCGGTGCATCCAAATACGGGTGCTTTCTTGTACCTCTATTTGTATCAACAGTCTTGTGCTCGTGCAGTTAGTTAATGCTATGAACTGCCCCAGATAGAGCTAACCACGCATTCTCCTCGGGCCCAGTTGCATTGAATCCCGATTTGATGATGATATTAATGCAGGGTCTTCTGGCTCAGTTATCTCATTGAGGGCCGGGCTTCAACCATAATAGAGAACACATTATTAACAATCGTGATGCAGTCAAATCGCTTCCGTCAAGTGGTCGCAGGGAGCATCCGAGGAGTATGGCCAATCGGTGACTACCAGAGTCAGCTAGTTGGAAGCATCGCTTGGCCGTGCAGAGCAAATGAAGTCACATCATAATCGTGGTATTCTTTGACATTCTACGTTTCATCAACCCCGAATGATGAAGCGACAGTGAATTGCAGCGCGTCATGTAGGGGAAACCACGGACATGATGTTCATATCGAAAACATAGTTACGAGGCTGTGATGGTACTCTAGTAAACCTTGTACCCGACCAACAAGAAAGGCATTGTTTATCAGACTCAGAAGCAGTTTTGCACTAAACTCTCTCCATGGGATTTCCTTCTTACACTCCTGACATGGGCAGGACTGGATCAGCTACCATAAAAGGAGCTCCAGTCTTTGCCCTGACCTCATCAATAGAAACACCATCGGCAATTTCAACCAGCGTCAATCCCGATGCAAAGTCTACGTCGAAAACCGCCTACTGAGAATTAGCTTGATACTCAAGAGCTGAGGTTCATCTCCATCACTTACCAGCTCGGTAATGATGCGCGACACACACGCCCGGCCTGTGAGAGGAAAAGAACATTGGTTCAAGATCTTGGGATTTCCCTTCTTATCGGTATGCTCCATCGTGACAATGACCTTTGTCTTGCTCGGGTTACTGACAAGGTCCATCGCGCCGCCAAAACCCTTGACCTTGCCAGGCAGCATCCAGTTGGCCAAGTCACCTGTGGCACTGACTTGCATAGCGCCCAAGATGGTAACGTCGATACGACCACTCCTGATCATACCGAAACTTTCGTCGCTGCTAAAGACAGACGCTCCGGGCTTCAACGTGACCGTCTCCTTGCCCGCGTTGATGAGATCAGCATCAGCCTCGTTCTTGTCCTTGGAAGGGTATGGCCCAAGACCAAGGATGCCATTCTCAGACTGGAGTTGGACATCGACTTCGGGGCCAACGAATGAGGCTGCTAGCATAGGCATGCCGATTCCAAGATTGGCGTACATGCCATCTTTGAACTCTTTGGCCGCTCGGCGAACGATGCGTTCTCGTTTTGTGGCCACGTCGCCCTGTCCAAGGGCCTTGGTATCTTGCTCTGCCCATGTGAACTTCTCAATCGATTTCTCTGCCGTGCTCTGAATGACTTTCTTGACGTAGATGCCTGGTAAATGGATCGACTCTAGGGGAATCTCTCCTGGCTCAACGATGTGCTCGGCCTCGACAATAGTCATTTTGGCGTTACGACCCATTGGGCCGTTGAAGTTCTGGGCTGCAAGGCGGAACTGACAATTTCCCAGCTTATCTGCCCTGAAAGCTTTCACAAAGGCATAATCTCCCTCGATGCTGCGTTCAAGAAGATAGGGCTTGCCATTGAACACCTTGACATCTTTGGGGTCAGGGAACTGGGCGTTGCCCGAGGACCCTGATGCCTTGTTCCGGGAGGGGAGGTCTCCATTTTGAACGACGGTTCCAACACCAGCAGGCGTATAGAACCCCGGAATACCCTTTCCTCCAGCGGCACAACGTTCTGCAAGGGTTCCCTGGGGCGTAAGTTCCAGTTCGATCTCCCCCGCAAGATACATCTTCTCAAATGTCTTGTTTTCTCCGATGTAAGAAGCAATCATCTTGCGCACTTGCCTACTCTTCAAAAGCTTCCCAAGACCAAAGTCATCAGTTCCAGCGTTGTTAGACACAGCTGTTAAACCGTTGACATCGGGCTTGTTGAGAACTTCATTGATAAGCGAATCTGGAACGCCGCACAGGCCAAAGCCGCCGCAGAGAAGAGTTGTGTCTGGTTTCATATCCCTCAGGGCTTCCGCAGCCGATGGGATGACTTTGTTGATTCCATTGCGGGAAATGGTGATGGAGAATGATCTTCTGAAAAAGGTGTTTGCCCAAGTGGGAATCAGCTGTGATGCTCAGAACAGAGGATCGGTAAATTCTGGAGCAAATAAAGAAAATAACGATCTGAAGAGTAGAAAGGTTTCTCACATTTAGGGCATATCCTGCAAACGCTTGTGACCGTGCATAATTTATTGTCGAAGTCATTGTCTCGGAGTGTTGCTGAGTTTGAAGCAAGAATAGCAATATCGGACCGATTCTAAGGAACTTCTCAGGGATGCCGGATTGAGTAAATACTAGACAAGTATCTCGACATAGGAACGCGGCATTGCATCTCATTGTATTTAACCAAGATGTTACATGGGTAACGTGTTTGAACAATGTAACCTATTCGGAACTTATCCGCGGAAGATAGCCGTGGCTAGAACGCCTCTTAGCAGTGGAGTGGTTCACCTGGGATTGGACATAACCCTAGTCTTAGCCAATGTCCCTTGTACTCCTGGAATCGGCGGGGTCGGAATTATTAAGGCTTATGCCTATGCCCAAGGGGGGTAGAAGGGTCTAGATGTATTGTGACGGTGGGATGTTTCCTAAGGGATAAACCAGTCGTGCTGGGTTTATGTTGGCAGAGGATTAGGAAGCGTGCTCTGAGGCGAGAGGTGTATATCACGTCTGGTAATGCGCTCAAGGGTATTGAGTGTAACTAAGTTTTATTGATAGCTGAGGTAGCTGGTACATAAGAAAGTGCAGGTGAGTATGTTCTATATACTTGTGGCCTGTTCCTTGGACCGATGTCCCCCAGACTCGGTCCCTGGACCGACACGGGCGAAGTTTGGCCCCTTCGGTCTTATTAGCTCAGCCAAGGTGTTTCTGCCGTATTTCCCCGCCTGGCCCACGTCATGGCCGTGACATCTACCCTGTATGAAGATACGGTAGATACCGAAACAGCTGATGCTGTGGCGGTCTGTATTCTCGAGGCGGAGGGGACTAAGATCATGGGGGATACTTGTGGAGCTTGAGTCAAGGTCTAGATCTATAAGGGTAGCTACTTTCCGATATATGTAATGAGTCCTTACGGAGTATTTACCAAACAATTACAGACAGCCGCTAGTCACATTAGGTCTACCGAGATTAATGCTTGCGTGTTTAAATTATGATAATCCTAATAAACAGTATCCTCGTACCATATTAGTGCACCACCCCAGTTGTTTCAGGAGGCATTCGCTTAACTAATTGTACAATGCCCGCTTCGTTTTGTAGATAAACCTTTCCATTCTATTTAAGCAGATGGATGTCACCACTCCAGGTCTCAGTCTCATGTCCATTCGTAAACATGATTCTCTACATTCTTTTTAGTACATTTTCTCTAGTCCTCGCTGGACAACTTCGATTCTCCAATTTCTCTGATGTGACCCTGGCACCATTCTCGCCATGCAATGTGAAAGGTCCATCTAGAGTCGCAGCCAACAATGATGTCCTCGATGTTTTCTTCGATGAGAAGAATTATGATGGTACTCGCGATGACCGTGGCGCTGAACTTTGTGTTTTCGAACCTGGCACCCGCAGAAATGTAGGCCAGATGGCAAAGGAAGGCTGGCAAGGTTTTAGCGTTTACGTCCCCTCGACATCCGCCTCGACTCCTTTCCCAGATGATCGAGAGACGATGATTGCGCAGCAATTTTGTCCAGGCAGGTGCTCCTCGTGGTGCGGGGGTCTGCGCATTACGAACAACTCTCTTGTTGCTGAACATCGACCTTCGTGTGGCAGAGCTGAGAGTGGAGTTCTCGCTGAAAATCTCACACGCGACAAGTGGTATGATGTAGTCGTTCGCATGCGTGTCTCGCGAGAGCAAGATGGTGCCTACGAGGTATGGCTGGATGGAGTCAAGGTTTACAGCAAACTTGGAATCAACGTCGGCTTTGGCACATGGGATGGCGATAAGCTGACCACGAGATGGTACTTCAAAAACGGCATGTACGCCTATGGTGAGTCATTTGTTCAAACAGGGGAATCATAGAGGTTTTCCTATAGGCTTACAGATCTCTAGATTATGATCAATACACTGGCTTGACTCGAACACTGCATTTCGCCAACATCGCCTGGTATGAAGCTGATGATGGTGAGACTGACGGATATGAAGTGGTCAAACCAACAGGACGGAAAGGAGCGAACCATGTTTGCAGACCATGATGGTGTCCAACGTTCGACAGCGTTGGGAACGTCCTAAACTGCGATGGTTCCTTTTTATTTTTTGCTTGTGGGCTGTGAATGAATGAATTGTGAAGAATACCACAACTGAGGATGTGTTGACTGAATTGAGATACTGGCTTTCGCCCCCCATGTCCCTGTGTTTTTCTCTCTTCCTTTTTTAGTTTAATATTCTTTAATTAGGTCTTTTAATATTATAGATATCTTTATTCTTCCAAAATCCTTATTATCTTATAATACATAAAATATTTCTTGGTTACTATAGCTTCGAGACCTGGGCGTGAGTAGGTGATCCTCCAATACTTGTGTCCTCTTTCAGTCCTTTCTTAACTCATTCACTGGTTCTCCATCCTTGCCCAGCTCGGGGCAAATAACCCCACTCTGTTTGGCTCTGTTTCGATGCTTACTCCACGTCAAGCCTATCCAATGTGGGGAGTGCTCTTTTCGCAGGTGTACATGTGGGGATACGAGTCCCCAAACGAGCGAGGGTTAGTAAATGCTCCTACAATTAGACACATGACAACTCTGTGCGTATCGAGAGGTTAATAAGTAGATAACTCAGGCTGTCACCCGGCGGCCGTTGGCTTTGCTCATAGTCGCGATCTATACTCAGCAAATTCTTTAGCTTCGTCACTACACCTAAGCACACCATGCCATCGCCTACTCCCGGCTTCAACGATGTAAAGCAGACCCAGAACCGACATTCAACTATTGACCCCCCGAGCTGACCTTAATACGAGGTTATCATTGTCGGCGCAGGGCCATCTGGACTCCTGCTAGCTCTGATGCTCGCGCAGAGTTCAATCCCTGTTACCCTTCTCGATATGAAGAGCGACCTGGACAAGAACCCACGGGCGACGCACTACCCTGCACCTTCGATGCATGAGCTCAACCGCGCTGGCGTCGGTGATGAACTCCGTGAGCGAGGATTCATGCCAGCTGGCGTCACCTGGCGTAAGCTGGATGGCACGCCTATAGTGACGTTGGATGCTGGAAACGTGTCTGACGACCCTGACCGCATGGTCTGTCTGCCATTGGATCAACTAGGTGAAATCCTCAGAAAGCATCTACTCAAGCACCAAAACGTCAATATTCTGTTCAACTACAAGGTCACTGGCATTGGCCAGAACGAGGAAAAAGCCTGGGTAGTCGCCGAAACTCCTGATGGTGAGAAGAAGCTCAGTGCCGACTATATTGTTGGCTGTGACGGAGCCAACAGTCAGATCCGCCGTTCGCTTTTTGGTGACTTGGAGTTCCCGGGCAGGACATGGGACGAACAAATTGTAGCAACAAATGTCGGTCCTCCCAACCACGAGTGTTTCAATACCCTAGGGCCGTTGACGCTGACTACTTACGCAGGTGTACTACGACTTTGACCAGTTCAAATGGAATGACTCGAATTTTATTGTGCACCCCGAGCACTACTACATGGCCGCCAAGATCACAAAAGATGGGATGTGGCGAGTGACTTACGGTGAGCTTCCCGGCCTCACATTTGAGCAACTACGGGAGCGTCAGCCTGCCAAGTTCAGAGACATGCTGCCCGGTCATCCGAGTCCGTCCGACTATAAGCTCGTCAACTTTAGCCCTTACAAGGTCCACCAACGCTTGGCCACCTCTATGCGTCAAGGGCGATTTCTGCTTGCAGCCGATGCCGCGCATCTCTGCAACCCTTTGTAAGACAACTTGTATTTAAGAAGTCGAGGTCTTGATGCTCACCATTCTAATAGCGGCGGCCTGGGCCTTACTGGAGGGATCGTCGATGTTGGTGGGCTCTATGACTGCCTCCGAGGCATCTACGAGAAAAAGGCTGACACCACGATTCTGGATAAATACAACGAGATAAGGAGACAAAAGTGGCTGGATGTCATTGACGTAGTTTCGAGTTCCAACTTGCGCAGGTTGTTCGAGGTGGATCCTGAACAAGCTCTCGAGACGGATGGCTTCTTCCAGATGCTCAGGAAAGCCGAGACTGATCCAGCGTGCTCCCAAGAGCTCCAAAATGTGAGTATTGTCATGTTTTTTACTCTATAGCAGAATAGCTTGAATACTGACCATGATGCAGGCGGTCAAAGCCATCCAGCATGATTTCACTCAGTACTACAAGTAAGCTTCTTTGCTTCGGCAAAAAATCGAGTGCCCAAGCCAAATATCTTAGTATAGAAAGAAATCAACCACACCGCATTGTTGGTGCAGTCTAGACTAAATTTTACGTGTCATTCAACCAGACCCGCCTATTTATTGCATTCCCAACTTTCTGCTTCTTTTGTTCTCATGGTGTACGACCATTGAGTGTGGTTGCCTTGTGTTTTTATTTTAAGGGTGTATCTCCTTAAACAAAGAACCACTGCGAATCAATAGCAAAGGGTGTAACCTCGTTGGTAAACTTGGCATTATCTCGTGGCAGGATGATGCTCAGGTGATTGAACTCAATTAAGCTTATTTTAGACCTCGATTAATACATAAGTCAACCTCATTGCATATCTAGAAGGCAGATTGAAGCAACCCAGCAAGAGAAATACAGTTATCAACACATTCAACATATGATACCTAAATGCAATCTATGTAGACTTATTTAACCACTGGTAAACAACCCTCGCATCTTTCCCAGAGTACCTTTCGTCCCCCATTGCCTCGCTGAATGCTTGCTGTGTGGGCTTGTCCAGGATGGTCCTCGCCCCGACGCTCTCGGCCAACTTGGTTCCCATGCCCAATACCTTGGCACATAGCTCAATCCTGAATCCTCCCTCGTAGCCCCGGCTACTCGGAACGTTAGCTTGAACCCCCGGGACTGGGTTGCTCTTGCTTGTGACCCAACACTGGCCGCCGCTGGCATTGATGACATCAGTGAGCGTCTTGGGGTCAAGCCCGGCTTTCACGCCAATGTTGAGCGCCTCGGATGCGGCCAGAGAAGTGATTGCGCTTAGATAGTTGTTGATTATCTTGAAAGCTGTGCCCGCACCGACGTCCCCGCACAGAAATATGCCCTCTCGGTTGCCCATGTGCCCCAGATACGACTTGACAATGGGAAATACTTCATGTGATAAGGATGGTTGGCAACCCACCATGAAGGTGAGAGTGGCAGCACTGGCGCCCATGGGCCCGCCTGAAACAGGCGCGTCAACAAAGACAAGAGTGTCCGAGAGCTTGGAAGTGGAAACCTCCCGGCACGAAGCTGCGACAGAATGGATGCAGTCGGTCTCGATGGTTCCGCATTCGACTACTATCTTGCGTTCAGGGCTTCGTCCCGACTGCTCTGCAGCCGCCACAGCTCCTGCGAGGATGCCAGTTTGATGGTCCAAATAGACCGATTTAACGGCACCAGAACCTGGTAGCATAGTGAAAACTGTTTTCTGGGGTCGTCAGAAAATGTCTAGCTAATGGAGAAGAGATGGGATATTTCTCACTGCTGCCCTAGCCGCTTCGAAGCCGTTGGGAACTACCTTGACTGTCGCCTTGCCCCTTGCCTCGGCTTTGAATCTGTCCAACGCTTCCAGGTTTGTGTCGCAGATGAGGAGGGTTTTGTCCAAGCCCAAACCGGCGTGCAGATTCAGCGCCATTGGGTAGCCCATCACCCCAAGGCCTGAAACAAGGTTAGTTGACTGTACATCTCACAAGTTGGAGGGCGTCTCTGACCAATGAATGCCACCGTGTCTGATGGTGAAGCAGCCATCTTCTTGCTGCTCTTTGGCTATGATGGGTAGTGACTGGCAATGCGGCTTGTTCTCTAGGCGAGGTCGCAATGGCCAGCTTGGGGAATGGAAGTACAGAACGATGCAGAGCCTTGTCAAGACAACGCCTCACACCAAATAGCGGTAATTATAACATCTCGGCACCCATTACCCCACACTTGGTGATGGCCTCAACCATGCCGGTGATGGATGTGGGGTGTTGCAGGACCCCGCGGTTGGAATTGATCTGATCGGTCTGTACGATTTCACTAGCTGTATGAGGTATCTTGTATATTCATTCCTCAAATCTTTGGCTGCATCACCTGTAAAACCTTAGCTATGTGGCTACATCTTCACGGCTGCTCTGGCTGGCTTACTTTCAAGAGCAAAGAGTGGTTTAGCGATTGTGTGCTATCAATTGGAAGCTCATGCTGCAAGGAATAAATCCAAATATTGTCCCAGGAGTTATGCTGATCACCCCAATCACAGCGTCCCTGGCCAAAACCTGTGTCGGTTCTTCTCCCTCCACACCTTATCATGCGCCAAGACAACCTCTATCTGGACATTTCCGCTACCCCTATCTCTCAAGAAACTGGAAATGTTATCCAGGGTCGCTCTCGCGGTCTCGGTGTGCACATGGACACTTCTCACCCCTCCCCTGCCGTCGTCGTACATTGCAATATTCTTTTCCCCGCTCAGGATTCTGGGGTCGTGACAGCAGTCGCCCCCTAGATAGAGGTATTTATCTTCTGAGAGACGGGCAAGAAGGTTCACGTGGCCGTAAAGATGGCCTGGGCTGTCGATGACAAACAGGCTCCCGTCGCCGAAGAAGTCGAGGGCGTTTGGAAAGACAGACAGCGGTTGCCACGCCCATTGACCGGCCGGTTGGGGTAGATTTGCCACACTCTGGGCGGGTGTGTCGGTGTGCTTTGGGGCGAGGGGAGTGTCATTGTACTCATTGCTGTGGTGCCTCTTGACTGGTGGCAGTTCAACTGTTCGCAGCCGTGGCAGCTCGTCTTGGTTGAACAGTTCGGCTGAGTAGAGAGGCCCGGCACCGTTCTTCAGAAGGTCTAGGGTTCCTGATCCCACGATGAAAGTGGCATTGTTAAAGTCGGATGGCGTCCCGACATGGTCCCAGTGGACGTGGCTAAGAATGACAAAGTCAATATCTTTGCCTGGGTCCAGAAGCTGCTGGCTGAAGTTCCTGTCCAAATCTCTACTGTCAGTGTTGCCCTTGCGCAGACTGTCAGCGCAGTCTGGGTTTGTTATGATGGGCTGTCTCTGAGCCACATGAGCGAGCTGCATCTCTCGATAGCCAGTCAGGTCGCGTTTCACACCCAGGTCAAAGACAATGCGGGTCGTCTTTTGGGCTGTGAGGGACGAGGGTTGATGCTGTATGAGGAACGAGAGCGAAGGCACCGTTACTCTAAGGCCGGGGTCTGCATCGGTCACGAACAGCCTCTCAGGAAGTGTAATGTGGCCGGCGTCCAAAGCCGAAACCACGACGTAGGCAGGCGTGCCTGAACCTGAGGTGGCAATCATGGTTGGTTGAGGGATGAGACACGGGATGCTGGCTTAGGTCAATCAGTTTAAAGTATTAGTACGTCAACCTCTTCGAAAACTCACTGTCGGAAGTCCTCTTTAACAGTGCAACTTGAATGCCTCTGCCAAATGCGGGGTGAATATACCGAGGGTGTAGATCCTGTGGCCGTTAAAGGGGAACTCCAATGTCTCTCCACATTGTGCGGTGCTGCAAGATCCCCCACGATGCCCCACGCCTTCGGTGGTAGATAACCGATGACCGACTTCCTTCAAGTACCAACCTTCGTCTTCACAAGGTCCAGCGGCCTTCTTTGATCATTAATACTAGGAAAGACGCATCCGCATCCTCTTCCCATTGCCTTGGCTGCTCTGGTAACTAATATCTCTCTCATTAACCTGTTCACGTCGTATTGACTAATCAGTCGAGATACTACTCTGCTCTCCCCGTTTAAACAACACAAGAAGCCGCTTTTCGACCGACATTGGACTTGATTACGTCGTCTACCACCATGAGTCAAGACAGCAAACTCGACGCGCTACACAAGGAACTGTTCGAGCAGGGCCTGAAGATGCGCCGCAGCGTCGTCGGCGACGCCTATGTCGATCGCGCCCTCGCCAACGGGTCCACCGAGTTCTCTAAGCCTGGACAAGAGCTCGTTACAGAGTGGTGCTGGGGATACGCTTGGACACGACCCGGTCTGGAGAAGAAGCAACGGAGTCTGCTGAATATTGGTATGCTAATGGCTCTTAACCGTGGGCCAGAGCTCGCTGTCCACGTTCGTGGAGCGAGGAACAATGGCCTGACAGAGCTTGAGATCCGGGAAGCGATTCTTCACTGCACTACCTACTGCGGTGTCCCGGCTGGTGTGGAGGCTATGAAGATTGCCGAGAGAGTACTCAACGAGATGAGTGAGACGGGTGAGAAGACACGGGAGCTTGGGAACAAGGCGGAGTGAAGGCAGAGCCTCCGTATGGTAGCATAAAGAGGTTACTTGATCGTCAGAGCAACGAGGATGTTAAGTCGTGTCATTGCTTTCATACACTGCACTGAGAATGAGACAAACGTAATCAGTCATTGTGCTTAGCCCCTTCTGCTAAAGGATTCCTGAATCTCTATGTGCCAAACTCGAGGTTGAATATGTTCATCATTTCTACAGGCATCTACCTATTGCGCTTCGGAACAACCCTCTCCAGACAGCTCCTGTAGAATGGGACCTGCCACATAAGCGGTTTGTAGGCTCAGTTGACTTGCAATCTCCAAGACATGTAGAATATCCTGCGGCGTAGCACCATATCCAAGAGCGTTTCTCATGTGTAGCTTGAGCCCGCGGATATAGAGGTGGGTAGATGATGCATCAAAAGCACAGTAGATTAGCTCCTTCATCTACACTTGAGTTAGTTTTGATGTGCCTTTTCGTCATTAAGAGTCTCATTCAGAGACCGACTGAGATGAACTCACCTTGGGTGTTAGGTACCCCTTCCTTTCATCTCCTCCGTCGTCTAGACTAGCCCATGGTACACCAGAAAACTCCAAATAGGCCTCGAAGAACTCGGGGTCAAGTCTCAAGAGTTCTTCCCAAGTCTCATGCCAGTACCCTCTTTTCGCAGTGAATTCTCTCTTCAGTTGCAGCTGTCTCGCATTGTATGGCCTAGTGACCTCCTCAAGGAACCTCCTTTCCTCTTTCAGAACCTCTACCAGAATCGGAACCCCGACATTACAGGCATGAATCCCGAGGGTGCTGGTTAGTTCAATAACCTCCATCACCTCGTTCACACTAGCGCCTTCTCTCAATGCAGTCTTGATATGTGTATGGATTCCTGGAGTATAGAGATGCGTCGCGGCACTGTCAACAGCAAGTGCAACGAAAGCCTGCTCCTTTGGCGATAGAGTGGTTTTCTGATGTGGCACACGAGCCAACGAGAGGCCTGCGCTGAAGAATGTTGGATCTAGCGCAAGGATCGATTTCCAACCAGAATGAAAGGCATCCTGTCCCAGTTCGGAGACGAACTTGGCCTTCAAATTTGCTTCCTGCTGACTGGGTGACATGGTGTCTGAGCTATAGAGCCTTGTCGCCGCGTCAGAAATGGCTGGTGAGGTCTGAGTGGGCAAGAGTTGACGATGCGGGAAGTGTGCGGTTCCGGTTTGTGTGGCCGAAGACAGAACGCCCCTTGAAGCAATATACTACCGACATTAATTGACAAGCCGGTACTTATGATTAGGAAAGGCAGGTGACCGTCCGGATGTAGAGTGGGGTGTGATTCTCTTGCCAAGTAACTCCATGGGAATGGGCATGGCCACTATTACCGTAATTACATGCCGTATTGACCAAACGTGGGGTTCTAAGATACCCCACATACTCACGACGCATCTCACCTGAAGGTTGGACAGGACAAGCACGGATAGAGGTGGAAGCGTTCCGTGGATTATATTAGAGTTGACTCAGGTGAATTGGACACAACTCTCATATTCTAAACCGTTGGATCTGCAGGAGAAACGCTTCTCCCAGATTCTCCAAAAGTCCGGCCTGCTGATCAACTCCCCCAAAAACGATGGCTGTCCCTGTTGCTGATTTCCCACTCCACATCATGCGCAAAGATAGTCTCAATGCCTTTTCTTTCCAAGTCCCTAATCCTCTCCATCGTAGCCTTGGCTTTCTCGAGATCAGCATGGATGCAACACGTATGGCCTTGGGCATCCTGCCACTGTCCGACATCTCTTTCGTGGCGCATGATGCGGCGATCGTGGCAGGCATCGCCGGCAAGGTAGATCCATTTGGTGTCACTCTCGTTCTCGCTGGTGCGTGCAAGAAGGTTGATGTGGCCGGGAAGGTGACCGGGGGCATCGACGATGTAAAGACTACCATCTCCAAAGATATCCAGGGTTGAGGGTAAGCTGTCAAACTGGCGCCACGGCCCACTGAAATTGATGCCGGATACCTGCGCTTCATCCCGAGCTTTGTAAGCTGCCTCTGGGTCTGGAAGCTGTATAGTTCGATGCGGATCAAGCAGCTCTGGTTCGAAAAATGAATGACCTCCACGTAGATTTGATGCATTTCCCTGTAGCAAGTCAAGAGATCCATACCCAACGACGAAGGAGCTGCGGAGAAAATCGGTCGGCTCGCCGACGTGATCCCAGTGAACCTAGTCTCAAGGTTAGAAAGACAGTTAGCTCGAGGGAAGCGGGTGCAGGGCGTGGTTACGTGAGAGTATATGACATAGTCGACATCGTCCGGCGTCAGCCCGCCCATCTTGAGGCTCTTGACAACATCAGGATCCGTTGTCAAGGGCTGTCGGGTGGCGATGTGACGGCGGATGGGCTCTGAATAGCGGCTAGGGTCCCGACGGACGCCTAGGTCAAAGACGATGCGCGTCGTCTTACCCGTCGTGGGAGAAGTATGCTGGATGAGAAAGCAAAGCGACGGGACTGTCTTGCGAGCTGTACTAGACGCTGGGCTCACGAATTGAGTTTCTGGAAGAGTGAAGCGGCCTCCAGAGAGGGCGTGAACCTGGACTGTTGAGAGGGCCATGGGAGCCTGATGTGGTTTGTTGACGTTTGGCGTGTTGAAGAGTCAAGTACAAGCTGCTCAGACAGCATGTTAAGCAGGGCGCACTTCTTCAATGACATGACTCTACCTCCCCCACATGGAGTGTCGCATTGCCTCCGGACTTCGAAGTCCCGGTTGCTCAACCCCACGCTCGGGGCTCCATTCCTACTCGCTGTACGTCACTGCTGTCTGTCTCGGACTGCCACATATAAGAAGTCTGTCCTGGGTTTTGATTCGTATCCAGATCAAGCCATTAAACGGGAGTCTGTGGAAGCAAAAATGACCATAGCGTCACTGGCCCAAGACTCACCGGCCACCTCTGTGGGCTTCATCGGCCTTGGTGCAATGGGAAAGCCAATGGTCATCAATCTCGCAAAGAAGTTGCCAAAAGGATCTCAAATTCACGTCTATGATATCGTTACAGCGGTGGTCGACGAGACGGTAGCTCTGTTTCCTGATTCGATCGTCAAATGTGCAAGCGCCAAAGAAGTCGCCGAGGCATGCGTAAGTGCAAGATGAAGGGCTCATAGTTCTTGCCATGCTAACCGCTTCATTGCGACAGGATGTGATCTTGACTATGCTGCCCGAAGGCGCTCATGTCAGGTCTGCATACCTTGATCCAGATTCGGGAATTCTCAGCGCATTTTCGATCTCGACGGCCAAGCTCCTGATCGACTCTTCCACGATTGATACGAGCACCAACCTATATATCAAGGAGCAGGTGTTGACGAAATCTCCGCAAAGTTTGTTCTATGACGCCCCAGTCAGTGGCGGAGTGATTGGGGCCGTTGATGCTTCAATGGCATTCTTCCTCGGCTGCTCCGAGTCGGATCCCAATCTTTCTCGCTTGACTGCACTCCTCTCCACTATGGGCGGGAAGGTAATCCCCTGTGGCGGACCATCTCTGGGCCTCTCAGCGAAGCTTTCAAACAACTATCTCTCTGGAGCCATTGCAATCGCCTGTTCCGAGGCAATGGATATGGGCATGCGTGCTGGCGTCGACGCCCATGTCCTAGCATCAGTCTTTGGCGCTGGAACGGCTCAAAACACCATCTGTGACAGGTTCAACCCCGTCCCGGGTGTTTGTCCAAAGGCGCCCGCGTCCAATGGATACAAAGGAGGGTTTAGAGTACAGTTGATGAAGAAGGATGTTTCGTTGGCTGTCAGCATGGCAAGAAGACTGGGCTCAAGAAATGCTCTGGGTTCGACCGTCTTAGGAGTGTACACAGCTGCTAGTGAGGCTTCGGATTGCAAGGATCTGGATTGTAGGGTGGTATTCAGGTACTTGGGGGGATCTGAGAAGGGAGCGAAATGACATGGGGAATTGCACTGACTTGGCAGAAGATTATCAAAGAGATAGATAGACTCGGCAGAAGAGTTTTAAGTAGATGGATAGACTCCAGAGACAGAAAAGAAAAATATTGTTAAAATAAAAGATGCAAAAACACAAGGGATCAAGATCACTAAGGAGCGTTATCCCCACTTGACCTGAACCGCGATTCAACTATCTACCCCGAGTTCTGAAGGTGGGGGATGTGGAGTGTTCCTAATATCTTTAATTAGAGGAGAAATAAAACCTCGAAATGTCCCTAAAGCGCGGAGGTGTTACTGTGTGCCATAGTGAGTTTCATCCTGAGCTACGTCCCTACCCCCGTTGACGTTGATGATCATGGCCCACGAGATCAAGCCTGCTCCGTTCCCGGGCCTGGATCTGCCTGCCTCTTCAGCAACAGTTCGAGTCCAGGCAGTCGACACCACAACACGCATGGTCTGCAACGCTGCAGTCTTCATCCAGCCTCCCATCACCCATCACTCAACGCTCAACCTCAACACCATGTGTTTTCTGCTCGAGCACAAGACGGATCTTGGGTCTGAATATGTCCTGTTTGATTGTGGTTCTCGAAAGGACTTTTGGAATGGCTCACCTCAGACCAACAAGATGATTTCCAGTAACCTTGTGGGGATGCAGGTCATCCACGGTGTGGACGAGATCCTAGCCAGCTCAGGCTTTGATCTGGCCAATCTTAGTATGACAGATCCCTTCATATTAAACATTGGCTAACATGGCATGCTGCACAGAGTCAATCGTGTGGAGCCACTGGCATTGGGACCATATTGGTGATGGATCCAAGTTCCCGGCCTCGGTCGACATTGTCGTAGGACCAGGCTTCACTGCGGAATTTGCCCCAGGCTGGCCGGAGAAACCAGACACTCCAGTACTGGCGAGTGATCTAAGGTTGGTGATTTCTTCAAAGACTACCAGCGGCTAATTCTGGGCCCGTTGGCAGGGGGCATCGAATCCACGAGCCCGAGTTCGACACTTCAGTTGCCGGTTTCACTGCTCATGATTATTTCGGAGACGGTTCTTTCTACCTCCTAGATGTTCCTGGGGTTCGTTTTTGCCTTCCAAACCATGTTTCTGTTCTTGAGCTCACGGCATAATAGCATGCTCTTGGACATATTTGTGGGCTCGCAAGAACGACGCCAGATACCTTCATTTTCATGGGAGCTGACGCTTGCCACTTTGCTGGAGCATTCCGGCCAACACTCTATCTACCGTTACCTGCAAGTATATCAAGCAGCCAGCTGGACTCTTACTATCCAAGCCCTTGCCCTTGCTCCGTGTTTACAGTCCATCATCCCGCCGCAAGAACCTGTTCTGAGGGGGACTCGGATGTCTCTCGCACCAGTCCATTCTACAAGGTCTCTAGGGTTCCTGGGACGGTGTACATACACGGTGACGCCGCACAGGCTAGCATCGATAAATTACGCATATTGGACGCTCATCCAGGAGTCTTCATCTGCCTCGCCCACGACGCCGCCTTGTTTGAAACGTTGCCTCTATACAACACCGACCCGGACCAAGACATCAATGACTGGAAGACAGCTGGATACAAGGAGAATACAAGATGGGCATTTCTGAATGAGCTTCCCAAGGGGGACAGCCCCGGTCGAAAGGCGATGGTCCAAGGATTGAAGCGTAAGGGCAAGATTATTTTGTGGGACGAAGGTAAAGGATTTGTTGATGTCGAGTGAGACCGGAAGCCTGCCAACTGTTTCGTAATAATGGAAGCCGAATATCTCACTCAAAGACATCTACAGTATGTTTCAATCCCAGTGCTCACCGTGAACGTGAGTATTGTTGTCTATTTACAGAGTCATGTCGATGACCAGTTTCCCGCTGGCTCCTTGCTTGCTGTCCCTTACTAGCTCATTGAGCTGCTCAAAGGGATATGCCTTGACCGAAGCTTTCACCCCATTTTCTACGACAAAGTCCAGCATCTCCCTGAGTTGCGTGTTTCTTCCGACCAAGCTTCCAACCAGCCTAATATCTCGAAAGACCAAGTCATGAGCACGGACGGAGAGCTTCTCTTTCGGGAAGCTAAGTACAATCATCGTGCCATGATCTCTCAACAGCTGCACCCCTAGGTCAAAGGCTTTCTGAGACTCTGGTAGCAGGATGATAGTATCGAGGCCGATCTCGGTGGGAAGCTTTGTCGATGACTCCTCCCAGATGGCTTTGGTCTCATCCACATTCAGGGTGCGTGCATCTGCCACGTGAACCGAGGTCCCAACAGAGCCCAGGCTATGCTTGACTTGCTTTAGATGCGCCAATGCCGCATCGTTCGCATCAATGGCCAGGACCCTTTTGCCCAGGCGTGCAGCGAACTGAACCCCCAAGTGTCCAAGCCCTCCGCCAGCGCCAAGGATCCCTACCGTGCTTGCGCGCTGCACCGCGTCATGACGCAAGGCTGACCAGATAGTAAGCCCGGCACACATCAATGGTGCTGCCTGTAGCGGCGAGAGGCCTTCGGGGAGAGGTGCGACTTGACGGCTATCGACGAGACAGTACTCCTGGAAACCACCATCCTCTGTCAAGCCCAGATTGCCTGCCTGTGAACAGTACGGGGAGTAGCCTATCTCATCATGGCCTGTGTTCTGGCACTCGTAGCACGTCCCGCATGGATGATAGGCTCGACCTGGGACGCCGACGTGAAGGCCAGCAAAGATGCCACGGGTCTTTGGGACGTTTGGCCCGACCTCGAGAACTCGGCCGGCAAATTCGTGGCAACCAATGCGTGGCAGGGTCTGGGATAGTCCACCAGAGGCAAACACAGCATCCGTGTGGCAGTATGAGGCGGCGAGGACTTTGAGCAGTATGTCCTGGCCTTGTGGCGACGAGGGTCGTGAGATGCGCTTCATTCGGTACGGCTCGCCGAACTTCTCGACGACAGCAGCTAGCATGGTTGTCGACGGCTCCGGAGGGTGCATCATTATTCACGCGGGTGCCTGCTAAGAGGTGAACGGTATGAAGAAACGATTGCCTGCGGCGCCCCCGAGAACGGCGGTGATGATGAGCAAGGGTGTAGTTACCTCAGTAGATGCCGACTACCGTAACTGGAGCTAATCATTGCGCCCAGGGTGACCTCATGACATTACCCCAGAAAGGCCATCTCCATCAGACAGTCTGTGGAGGAGTGTGGGGTGTACCAGACTCTCCACACATTACACTAGACCACTCTCTCCTCCACATTCCGGCCAACCATCATGCCATTGCTCCTAGCGGCGGAAAGGCTACAAATACGCGCGATAGGATTTTTACTAAATCACCAACTACAACTTCCTTCTTCAGACCGGATTCGCAATCGAAAACCCAAGAATGACGACCCGCACCCCCAAAGACACATACGCTCAGCCCGAGTATGAGGAGGCTCACTTGGCGACGTTTGCAGCCCCGAAAGGCTACCCTATCGAGTCTGTGCTGCCCCCCGACGTGAAGAGGGAAACCTTTGAACAGGCCCTGGCCGAGTTTGTCGACGCCGTCGGCAAAGATTATGTCTTTATCGGCGATGCTCTCTCTCACTACATCGATCCCTACGACATTTATATCGACGACAGTGAGAGAAGGAGGATGCCGAGCGCGGCTGTTTGGTAGGTACCCTTGTTGAAGAGTCGCACGCATCGAAACCTAGCAGCACTGACATGTTCCCGCGTCCAGTCCCTCTTCGCTCGAGGAAGCTAAGCAGGCTCTCAAGGTTGCCAACAAATACGGCATCCCGGTCTGGGCTTTTTCCAGAGGCAAGAACCTAGGGTGAGTCTTGTCCTCCTGTTCAATGGTTGAGCCTCAAGCTCCAGGCGCACAAGCTAATGGTTTATCTATAGCTACGGGGGGCCGTCTGCGCGAGTCAACGGGTCCGTCGCCTTTGACCTTCATCGCATGAACCGAGTGCTCGAAGTTAGCGACGACTTCTCCTACGCCGTGGTAGAGCCAGGTGTGAGTTTCAAGGAGTTGGGTGATTATTGCGCCTTGCATGGCAAAAAGGTGTGGCCAAGCACTCCCTCTCTTGGATGGGGAAGCGTAACTGGTAATGTAAGCATCCATTCGAATCTTATTGATAGCCACGACTTCTGCGTGCTGACACGGGTCCCTTCTGGCAGACTCTGGACCGTGGTACTGGCTTCGGCTCTCATTCCGCCCATCACCAATCGATTGCCGGGCTTGAGGTGCTGCTCCCTGACGGAGACGTCGTGCGTACGGGGCAATTCGGCATCACCCGCTCGCCCTCGGCCTTCCTGTCCAAATTCACTTTTGGTCCATCGATTGAGGGTCTCTTCTTGCAGAGCAACTTGGGCATCGTCACCAAGCTCAGCATCTGGCTAACTCCACAACCACCTGCTTTCATGGAATGCACGATTGGCGTTCCAGCTTTTGAGGATATTGAGCCCCTGGTTGATGTCCTGGGACACCTCCGTCAGACCGGTGTTATTCCTAACCTCGTCTGGGTCATGAGCCTGCTTGAGCAGCTTTGCATGTTTGGAAGGAGGTCCGACTATTGGCAAGGCGAGGGCCCTATTCCTCCATGGAAGCTGGAAGAGATTCGCAAGGAGAAGGGTATGAGCTACTGGCATGGCCGCTGGGGACTTTACGGTCCGAAGAGGATCATCCAAGCCCAGTTCGAAGAGATCAAGGAGATCGTGGCCAAGAGGGTTCCCCAGGCCACCCTCGTCGGCAACTTTTTCCAGGGCGAGAATGGAGAGCTTCTCGACAACAAGGCTATCCCAAATGACAATGGGAGTCTCTTGGTCGGTATCCCAAGCCTTTGGAGTCTTCCTTTGGTAGGCTGGGCATTGCCACGCGGTGGTGGAGGCAAGGCCGCCCACGGCGACTATGCCCCCATCATCCCTAACTCTGGCAAGATGGTTCTCGAGTGGATACGTGCCTGTAGACCTCACTATGAAGCAGCTGGAGTCGAGCCCATGGTGGACTTTTTCATGCACGAACGGCACGTAATCATGGTCAACATGTTCACCTTCAACCAGGAAGACCCCGACCATCGAAACAAGATCCACAAGCTTTACCATAACTTCCACGCCGAGAGCAAAAAGCGAGGATATGGCATGTACCGCGCACATGTCAACCACATGGGTAAGCAGAGCTTTCAAAGACAAGTGGCCTTGTTACTGACATTGGCAACTTAGATCTCATCGCGGGCTTGAGCGATTTCAACAATCACGCGTACAACCGCTTCATCGAGAAGCTCAAGGTAAGCGAGTTCTGCAGTGATCTGCATGAAATGAAGACGTGGCTGACTCGTCCAGGACGCTGTCGACCCGAACGGTATCCTGGCGCCAGGAAAATCCGGGATCTGGCCCGAAAGGTACCGGCATCTAAGGGAAGGTGGAGCAATTCTGGAGAAGCAGGCTAGTCATTTGTAGAGCATAAGTTTTATTAAAGCTTTGGTATAACGTACATGTATAGCGAGCCGGACAGCAAGCGAACCGGACAAAAAATCCCTCAACCTACATTATCTCTATTTGATCAATTGATTCTTAACCACCCAGCATGTCACAGTCTAATAAAGAGGCTAGAATCCTTCTTGCACTTCAAGCCCATCAAAATACACCAAAACTAAGTCTTAGAGGTGCCGCAAAGCTCTACCAAGTCAAGCATTCAACACTATTTGACCGATATAATGGCATCCAAGCCCGAGTCAATACTATTCCTAATTCACGCCGACTATCTGATCTAGAGGAACAGATCCTTATTCACTTTATTCTCGACCTAGATTCGCGAGGATTTCCCCCCCGGCTTCGTGGTGTGAAGGAAATGGCTGATCAATTACTTGCCGACCGCGACGCGCCACCAGTTGGCGCGCGCTGGGCTTCAAACTTCGTCAGGCGACACCCAGACCTCAAGACGCGTTTTTTTCGGAAGTACGACTACCAGAGAGCCAAGTGCGAAGATCTAGCTATTATCCGTAATTGGTTTACGCTTGTGGCGAATACAATCGCGAAGTATGGCATCCGATCAGATGATTTCTACAACGTTGATGAGACTGGCTTTATGATGGGCATAATTCAGAGCGGAATGGTCGTCACAGGCACAGATAGGCGTGGAAAGCCAAAATCAGTGCAGCCCGGAAACCGGGAATGGATTACGGTCATTCAGGCGATCAATGCGGATGGCCAAGCGATCTCGCCGTTCATCATCGGTGCGGGCCAATATCACCTCGCCAACTGGTACCGGGATAGTAACCTCCCGGGCGATTGGGCTATTGCAACGACCCAAAATGGCTGGACCGATAACGAGACCGGTCTCGAGTGGCTCAAGCACTTTGACCGGTGCACAGCCAAGCGATCAAATAGTCGCTATCGTCTTCTAATCCTTGATGGCCACGAAAGTCACCACTCAATCGAATTCGAGAGATATTGTGAGGAGAAGAAGATCATCAGGCTTTGTATGCCACCTCATTCATCTCATATACTGCAGCCCCTTGACGTCGGGTGCTTTAGCGTGCTTAAGAACGCTTACGGCCAAGAAATAGAGCATCTGATCAGATGCTCTATAACTCACGTTTCAAAGACTGAGTTCTTTCCGGCCTTCTACGCCGCATTTCAGGCCACCATGACGGAAAAGAATATTAAGTCAGCCTTCAGAGGGGCCGGGCTTGTTCCTCTTGACCCGGAAAGTGTGGTCTCGAAACTTGATGTGCAGCTACGGACTCCAACACCGGCTGAGGAGGTGGCTAAACCGTCGACCCCTTGGGTTTCAAAGACCCCAAAGACCGTGCTTGAGGCTCAATCTCAGTCAGATTACCTCGAGAGACGAGTTATAAGGCACAAAAAGTAGCTCCCCAGAGTCAATTCTAGAAGCTATACGGTCTTCTTCTAAGGGAACAAAGATAGTTATGCATAAGGTTGCCTTACTTGAGGCTAGGGTTAAAGAACTTGAACAGGCAAATGAGATACTAAGCCGGCGCCGGAGGGCAAAAAGGACCTGACTACAGAAAAGAGGGGTAATGACAGTAGAGGAAGGAAGGCAAGCAATTGATCAGATGGATATAGATGCGCAGGTAGTGGCAGAATCGTCGAGAAGTGGTAATCAAGGGAGGTCAGCGCGACCGGGGGTTCGGCATTGTGGTGTCTGCGGCAAGCCCGGTCATAATGCAAGAACATGTCAGGTAGTGATTGAGACATCTGGGGAAGAGTATAGCGAGTAATTTCAATTGATTAAATGGTTTGTTGTGTTTTTATAGTGATTTCTATCTTAAAGGTTAAAAAAAAGTGTCCGGTTCGCTTGCTGTCCGGCTCGCTATACATGTACGTTATGCTTTAGTTATGTTATGGCTGTATTATTTCTATTAAGTTGTGTTACGGCTTGGTTACCCGTAGGAGCGATGGAAGCCGTAGGCAGCTGAAGCACCTTCTGTAGTTCATTGCTACAATAGCGATTATGGCCCAATCTTTTGCCCTGTGCCGTGACCGCTTAGATGCACCGTTACAATAGGTAACTTACGTATCACTCCGTAGTTGGCGGGAAATAATATTACTGATCCCTCCGCCCTGTAGCCGTGATAATCACAGCGTGGCCCACCGGCCATTCCTCACTGGGAGTGGCGTCCCTTTCCCCGCGTTTTTCACCGTCCGGCTGAACGCCTCCAAAAATCTGGGGTATTTCCAATGTCCACCACCACCCTGTCCATCGTTTCCTTTCTATCCTCATTATCTCAAGATATATTCACCTGCCGTCAGCATGGCATCTGACGATCAAGATCCTACCAGCCATCGGCCTAGCCCGTCTCCTCGCCAGTACAAATGTGGCCACTGCCCCAAGGCCTTTAAGCGCAGTGAGCACTGTATCCGGCATGAACGGAGACATACACTCGAGAAACCATTTTCGTGTCGCTACTGTCGGAAAAGCTACTCGCGCAAGTAAGATTCCTATCTCCCCCTGTGCTTATTGGCTTGCATGAACTTGAGCTTACCTCTCTTGTTTTTTCTCTCCATCATCAGAGATCTCGTCACTCGCCACGAACGCACATTGCACGCCGACAAATGCACTCGGACGAATCCTCATGCTCGGCCCGAAGTCTTGGTCGCATCGGCCAACGAAGGGGACACGGTGCACTGTGCTCAGCATCCTACCATCCGTCGCGATTCATTGTTAGAGCCCCTCTCATCGCTCGACGAGAACGCTTGGATACCGCCATCATGCCACGACCCTTTACCCCCAAGGCCTAGTCGCGTCGATGAGGACGTCGGAAGTCGCTTTGAATCCATCGGCGCGATGAATGGCCCGCAACCTGCTGCCCGTCACCACTCCATGCCAACACCACCCTCCCGGCGCACGTCGACCAGTGAGCCAGTGTGCCGCACCCCCAACGTCTCCCCCTCGGCAAGGTCTCATAACGGCCTTGCGATCGGCTCTCCCAACGGATCGACTGCGCCCGATGTCGGCAGTGAGCCCTCAGACAATCGGAGTGTGAATGGGCAGGATTTCGAACCGCCATATCGAGTCCAGTACCCACGACACCAAGATACACAGCAACAAGCCCCAGCAATGCCGGATCCTCCGGTTCTTCAAGACCCTGCAGAGGGCCAGCTAAGCCTGCCTCTGCTTGACTTTGGTCCTCTGCCTGATGACCTCTTCGACGTCGCGGATTTTGACCAAATCGAGATCCCTGACTGGATGGAGTTGTCTTGGACTGCAACACCTGTAATGAGTACGGCTGGAACCTCCAGAGGGCCACATGCCACCTTGCCCGACGTAGCCCTACGTGTCCAAGATACGCATGGCTCTAGCCCCCGGGACCATCGGGCAAACGCGACTCCCACGAATCCGCATGTACCCAAGGAAAGGAATGGCGGCTTGAAAGAAGCATTCACCGCCGATGTGCATGTACGCGATTGGATCTGCCAAGATCTGGTGCAACGGCATGTCCCAGAACACCAGCTCGAGGAGATTCCCACTGAAAAACTCTGCCAGGGCTTCCTTTCAAGCTACATGAACTGTTTCCATGGCCACTTCCCTATAATTCACCGGCCAACTTTTACCCCTACAACAACTCCGAGTCCGCTGCTCCTCATCATGTGTAGTATCGGTGCATTGTATCGCCTCGACCGACGGAGGGCAAAAAGCTTGTATGATATCACTGTACGCTCCATCGAACAGGTGCGTTATCCGCTGCGAATATCGGAAGCACTGGCTAACCTGGGATACAGATGACCTCTGCAAGCCACAGTTCAGTGTCTCACGCCGACTACCCAATCTGGTTTGTACAGACAAAACTGTTATTGACCCTTTTCACCGTTTTAAGCGGTGACGACGAGCTGGTGTCTACAGCCATGGCCGAGAACGGATTTTATACATTGGTACGTTTGGTTCCTATCCTCGTGTCTAGAGGCATTGTCTCATAACAATACTCCCAGGTGTACGAAACGATTCGCCAGTCCCTCAACGATCAAGGTGCGGACCACAGAATACTCTCTTGGCCTGAATGGATCCAGCACGAAACCCGAAAAAGAACCTTGGGTGGAATCTTTATCGTCAGCACCCTCAATATGATCATCTACAATGTCAACCCCGGTTTTCATCCCGCCGAAGACCTGGACTTTGAGGCCTTTGACGATGAAAGCCACTGGAATGCCAGGACAGCAAGCGAGTGGTGTGAGCTCCGAACCGCCTGGCATCAACCGGACTATCTGACCATGCGGGAAATGCTCATGGACCTCATTTCCGATGATTCTAGTCGTTTAAAGAACCGATCTCGAGTTTCTCCATTCTCGTCGTGGGTAATCACACACGCCTTTGTAGTCTATACGTGGCATCTATTTCAAGTGGCTCCGCCGACCTCGTCCGCGATTTTAGGTGCCAACGTTACGTCTTTACTGCTTCACTCGGCAATGCAGTCTCTCGCGAGATACCATGAACTACTGGAAGAAAGTGTCGACACGAATCCAGAGGAAGTGACTCACACCGCCAAGCCGTCGCTGATATCGACCTGTCGGGCAATCCTCCCTATCGCATACATCCGACTCTTCGGTTCCGCTATCCGCCTCGATCGCTTGAGCTTGATATCTCGAGACTCGGACTCGGTTGAAGCATCTGTGGCAGTGTTTGCATCGACGAAAATGATAAAGACGCCTTATCTGCTCGATGTTGTACGACGGTCGTTTGACGGTCTAAGAAGGACAGTCAAGATAGGGCATTTGCTCATGCGCAAAACGGCAGCATTCCATTGGAGTATTGAGCATGCCGTTGCGGCATGGGACTGTGGTATGTGCTCAGAAGACAGCGTTGCATCGTGAGGGCTGACTCTTCCTTTATAGCTCTTTTTGTGACCAAATGGGTACATGCCGTAGAACTTGACGCCTTGAACAACATCCTGACCAGTCCCGCCGAGGCCCAGCTTCTAGATTCCATGAAGCAAGTGCTTGATGAGACAGACTGCAGTTTCAGGGAAGGGCTGTCTCTGGCTGCTGCACTAGCAAGACTATGGAGTTTGAGTCTCCAGGATGTAAGTGAAAACAGGCGAATGATATATAATGCGAGCTGACAAGAGCAACAAATAGGTTTGGGTATGGGGTATTACTCCCCGGATGGGGACCATCCTGTCAAACCTGGCTACCACGTACCAGCGAATCAATGATACGAACCGTCACCGCAGCCTTGCGGAGGGTAGTTTATCCCACTAAGAGTCTATAGTTGGCTATGGTTGAACAGGGAGGACTTGTCGTTCTGGGGCTTCCTCCTCTCCCGAGCTACACGAGGTTCGGATCTCAGGGGAGGAGGAATGCTCCTTGAGCACCCCACATAGAAATGTAGACAAGGAGTGTGGGGTACCTGGCATCACTAGAAAAGGAGCCTTCAGGCGATAACATTTGTTGACACCCAGATCATCTGAACAGTCGGAATTGATCAACTCCCAACCGATCAAAATGAGCACATTCGAGTACGTCGGCGGAGCATACCGCGTGCTGTTTGGTAGAGGAACAATCCAACAGCTCCCCTCGGCGCTCGAAAAGCTGAATGCCAAAGCCGTCATGATTCTTTCCACTCCGCAGCAAGTGGATGAAGCAGGGCGGATCAAAAGTCTCATCGGGCAATCCGCAGTGGCCGTTTTCAGCGAGGCAACGATGCACACGCCGATCTCCGTGACCGAAAAGGCCGTCCGGGTAGCAAAGGAGAAGATGGTAGATAGCATCGTATCCATCGGCGGAGGCAGCACTATCGGCCTGGGCAAAGCCATCAGTGTACGGACCGGCCTGCCGCATCTCTGTGTCCCGACCACCTATGCCGGCAGTGAAATGACTCCGATCCTCGGGGAGACGGACCAGGGGCGCAAGGTTACAAGGCGTGACGCTCGCATCCTTCCCGAGAGTGTTGTCTACGACATTGACCTAACGCGTTCGCTCCCGGTTCGACTTTCTGTCTACAGTGGCATCAATGCAATCGCCCACGCAGGTAGGTTCCCCTCACATGAGCCGCACGAGACAACAACTGATGCATCACAAAGTCGAGGCCCTCTACGCAAGCAACATAAACCCAATTATTGACCTGATGGCGGTCGAAGGAATCCGCAACCTCGCCAAGGCGCTGCCCGTGTTGCGGGAGGATGACCAAAACGACGATGCACGATATGAGGCTCTTTACGGGGCGTGGTTGTGTGGAATTTGCCTAGGAAGCGTCAACATGGGACTGCACCACAAGCTATGCCACACTTTGGGCGGCACTTTCAATCTCCCACATGCCGAAACGCACGTTACAGTCCTTCCGCATGCCCTGGCGTTCAACGCTCCGGCCGTCCCGGGGCCAATGGCAAAGATCGCGTCGGCACTGCCGGACTCTGGAGGGGATGCCGTCAGGGGAATGACCAGCCTCTATCGGCGACTCAAGATTGACTCGAGCCTAAGGGGCTACGGTATGCCGGAGAGAGGGATCGACAAGGCCGCTGACCTTGTAATGTCGAACCCGTACAAGAACCCGCGGCCACTTGAACGAAGGGCTATCCGCGAGTTGATCCGACGTGCATGGGCGGGTGAGGATGCCGAATATTTTTTATGAAGGCCTCACTTGATTCGTGTGTAGGTCGATAGCACAACGATCACGCAAGTACATTGACAATTTTGTCTATTTAACTCGCCTCTCATATAAATGATTGCCTAAATTTGCCATAGATATAAACTCTTTCCGTGCTAGGCATCTCGTTTAGTGATCTGACTAACACAAGCTCCTCAATATGATTATGTCTGCTGTCTGCCCACGCTCCATGGACACAACGGTGCCCTACCCTAGATTCCCGGAAGTCAGCCTCTAATGTGGGGTTCCCCTAAAACAGAGATCTTAACCTCACGATTCGAATGTGGGGTATCCCCACTCTGTTACAGCACTAATCCTCATCGAATGTGGGGTAGTCCAGGGTTAGCAGGATGTGTGTAAGTGACGCACGTGAATGTGTATTTCCGTCGTGACCCCGTGTGTACCTTGCTGTATAGCTGTGGAGGAGTACTTGCTCACACGTATTAAGTAGCTTCTCAAGAGAGGAATGCCCATGGCCGCCAGGGTTACGCAAACCTCACTTCAGTTTCTCAACTTCTCGTTTCTCTACGCCACTGCAAACGTGACACGCCATGGGTTCTACGTCAGGAAGATACAATCACCCAGTAATCGGAAATGTCCAAGGCAACGAGACAGACGGTGTTGTTCAGTTCCTCGGGGTTAAGTATGGCGTTTTGGACCATTGGTTTGACAACGCGAGGCTGCCGTCCTATGATGGCAGTGGCCTCATTGCCGTGAAGCATGGGTACGGACCCCAGGATTCACCTCCCGCAAACATGACACTGAAGCCATTACTATAGCCCACAAGCCATATCGGATCCTTCTGGGGTTGATGTCGAACACCTGATCATCCAGAAGGCTCTTCCCACACCTGAGCCTCCTGGTTGTTCAGGAACGGAATGCCTCAATATGAACATTACTGTGCCGCAGGAGGCTTTCCCCTCGAGCAAATTCCCGGTTATGGTCTTCATTCACGGAGGAGGCTTTTTTACTGGTGCCAACTGGTGGCCCCAGGTCGACACTAAGCAGATTGTCCGACATTCCATGCAGCAAGCGAAACCCATTATTGCAATAAATATCAAGTAAGGCATCGTCCAAACACCCTGCTGATTTATTCACCCACTGACCGGCTTCATCAACGCACAGCTATCGCCTTGGCATACCTGGCTTCCTCACATCTCTAGAACTACGCGACGCAGGTTTTCGAAGCAACAACGGTCACCATGACCAACGGGTAGCCTTGCGATGGATCAAACAGTACATTTCTGGTTTCGGCGGGGACCCTGATCGTATCACGGTCGCTGGTGAAAGTATAGGCGGACGTGGGTATCCTATCTTGACGTCTTTGACACGCTGACTGACTACATTCCATAATAGTCTCCGCACTACGAGCTTTGAGTCCTGACGAGAAGCTCGCATGGCGTGTTGTTGTGTTGGCTGGTGCACCTCCTCTCATGACCCCACCCCCGCTTGAAACAGCTGAGCTTGCGTACCAGCAAGTCCTCAAAGCTCTCGAGGTTGAGGGGGGCTCTCCAGCCGAACGAATCCAGGCTCTGAAAGATGCATCCCCCGAGTATCTATCTGCAAAGATAGACAAGGGCATAATGTTCAGTCCCTTGGTGGATGGCGAGCTTATCCCATCCCAACCAACATTCGACGCTATTCTCAACGGGAACCCACCATGGAAGAACACTTCCTGCGAGGCTGCCTTTGTCGGCTATGCCCCTCTCGACGTATGTGCAAATCATTCCTATGCAAGTTCGATTTTGGCTTACGAAGAATAACCAGGCCAGCGTCCTTGGAATCATGGGTCTGTTCCAAAGAAAACTGGGGATCGGAGCCGCATTCTCTGACCATGTGCGGTCGAATTTGCCGCACCAGTCCCAGGTGGCAGACAAATTGCTGGAAATCTACAAGATCAGAGACGAAAAAAGCGACGATGAAGCCTTGTTGAGCATCATCCAATTCGCCTCGGATATTGGGTACCGTGCAACAGCCCATGCGTTGGCCAAGGCATTCCCAGGAGAGTCGTTCCTGTTGCAGTTCTCAGAGCCAAATCCGTGGGAAGGTCCTTTCAAAGGCCACACCACACACGTACTTGACATTGCATTTCTATTCCAGAACTACAACGAGCATTTAGACAGTCAGCAGAGAGCCTCAGCTATACAGTTTGCCCAGGACGTCATTCTGTTCATGCATGGCCATGCGCCCTAGGACAACTTTCAGAAAACCGGAGGCATGGCCATTTACGAGAATGGGACCAAGAAGGTCGTGGAAGGCCGTGACACCATGACAGAGGAATATGCCAGTATACTTGAACTAGGGGACATAGTTGGACTGGATTTCTTGGTCAAGTTGGTGGAAGGATTCATGTTTAGGACAGAGTCATGAGTCTTTCCGTAGAGCAATGAACTCTCCGTTGCCCGTTTTCGTCGCGGAGGATCCTGTTTGTTCAAATCTGGCTTGGCAGCCACGGCGTCATTGCCGTACAGATTTTTTCTAAAGAGCTCTGAGAAATATGCGAGGAAGACACTACTGAGCTCGTGGAGAATTCCCAAGCTATGTGGGGTTTGTTCTTGAACGAGGGGAGGGGAATGAGGGAGGGGGCAGGGAAGTCCGATTCCACTCATTTATCGCGATAAATATAACAATCTCCTAACTGCTCCATTACCCTCAATTATTTTCACTCTCGCTCTCCTTCCTTACCTTCTCCCTATCCAGTCGATATTGAATGACAGCCTCCATCTACCCAAATTCTGCAACAATGTCTGTTCCACTTCATCACAAGGATTTACAGTGTACGTTTTCGGGAGTTGAACTCGATTCTCTGGTTTACTTTCGAGGGATTCCGTATGGCAAAATCCCACACAGATTCGGTCTACCGTCCGCACCAACAAACCTGTCGGACACGATCGACTGTACTCAATATGGGTTGGTCAAGTCCTGTGGCCTGATATCAACGAGCTGGTGGCGCTAACTCTGATTCTGATGACTCAAAGCCCTCGATGCCCACAGGTCCCTGTTGATGTCGGTCATTTACTTCGTATCCCTTCTGATGTCAAGCTCCCGACAGAGCCTGAAGATGAATTCAACTGTCTCAACCTGGACATCGTGGCGCCCAAGGATTTTGCATCGCCGCAGCATAGACTGCCCGTCATGGTGTGGATTCATGGCATGTCATAACCCCCATTGACAACCGGAATGTGAATGAAGGCTGACATTAGTTCTGAAGGGGGGTCTCAAGCCGTCACTTTTGGAAGCGCTGCATCAGGGCTCTGTGGTTTGTTGCAAAGCATCCCAATCCTGTGTAAGCTAATTTCAGGTTTGCTAACAGCAAACACAAAGGTTTTTCTGCCCTCGTCAAGGGCTCTTTGAAGCTAGGTAAACCAATTTTGGCTGTGTTTGTTCAATACCGACTCAACATCTTTGGGTTTGGCGATGAGACGAGCGAAGGGAATCTGGGCTTACGCGATCAAGCCATGGCGCTCGATTGGGTGCGGCGTAACATCTCAGGCTTTGGCGGTGACCCTGTGAGTTATGCTGGACACCATCTACCACCCCATGGCTACTGACACTGCGCCTGTAGGATGCAATAACTCTGGCAGGTGAAAGCGCCGGCGCTGTGTATTGTCACGCGCATCTTGCGTGTCGTGCACCTGCGAAGCAGTTCGTGCTGTCGTCAGGCTCATTGCATTTGTCGCCCCCTCAACCAGTGGAGAAAGCTCAATCTGTTCGTCAAACATTGGCCCGGCATCTTCGTAGCCTTGGAGACTTCGACTTGCGGACCGCTCCTGTCAAGGTCATGATTGAGGCTATAAAGATGTCCGGGATTCAGTCCTGGTTTCTGGTGGCCGATGATGTGCTTCAAGACTGGCAGCAAAGCACAGGTAGTTCGGAGAGACTTCTTCTCAGCGATGTCCGAAGCGAGGTGAGTAGCTCGGCCCATTACTCTGTAAGTTGGCTAACCTCGGTAAGTCCATCATCTGGAGGCAAGGCGTATGGACAACAAGCATCGACCGCATCGACAACGCGTTCAATTTGGCGGGTGAATACAGTAGCGAGATGAAGAGTCTTTACAATATCCGCACTGACAGGCCATCCTCATGCAGGATCGGGGCCTTGGATTTCATCAACGACTACAAATTCGTCCTCCCAGTGGAAAAGATGACGAAGCAATGGCGTCAAGCACGGAAGCCCGTCTTTCGATGCCTGGTGGACGAGGAGAACCCTTGGCAACCGTCAAATGGAGCTCATCATGGGATCGACCTGGTTTTTCTGTTTGGAGGATTTGATTTGGGCCTGCCGGACGCAGCAAGGCGGACAGGGGAGCACATGCGCAAAGCGTGGATCGACTTCATCTCCCAACAGGATCCTTGGCCGTCAGACTCATATGCAGCTTTTGGCCCCTTCGGCATGTACCATTCACTTGATGATAGGGGCCTGGGCTCGCGTAGAAGAATGCGTCAAGTGGCTTCTCTAAGTCAGCAAGACACGGCTGGGTTGGACAGGGTGTTTGCCGCGCTGGCCACAGGCAACATCAGCCTCCTCAATTAGATGACTGTATCTCTAGGTGGTGTCTCTGTTAGTCTCCGAGACCTGAAGTAGCAAATTGAAGTAGATGAGAGCCCGGTGCGGTGTGCCCCTACCTCAAGGCATACCCCGTATCTGTAATTATGGAGCTACCTTGCTCCTACGGCCTGGCAGGCCGCCCCAAGAAGTGATGCATAATGGAGGACTTGGAAAACTCCTTGATGTGCCCTAGCCAGTAACATGAGGCCGCTTCACCCCACGTGGAGGTGGTCACACGGTTGACAGTTTCTAGGGAAACTCCCACTCCTAGCTGGCACATTCTACACCTATGACGGCGTTTGGGTTCGTAATTGCGGGGGACTCCACATTTGGATCGAGCTTGATACGTGAACAAGACTCCCTGACGACCAGTTGATAATTGACTGATGACCAGCAGGCCCATCCGGCTGTCCAGTCCAGTCACACAACTGCTCCCAGCTGCTGAACTGCAAAGATGATTATCGAATCTATTACACTGCCTATTTTGGCCGTCATTGTCGTTGGGGCTCTGCTTATTATGACCCTGCGATGTTTAGTATCCCCTTTCTTTTCACCTCTGCGACATGTCCCCGGACCAATGGCCGCGAGGTTTTCTCGATACTGGTACATGAAGCGTGTATCTGAGGGAAGTTTCCACAAGCTGAATATTCAACTTCACCGACAACATGGTATGTGCGAAGATGAGCTCAGCGGTGCAAAGGCCGACCAGTGGGAGAGATAAGACGAGCGATAACTAACAACGCCAAACCAAGGCCCAATTGTAAGAATCGCGCCGAATCAGTTCAGCATCGACGACCCAGAGGCGACAAAGGTCATTTACGGCCTTGCCAAGGGTTTTGTAAAAGTAAGAGAAGACGTTATCAAACGGCTGGAATGCTTTGCCCTTCCGCACCGAGTCCAATGCTAACTATTCCGCTCAAGTCAGAATGGTACAAGGCATCCGGCGACCCTTTCGCACCACATACGGATTTGTTTACCGACCTGAATCCCACACGGCATGCCTCAAACCGAAGGCTAGTGGCAAACTTGTACTCGGCGACATCCCTGCGGAATATGGAGGGTGATGTTGACGAATGCATTGATATGCTCGTCACGCGCCTTGATCAACTTGCCAAGTCTAGGCAAGCATTCGACTTGCAGTTTTGGATGCAAAGCTATGCATTTGATGTCATTGGGCAAATCACAGTGAGTGTTTGGAAACTTCAGCACCTGATGGCCTTCTGCTGACGTTAGTCAAGTTGGGGAAGAGATTCGGCATACTCGACGAGGGTGCCGACAAAGACGACATCTTTGGCAACCTGCATGAGTATCTGAAGTATTGTGCCGTGATTGGGGTTTACAACGAGCTCCACCGCTTTCTGTTCTGGCTAATGACCAAGTTTCCAACCAAAAGTCTGACTCGCATAGGGACATTCACCGTGGAGCAAATCGAACTGTCAAGAAGCCGTCGTAAGAACGATCCTGATTCAAAGACCCGGATGGATTTCTTGTCTAGGACCATGGGGCTGCATGAAGACAACCCTGCCAAGTTCCCGCTTGCTGCGGTTCAGTCAACGTGTCTCGTGAACATCGGAGCAGGGTCTGATACGACGTCGATTTCTCTATGTTCCATTCTGTACAACCTAATGACTCATCCAGATGTCCTCCAAAAGGTATGCCCGTCGGCCCAAGCATTTTGATCTGGGCTAACCCAATCATAGCTGCGGGATGAGATTGATCAGAAGCTGGAGGAACTTGGTGACGCGACTCGAATCCCTTTCAAGGACACACAAGCGATGCCGTATCTTCAAGCATGCATCAAGGAAGCCTTGAGGCTCCACCCGGCTACCGGCCTCCCCCTTGCGAGGGTCGTTCCTCAAGGCGGTGCCACCATTAGCGGCACTTACTTCCCTGAGGGTGTACGTGCTCCTGGATACCCCGCAAGTTTGGGACATGAATGGCTGACCGCTGGGTAGACTGTTGTTGGCATTAATACTTGGGTGGCGCATAGAAATCCCCAAGTGTTTGGAGAGGACGTGGAGGCTTTCCGGCCAGAGCGATGGCTGGACTCGGACAAGCAGAGGCTCTCGACAATGGAGTCATGCTGGATGCCCGTGAGTTTTCTCCCTAACACGAACAAACATGACAGGATGGAAAACTGACTGTTGATTCAGTTCGGAGCTGGATCTCGCACCTGCATTGGCAAGAACATTAGCTTGCTAGAGATGAACAAGCTAGTCCCTGTGCTCGTCAGGGAGTTTGACTTTGTGGCCTACGATCCTAGTAAGGTTACTCACGAGGACTATTGGTTGGTTAAGCAACGAAACATGATGTGCAAGGTATCTCGCAGAGGTCCACGTGAGATGGACATTGTCACCATGGTGAACAACACATCAACACAGACACCACATTCATAGAAAACAATATCAAAATTCATCATGGATACAGCATACTGAATATTAGTTCTATATGCTGCAACTGTAGCATGTTGATTATGATTCAATCGTTGATGCCAGTAACTACATCGGCCTTAAACCATCTTGTTCATGATGCTAGAGGCTGATGCACGATAGGAGGTAGAAATCAGACATAGCCGCCACAACTCAAAATTAGTCCGAGTAAGTCTCCGTGGGAGGAAAACCCATTGTATCCAGTTTCATGTCTCCCAGCACCACGAGTACACCCACCAGCAACGGGTTTCATGATCTGTGGAGGGATCTATGCTGTGGTGACTTGAATTGAATGCGGGGTGTTGGACTGGCGCACCCCACATTCGCTACCTACCTCGTTAACCAGCTTGAGGACCTTGGTCTTTGTGGGGAGAATGAACCCATGCGCCTGGTTACTCCCACTCATGGCTAAGCACCCCACCCCTCGTTATACAGTTTCCTTGGTTAGGGAGATTTGCCATCACAGTCTCTTCCGCGTTGTTCACGCTCGAGCTTTTAGAGAGAATCTCATTTTGTATCAGTAAGACGTGCCTCTGAGAAAACTTTCGGGTGTAACCGCCTGGCTTCGACCTAATGGATAGTGAAGAGAACAAGCAAAGACGAGGCAAGGACGCCAAGTCCTCGACAACTCGTCGAAAAAAGGCACCGCGAGCCTGTGCCAGATGCCGCAAGAGAAAGACTCGATGCGACGTTTCATTCGGATGCATGCCGTGCTCGAGTTGTAAGATGAAGGGGTGGGACTGTGTTGTTGTGGGTTCTGCAGCACCCAGAGACGGGTGAGTCTAGACCAGGGTCCTTGTGAATATGTTCTAACCCAGATCAGATTATGGCCCAGTTGCCAAAACAGGAAACAGGACGATGCCGGCCGAGGTGTTTCAGGACAGCCCATCCGGCAGCTTTCACCACCGCCCCAAGCTGTCGAGAGCATCTTTCATACGCCGGTATCACAGGGTATTCCGGATGAACTTGCATCACGCACTACGTCCTCGCGCAGTCCCGAACTGGAGGGACCATGCTCAGTACACTACACGTCTTATGACTTTCTCGAGGTGAGTAATAGGGCCAGTTTACGAGTTGAAGACGTCACATACCTTGCATCCCAAGGGTGCTTCAACTTGCCCAGTCGACCAGCTCTAGACATCATTGTTCGACAATACTTCCGCCTGGTCCACCCATTATTTCCTCTTCTCAATGAGGTCGAGTTCTGCGAGATACTCCAGGGCGGCGTGGTACCAAGTCCATCGGCACCCAAGATTTCCTTGCTGCTTTTTCAGTCTTTCCTGTTTGCGTCGTGCGATGTAAGTCAAATACTACTTTGATCAGCCAGGCTCCAACCACTGACGAAAGTTTTCCAAGTCTACCCCCCTCGAAACCATTCAAAGCATGGGCTTCGTAGACTGTAAGCAGGCTAGGTCTTGTTTCTATAGAAAAGCCAAGGTATGTTTCCCAAGGCTATTCTACTATTCTGTGGCACAAATTAACTATCTCTTAGCTGCTCTACGATCTCGATGCCGAGGCATCCTCACTCACTCTCTCACAAGCGGCCCTCCTGCTATCTCGCGGCTCACTATCTTTGAATTTGATTGCAAGCCAAATGGACTCGGTCTGGCTGACCATTGCCATTACACATGCAGAAATTGTGGGCGCACACCAATATGAATCGTCACTGTCAATGCATCAGTCTAATGAGAACACACTGAAACGACTTTGGTGGTGCTGCATCATCCAGGACAGGCTGGCCTCGTTATGCTTTGGTCGACGAATGCAAATCGATGGCACACGTTTCGACGTGAGCTCTCATCGGCCTTTGGGCATAGCTGACCTGCGGGATGAGATTCACCATAGCCAAGCTTTCAACGCAACCTTGAAAAGCCACTTGATCAGGCTGCTGGAAAAGTTTATCCATCTCTGCCTAGTGCTGAGCACTCTATTCCACCTCACACGTGCACAGGTTCAGCCGCTGCCTGGCGATTTCAACAAAACTCTGACAGAGATCGCTGCTGTCAAGAGTCAACTCCGGGAATGGTACAAAGACATATCTCATAGTCTGCCGCATCTCATCAATCCCCAGGGGGGCTCACCACTCATAAAGGACGAGGGGGACTTTTCAACTATCAAGTTGTACTTCAACACAGTAATCATTTACTATTGGTAAGTTCAGCTCTCTTCAACATCAAATGTGTCGAGTCACTAACGTAATAGTTCTGCTTGGCTTGTTTTATGTCATCACGAGAGGTTATGCCTTGTCACTCAGTGCAACTCTGCCCATCATCCACTATCCGTCTATTATACGGCAACGACCCGAAACCAGCGGGAGATTGAGGAATCAACTCTTTCTTTGACAAAATGCTTTGAGAGGGTAGCTCAGCTAGGCCCGGGGCAAGTTCTTCCTTGTACCGTCGTCCTATGCGCTGCGATACCCTTGACGCTGCATGCTCTGGACTGCCAAATGTCGACAGCCGCCGGTCATTATCAGCTGCAAGATTTGGATCAAGAGCTCCTACGGCAGAATCTGAGCCTAACATGCCTAGTTCAAATCTTAAAGGCTCATTATTCTCGGTATGATGTCGTTGATCTGATCATCAGTATCTTACGACACGAACTTAGCAAGGAAAGGCTGGAGGACTTCTACACGGCCACGAACGAGTTGTTTAGTGATTCCTTCCAATGGAAGAGCCTCTTGAGCCTGGCCCCAAAGATCTATCTTCGGTTGGTCTATTCGACAAGTTTATCTATGAGCAAATCTCGAGTTGCAAAAGATTCAGAGTTGCCCCCTAGTCTACGGAATGCCGTTCATTCTCGGTCCGGCCCTGCGGCAGTCCCCTACCTGAGTCACAGCAGGGATTGGAGTTTCGATGCGGAGTTGGGCATAGATGTTTCGCTCGCATTCCTTCCGCCCGATATGCTTTTTCAATCGGGCTCCGTTTGACTATTCGCGGATAAATACGACGTTAAGAAAAGTGGCATCTGATCAAGATATAATGCAGCTATAGTAGGGATGCCGGATGGCGAGAATCCGGGAGTTCAACAGGATAATTCGGGGGATATAGATCAATGGACCTTTTTGAAGACATTCAAGTGGCAACCTCACCGTCTGAATTAAAAATGCAGGCAAAATGAGTGATTGTCTAGATAAATGTGTTAGACCTAGAATGCAAGGAGGATTGGAATACGTCACATCACCGCATCAAGATACGTCGCTAGGCCGCTCGAAAGCGTTCCCGGCTCAGACGTCTATATTTAATTTTCCATTCATTTTTGACCCCGTGTTTACGGGCATCTTGCTGAACCTGAATTGGTGTGTTCAAGGGCATCTTCAATTACATCCGGCTGCCACTGTTGTGCACAAGGCACCTAAGTACATCTTCAGTTACTGCCCAGCCTCCCGACCGAAGCAAGACATTTACATATCCGGGTGAGTCTTGATGTTGAACTTTTCCATGATGTTATGCTTGTGCCAGAATCCCCTGTATTGTTTCCCAAACACATAGACCAATATCGTGGACAACACAAGCCCTAGACTAATCCCACCAAAGGTGAAAAAGGGGGCTCTCGCGCCAGCGGATGCAGTCCAATCATTCATGAAGTAGGTATAACCGTAGAACAAGAAGTTTTTTACCATGACATTTGCAATGAAAATCTCACCGCTCATGCCGCGAAAGGCGTCAATGGTGTAGGCTGAACAGGGACCGATGATGAAGGAAGTTCCGCAGAGCATCAGTCCCCACATGAAGGCGACAAGATAAATGCTGCCTTGAGCCTCGGATACAGCACCGAAGCCGAAGAGACCAGCTCCGCAGAGGACGCCCAGAGGCGTCGAAGCCAGGCGAAATTCTGGTTCAAAGACCCCATTGTTCCTCTTGGCCATCCAAAGACTCAGGGGGTCCAGCAGCGCACCCACGATGACTGAGCCGATGGCGCCACCGATAAAAGGGCCCAGGGACACGTAGCCAACCTCAGCGACGGAGAGCAGGTAAGGAGGTGGCGAGAATAACTGAGCGATCACGTACGCGATAGCAACGTAAAAGGATGTCACAGCTCCACCGACGAAGACGGTCCAGAGCGCTGCGAGATTTGTGCAGGCGACAAATGGTGAGATGGTGAGCTCAAAGAGGCTCTCCTCGCTGAAAGTGCCGTTGAAGAGCGCCAATTCCTGCCAGAAACTCTTTCTTGGGGGGATTGTCGGTACAGACTCAACATTTTCCACTTGGCACGCCTCTTCTCCATCTGGAGCGGGCTTCTCCGTAGCACCCTCCGTGTTCACGTTAATTGCATGGTGTCCAGGTTGAGCGGTGCGCACGTAGGAAGTCTCCGGGACAAAAAAGAACAGAAGAAGCAGCTGGAATCCAACGCACGCGGCGAGGATGTGGAAAAGATAATGCCAGCCCAGGCTTAACGTGATCCTTCCCGCAACAACCGAGCTGAGATTCGACACGCAGTTCAGCGTAAACGCCATGACCATGGTCCAAAGACCGCGTTCATGGACAAAGAAAAGATCCCCAATGCTGGTAAAGACGAGCGACTCGTACGAGGCGAGAGAAAAGCCTTGGACGATGCGACTGGCAAGCAGAGTGTTGTAGGTTGTACTAGCGGATCCGATGATGGTGCCAACGAGACAGGCCAGAGAGGAAAAGAAGAAGACAGGACGTTTGCCGTACTTTCTCGACAGAGCCGATACGAAGGGACCTGAAGCGCCTGCGACCAGGAGCTGATACCCCGAGAGGACGGTTATGTCTCCAATCGGTCTATTGAACTGAACGGCGAGGACAGCGAGACTTGCATTGAGCAACGGTCCTGTGCAGCTGGCGCACAGACAAGAACCAAGAACGAGGATTAAGGAGGCGACGCATTTCTTCCATTGCGGCCAGTTCAAGGGATCGTTTGGGTCGTCAGAAGGTTGCGGGGTGAGAATGATGTCGCTGTATTTGCCAGTGCCACGTTTCAGTGTTCGGTCGTCGTGGATTCGTTCGGCCTCTTCGGCCCCGAGAACAACAGTCCCAGGCACATTGCCCGTAGGTTGATGGGGTTCAAGAATGCCGAGACCCATGGTGTCGATGATTTGGGTTTGAATGAGACTAACAGTAGCTTGACTGATTCCTGCAGTGATCTCTGGGAGGTCAAGCTACGAGGTATGGAAAAGGATCGTCACTCTAGAAATCAGGCATGTATTTATACACAACCAGGACTTGCACAATACGTTCTAATCCCAGCGCTGGTTGTCTTGCCGTCTCCAACGGCACCGAGTCGACAACCTGCCATCACATCTAAAAGGGCCTAGACCTAACTAATTTGTGGGGTACACAAGCCCGCTGTCGTTAGAACGAAGACCATTGGCACTAATGCTTTAGGCTTGCTCTTTTGGAGCCGAGGTGTGTGTCGGGTAAGATTATAACTATTCAGGAGTTGGTTAGGTTGTCATGAAAGATGACTTCGAGTCCCACGAAGCGAGACGCTGAGTTTGGCACCCCGCATTACTCCACTTCCCAGATCATGACATGATACCTGATAACTACCCCACAACCGCCAGTACCTGGGTCTAGATGTGGGGGATGATTAATGTAATATTAAACCTGCCGTGACCGAGCTGCTAAAAGCTTAAAGTTATGCATTACACAGAAAGCACTTTAGCTTGCAACAGCCAATCAGCACTCTTGCGTTTATGCTCAAATACGATGGCTAACCAGGACTTCCAAAAAATCTTTCACTGGGCAGAGACCCAGAAGAACGGCTCTATCCCCTCTTTCGAGACCCGGCCAAACGATCCATACCAGTACCAGTCTGGCTTCAATAACAGCTTTGAGTCAGAGGCTGTCCCCGGTACTATCCCGAAGGGCCAGAACAGCCCTCGTGCTATCCGTTTCGGACTGTACGCTGAGCAAATCACCGCCTCGGCCTTTGTCGCCCCACGCCACGTCAATAAGAAGGCCTGGCTATACCGTGCCCGTCCTGCTGTTGCACACCAGGGATTTGTTAGTAATTGCGGATAAAGAAGTGCTGATGATCGTGGCTGACTGTTGTGCAGACCAACCTGCCTGACAACCCTGACACAGAGTCTAATTTCCTTCCCACCAACCCGAGGGTACACGTTTCTCCTACTCAGTTGGCCTGGAATCCATTTGAAATCCCCAATGTCCAGGACCATGACTTTGTCGATGGCTTGAAGACGGTTGCTGGGTCGGGAGATCCAACGCTCCGCGAAGGTCTTGCCACGCACGTCTTTCTATGCAATAAGAGCATGGAAAAGAGAGCCTTTGTCAACTCGGACGGCGATTTCCTCATCGTGCCTCAACAAGGAGCCCTAGATATTCAGACCGAGTTTGGGTTCTTGTACGTCCAACCCGGTGAGATCTGCGTTATCCAACGAGGTCAGAGGTTCAAGGTCAAGGTCGAAGGCCCAACCCGAGGCTATATCCTCGAGATTTGGGGCTCCAACTTTGAATTGCCTGAGCTGGGCCCGCTCGGTGCGAATGGGCTTGCTAATGCTCGGGACTTCCTTCACCCCGTTGCTGCTTATGAGGTCACTGAGAACGACCCCTGGGAAATCACCTATAAACTGGGAGGGAAGTTCTTCCAGAGCAGGCAGCGCCACTGCCCGTTCGACGTTATCGCCTGGTCTGGGAACTACGTGCCGTACAAGGTAGGCGTTTAAGTCCTCAGTCATCAGCGCGGCTGCGGTATGCTGACATGTATACAGTACGATCTCACCAAATTTGTCAATGTTGGGTCAATCTCAGTTGACCATATCGACCCGTAAGTCCCTCTCCATTGGCATGTTGACCATGGCCATGATATGCTGACAAGCTAGTTCGATCTTCTGTGTCTTGACAGCCAAGTCGAGGGATCCGACCGCCCCGCTGGCCGACTTTCTCATCTTCTCCCCTCGATGGGATGTTGCATCACACACCTACAGGCCGCCATACTACCACCGCAACTGTGCCTCTGAGCTGATGGGTCTCATCTACGGCGACTATGATGGCCGATCGGACGAATTCCGTCCAGGGAGCGTCTCGTTTGAGTGTGGATTTGTCCCTCATGGCGTCGCCTACGAGCAGTTTGCGGCTGCTTCCAAGGAAGACCCCCCGGTCATGAAGATTTCGGAAGGCTCAGTGGCCTTCATGTTTGAGAGTAGTCGCGCCTTTACCATCACTGACTACGCGTGGAAGAGCGACCAGAAGCACGAGCATGACCCGAAAATGTGGGATGATCTGGTCGACAATTTCTCCAAGCACAAGATCGAGGTGGACCAGATTCTGGCTGGGAAGGCTGCTAAATAAGCGTCTCACGTACGTACAGGCCAGACAAGGAATACCACCTAGGATTCTTCTCATCCCTGACGTCTCCAAAAGAGGCCACTAGCCACAATGGCAAAGAGTTAGTTGTCAATACAAAACGGCATTAAAATCTGATACCGTATAACACCGTAGCCTAGCTATGTTGACCTTCTGTAGCTACCACTAATTTAGTTACTATAGCTTCGAGACCTGGATTTGTCCTGAGGTGAGAGGGATATTCTGCAATGCTCGTCTCCCCCTTGATCCCTCCATCAACTCATTCACTGGCTTCCCATCCTTGCCCAATGACCTCCATCTCCAAGCCTTTACCGCTGGTCTGTCCATGTCCTTCCCTTCTATGATGTCCACTATCCAACTGCCAATGGTGGGTAGATACTTGAACGCGTGGCCACTGCCCGCCGTGACGACCATGAGGCCTTGGTTGTCAGGGACTCGATCGATGACAAAGTGGTTGTCGAAGGAATCAGTGTACCAACACAATCTCGTCGTGGAGATATCAATGTCTGCTAGCTCGGGCAGGTATTCGTCTGTGAACTTGCGGATAACCTCGACGGCTTTGGTGGGCACCTTGCGGATCTGCTCATCCTCGGTCCATCGCGTGACGGGCACACTGCGTTCACGACCATCCAGCTGTACCCGTGGGTTGGTGTACTTTGTTCCCCGGTAACCGATCTTCAAATGACCTTGCTCGTCGACGGGGAACCCGTACAACCCAGCGTCAGGTCCGTCGGCGATCTTGAAGGACCAAGCTGGGAAGTTGGATGGAGAAAAGCGCTGCCGGAGGGTCTCTGGGAGCTTGAAGATGACGACAGATCCCGCCGTCGCCTCTGCCAACCTGTCTAGTGATGGCACCAAGCTCGGCGTCCAACCGCCACAGGCGACGATAGTCAACGCGGCGCGGTGTGTCTTCCCATCAACAGTTCGAACACCTTCTATCTTGACACTCCCATCTTGCACCAAAGAGGCCACTTTTCCCACGACGGGGTCCAGAATGAATCGGACACCCAAACGTTTTGCTTTGTGCAGGGCAAATCGACAAGCCTTGTCTGCCAGAGTGATGCCACCAGTGGTATCCATCACGCCAAGTAGCTTTTGCGAGAAGGGGTTCATTCTTGCTGCGAAGCCTCTTTCCTTGGCCAAGCGCATGTGATCTTTATTGCTGTTCACAAGTTGGGTGTCGTGATACCCAGCTATGTTCATGTTCTCGATGGTTGCCTTCTCAAAGTCAGGCAAAGTGTCTGAGTCGGTGCATGACAGGTCGCCATTGTTGATCCAGAGATCATCAGTTGAGGACATTCCAGGAGGCACAGCTGAGCCACCACGCCGGAGTTCTTCGGTCCAAGAATTCCATCCCTTGATTGCCTCTAGGCTGAGGTCTTGGTATATGGCCTGTGAGCCGTACGCCGCGCGAATGATCTTGTTGATGTCTTTATCATGAACACCAGTTAGCAGCGACCAATATTGAGTTGGGATATAGCTCACCAGCAGAAGCAGCATCGCAGCCTTCAAAGTATGAATACAAGGTCTTCTCGTAGGGCTGCTTGTCGAGAACTGTCACATCCGTGTATCCTCGCTCCGCCAAGTGAATGGCAGCACTTAGACCGAATATCCCAGCACCCACAATGATGATGGGGTCAGCTTTGGCTGGAGGAACTGTGTGGGTGGCCATGTTTAGATACTGATGTTGATGCTAGCAGTGCGAACCTGGGAAATGATGAGCCAATGGGTTCCAGAACGGTTGATAGCGTTGTCTGGGAACATTATATGCGCCCGCTGTGATGATGAGAGTGTGAACGATGACACATCGGTTGTCGGAACAAGCGTCGTATCGGATCGGCACAGATTGAGAAGATTGGCCCGTTGGTGGCGGTCCTCGCCTCGAGAACCTCCTCGGTTGAATCCTTGGGCTCCAACACAGGCTCTGAATCCACTGATACTCTCATGACCTACTGGAAGCTTCCGTCGAGCCATTAGGAAACCAGCAACCCCGGGTTTCGGAAATAACGCCGGTAGATACCGATGCGCGAGGTGGGATAGATCAGGATCCTATTGGACGGCCGGGACTTGTTCTGTCCCCTGGACCTTGCGTCCACCAATAGGAACTTGATCTCGGATTCGACCGGTGTGCCCCGCTGTGTCCACAGATAAGCTCAACGTCTAGGGTAATTGTCACTCAATCCACGAGGAAGAATCTTTAGGTCGCCTAGCCTGACTTGCTCCGTAACTATCGGCGAGTAATCCTTTCACGGCATGACCAACACTCATTCTACATTCGTACCCTAGTTACCCCGCGCATGACGGGTACGCATCTCATGATAGCTTATCTAGACAAGGGGGTTTGAGACTGGGGCAATCCTTGACCACACTTGGACGTTGAGATAGCAGACCAGAGTCAAAGCTGAGGTATCGAGCCTCGTCCTAGCGCCTCTATCCCCCGCATCCTGAGCTTGGTGTTCATGCCGGTATTTAAGGTCACAGCCTTCCTCCTGGGCCCCGACACACAAGACCACTTCACATAACCGCAACAAGGCCTTTGCGACTTGGAGATATCTCATCTACACGATGCCTGCCGTTGAAGAATACGATGATCCAGCCTGGCCCCCAGGCACGGTTCGGCTCGAAGGTAAGAGCCCTGCCACTACGTTTCGTCCCTCGGTGGACATGACATCTGTTCCACTTGCTGACACTTCGTCCTAGAGGAGGATCGGTCAAATGAGATCATCCTGCAGCCGCAGCCGTCGCGAGACCCTAATGACCCACTTGTCAGTTGTTCTGTCTAACCCCTGAGGCATACAAGATACTGACAGCGAAACTCAAGAATTGGTCCAAACCGCGCAAGTATGCCAACTTTGGCCTTGCCGCCTTCTACGCCTTGATGGTGTTTGCGCTGTAAGTCAAGACCGCCCCCTTGAATCACGCAGAAGCTAACGTCAACCCAAGAATCGATGTCGCTACACCGACTTGGGGCCCCATGCACGAAGAGCTGGGCTTTAGCTACAATGCCTTGAACAACAGCTACGCCGCTGGTTGTGGCGCCCTCGCCGTCGGAGCTTGTGTCCTTATCCCGTTTGCCCTCAAGTACGGCCGACGTCCCGTGTACATCTTCAGCACAGCCATCCAGATGGGCGTGTCAATATGGTCCGCCCGCCAGCAGAACGTGGTGGACCTGATGATGGTCAACATCATCAGCTGCTTCGTAGGCGCCCTAGCTGAGGTGGTGGTGCAGATGACGGTTGCAGATGTCTTTTTCGTCAACCAGCGCGGAACCATGAACAGTTTATACTTCTGGTCGACTAGGATTGGTGCCTCGCTGGCCCCGACGGCGGCAGGATATGCTACCGTCTCGCAGGGCTGGCGTTGGGTCTGGTGGTGGGTTGCCATCTTCTTCGGGCTTCTCCTAGTGGCCATGATCTTTGGCTACGAGGAGACTAAGTTTGTCCCTCCCGCGATCGACGGCGTCAATGTCGCCCACGAGTTCCATCCTGCTAAGGACAACTCGAAAGACCCCGAGCTGGCTCATACCACAACGCCGGCTGAGGGCAGCCCCAAGCTGACTGTCGCTTCTATCGACCCTGCCATTCCTAGGAAGACATACAAGCAGCGTCTTGCACTCACCACTTCATCGCCAGGTTCTCTTGGTTCCTTCTTCCGGCACTGTTACCAACCGTTCCAGATCCTCTTCTCGGTTCCGGGTGTCTTCTACATGTCCCTGGTCTACGGTGGAATGATGGTTGCATCCAACGTCATTAGCACAACTGTCTCCAACTGGATGATCCGGGCGCCGTACAACTTTGATGCGGATCAGATTGGACTGATGAGCCTGGCTCCATTCACAGGATCGACTCTGGGGACACTCATCTGCGGCCCTCTGAGCGACTGGCTGATTCTGTTCCTCTCCAAGCGAAACAAGGGCATTTATGAGCCCGAAATGCGACTCTGGGTGATGTTGGCCTTTGCGCCATTTGTGCCTGTTGGCATGATCCTGTTCGGTGTTGGGCTCAACAGCGGCTGGCCGTGGCCTATTCTAGCTATCGGCTATGGCATGTGCAGCTTCGGCACCGCACCGGCTGGTACCATTGCCTTGACTTACATGACAGATGCCTATACCGAGGTAAGTAAATCTAATTGAATCTTGGCCTGCACATAATTGCTAATATGTCCGCCCTCATCAGATCATCGGAGACGCCATGGTCAGCGTTACTTTCACCCGCAACGTGTGCTCCACTATGTTCATCTTTGCGCTCCCGCCGTGGATCGCGGCTGTTGGGCTGCAGAATGTTTACATCACTATGGGAGTTCTGATCACTGCCATCCTATTTGGCAGCGGGCTTTTTATCGCCTTTGGCAAGCGGTTTCGTTTCAAGTTCCGCAAGACCTATCGCTACTTTTCCGCGAGGCAGTTTGAACCGCGACTTATGTAGGCTTAGTACTGGGTTGCTGGGAGCTTTTTGCAAGGCCCAAGACTTGGTCAATCATATTATCTCCCTCTTACAAGGGAAGATAAGGTATCACCGGTTTGGCCATGTGTATATGTTGCCCCCAAGGAACCATACATTTAAGATTTCAGACAACCATTGGGCCGTATATGCTTAGTACCTATTCTATACTTGTCTTCAACAACTACTACGTTAACCGAGGTCATGCTGCTATATGCCTGCCGTTGGGAATGGTTTCTTCGTAATATTGACACTCGCTCATATCGATTCTACGTGTACCTACGTCTCTAACTTGATGACTATAAACAGTTCCATCGCCATCCGAAGTTCCCCGTGACGCCAGTTACTGTCCGCCTGGAACCAGGAATCATGTGTTCTGGCATAGGTAGGTACTCGGGGTTTGTTTAATCCGATACCAACCCAGATCATCTTAGCGCAAGCTCTCGTCACCTTGCCATCTCCAAACACTTGCATAACTTCTTTGAAGGGGGACAGTTACACGGAAAGTTGCCAGCACAAAGATCTTCACCAACTCTCAGCATTTCATCCTCCTGGCCTATAGTTCTGGAGATCCATGATGCTCCCCCATTCTCGCCACAGGCCCCATATTCGACACCCTACCCGACGTCGGGGGCCTAGAGCGCAGACAGCCTGCATCAGCTGTAAGGAGAGAAAGCTGAAAGTAACACATATCCATCAATTAATCACCGTATCACCCTATACTCATCATATACTAGTGCGATGACCAAGTTCCTTCGTGTGCCAACTGCCAGCGGCTTGATCTTGGTGAGTAGACCAGGGAGCCGCCGCGTTGTCACGCTGACAATACCCCACAGCTTGCCTTGTTGAAGATCCCTCTACCAAGCGCCAGTTACCTAGAAACTACCTCGAGACTTTGGAGGAGCGCGTGGAGCTTCTCGAGCGCCTCCTGCAACAACAGAGCCAAGTCAGCCAGCCGTCAGCCCCCGCCGGACTACAACCGTCTCGTTCTCGCGACTTCAACCACTTCGGTGCTGTCGCTGGGTCGTATACAGCAAGGGATAGAGATGAGAGCGACGAAGCTACCGATCTGATATCAAAGGCAGGCGTCTTGAGCCTTCACGCCTCGGGTGCGGAGCCGCAGTATTTCGGGCCATCATCCATGTTTTCCTTCTCCCGTGTTATTCATGCTTGTGTTCGACAGACGGTGCAAGAGAAACCCTCCAACGAATTCGACTACAGCCTGGACGAAATGGATGCATCTGCATTGGCCCCCTGCCGCCTTCCAAGTTACGAGGTTGGGTTGGCCCTAAGCAATGCTTACTTCGAAAATGTTCATTTGCAGTACCCTTTTCTTCATGAGCCAACTTTCAGGCAGTGGGAGAATAACGCCGTCGGGCTGGATTCCATGGTGGCCAGCCCTTCTGAGCTTTTCTTCGTCAACATGGCACGTAGAACATGTTTGATCCATCCGGCTGCCCTCCGCTAATCAGAAACAGGTTTACGCGATAGGAGCTCTTCTGAAATCCAACAAGAAATCCTTCCCACAAGTGAGTTCACCGTATCGCATTGACAATGCAGCTGACCAACTGTGTCGGCTTAGCAACTTTACGTCTCGGCGCTGCTATACATCGATCATGTTCTGGCAAAAAAGAGCCTCGAGTCTATCCAAGCATTGCTTTGTTGTGCCTTGTTCTCAATCCGCTCTTCAATGGGCCCGTCCGTCTGGTCAGTTGAGCAATGACCATTGTTGGTACTTTAAGGCTGATGGCAAGGGACAGGAATCTCTCGGGCCTTGCGCTGCGTCAGTGCATAGAACTTGGATATCACCGCAATCCTAAGAAGATCAACTTGAAGACGAACATCCTGCGTCTCGAGCTGCGGAAGCGAGTATTCTGGTGCGCATACCAGATGGACTGCGCCTCATCCGTGAACCTCGGACTTCCTCTAAGCCTCCCGATTCAGGAAGTCGACACTGAAGTGAGTCTTGATCATCTACAAGCTTAAACGTGCTGTACTTATAGTGTTTAGTTTCCACTAGATATCAACGACTCATCCATCACCGAGACTGGAGTCAAAGGGCCTCCTCGCCCGCCAGGTGGCCCGGTAACCACCATGTCACACGCGCTACATCAATTCCGGATCCGATGCATCTGGGCCCGTATCTACGCATCCATATACTCCAATGCTGCCAGTCAAAGCCACAGTGACGAAAGCTATCAGGCACAGGTGCAATCATTGCGTAGGGAGCTTGACGAATGGATGGCCGCTACACCTCCTGAACCCCAACGGCCAGGCGTTCCCCTGACCGTCTTTGCGAATGCCGAGGATTACAAAGTGACTTACAACGAAACCATCCTGTTTCTCTACCGTGGGCAGCTGACAAACCGCGAGAATGTGCAGGACGAGGTGTTTTTGGAATGCATGCAGGCTGCAAGTGACATTTGCCAATCATGCAAGCGCCTGTACATCGGGAAGCCCATTAACTATACCTGGTCAACCCTCCACGTCATCTTCCTAGCAGGGTTAACTAACCTGCACTGTCTTTGGACTTCACCTGCTGTCCGACAAGCCGCGAGGATCGATAGCGTCAGCAATTCGTTTACGACCTGCACCATGTTGCTGGCCATCATGGCGGAACGCTGGGAAGGCGCCGCGCCGTACCGGGATCTATTCGAGGCGCTGACTTCAAGAGCCATGGCTATGCTGGTAGAGAGGAAGCAGCACGAGCCATTGCCTACATCGCCTGCAGGCTCTACTGTTCCGAACATGGAGGATCTTACGCAATGGGCGGCCCAGATAGCCGATGTTGGCATGCCTGATGCTTTTGGCAGTCTCCTGAGTGGCCTCATTGGCGATTACAGCTTAGAGGGGCAGGAGTCTATTGATAGTTTGTGGGAGTTTTGAGATAAAGGGAGAAGTTATGAACAGACTACCTATTGTCGAATCGAACTATCTACCAAGTTTACCTTGATCTACTGGTCCAACAGTTTTGGTGTGTGCCACAGATTAGGAACCTGCAAGAACATTTGTAAATAATTTACAGAAATTGTATATACAACAGCCTCAGCCTACTCCCCCTCACAGATCTTACTTCAGCAAATCAGCAATCTGCTTGGTAATGTCATGCAGAGGAAATTGGGTGCGGTTCCCAGCCAGCGTGCCCTTAACCTTGGCATCGCCAAAAAACTCAGTCACCGAGTAAATGCTCGATCCAATCTGCAAGCTTGCAACGGTAGAGCCTCCAGAAGCGAGATACTTGCTCGCAATGCTGCCCACATTCCGAGCCTTGTTCCACTTTCCATCAGCAGAGTGCAGGACGATGGTGCCGTTGGTGTTGTCCGAGACCAGGAGGACAGTGCCATGGTACAAGGGAGGAAGAATAGCTCCATCAAGGCCTTGACCAATTGGGGTTTTCCCAGAGCTCAGCGAAATCTTGGAAGGCTTTCCTTGCTTGTCGCGCTTGTTGAACTTGTACAACTGGCCGTCGACGTTATCAGGAACAATCAGAGAGTCCCCAACTGAGACGGCACCCGTGAATCCGTGCTTGGTATGATCCGGTGGAGTCGCAAGATACCATGCACTGGCCTGCTTGTTGTCGGTGCTGACCCGGATGATGCTGCTGGGAAAGGTTCCGATAACAAAAGTGTTGCCGTGCTCGTCGTGCTCAATGTCCTGGTAGCCCGAGTACACTCCGTTGGTGATAGCTGTCAAGTTTCGGCGCCAGAGCTCGCGACGTGTCTTAAGATCATACTTGACGAGGAAGTTGTCGCCCGAAATGTCCTGGCCCTCGGTGTCGAAGGCGGCTCCGGCATCAACGACGACGGAGAGCCTGCCGAGGGGATCTACCTTGACGCCGCTGGCGTGGAGGATAGGATCTCCGCTGAGGCCCTTGAATTTGATCGAATCGATGACGGCGTTGACATAGGGATCCCAGACTGCTACCGTGGCGTTGTAGACAGAGCTGGAGACGATCGTTAGAATATGACAGATGAGATAGAGAAAGAATGAGCTGACCTGAAGTAGACGGAGCAGCGGCTCTCGTCAAAAGCAGCATTCTCAGGATACAGCTGGAAGCTGTTGATGGTCTTGTCCCCAGAAATGCTGGCGCAGTGGGAGCCGGAGTTGGAGTATCTGCCTGGGAACGCTGTCGCCGCCGATGCAGACAGCAGGATGAGTGAGGGAGACAGTCTCATCTTGATCGAATTGAATCGTTTTGATATGAGTAGGCAAGGAAAGGGAGGTTGTTACTGGGAGTGAAGGTACAGGTCTGAAAAGATGAGGTTCAAATGCTACTTAAATATCTCGCACCACGACATCAAGGCTTCATTATGTGTCAAGCTCACGCCCGATTTCAATTGAGTTCGTGGATCTCGGCTCCCACCTCCCAAAGCTAGCTTGATTTGATTACACAATGCGGCTCTTGGGTAACAAGGCGCAGTCACGACATTGACGTCCCCAGCGTTTCCGACAAAGTGCCGAGATGACGGCCATCCCACTGGAAAAAGTATGTCAGGGCCTGCAAGACGTATGATACCTCGGAAAAGACAAGGCGCATACGAAGTGTCCAATGAAAACATTTCTCGACAAAGCTTGGACCCTGTTTACGTGTCGGGAAAGCCGTGTCATTGCTAAGCCGGAGATGTTCAGCTCTAAAGTGGGAGCCGGTGGGATAAAATTTCTTTGTTGTTAACACGCTTAGAACTCTATTACTAACAAGACTCCTGGATAGCCTATATTCTGCATGATAGAGTTAAATGATCTCATTCTCTATTCCGCGTTTGGCAATGGGTGCGATCAAGGTTGTTGAGTTAATACGTTGAGTTCCATTCCCTTCATCCAACTATTCAGCGCTAGAGGATGTGCCCAGGTAGGAAGAATAAAATGTCCATATGACATCACTCGGAGACGAAAATTGAGTATGCCAAACTCATTTCCATTTCTTAACAGAAATATGTGTCATCTTGATATTTGTCTATTTTTTGGGGGTTTTTTGTATTGTAACTCTCTCATAAACGTGTGGCTGGTTGGTTTGCCTAGAGCTATTTCGTATAACGCGTAACTAAGAGAGATTTATTCTTTTTGAAGCTTGCATAGCCCAGGTCCTGCCGATAGTTTTTATAAGTAGTTAACTAAATTCAATACGATCATATAGAGAATTTCTAACCCGCTTGTTCTACTAATACGGTTATATAGTTACAAAGCTCTAGGGTGATAGCAAAGCTATTTAATAAACATAACACTGCAGTACCATAACTATAGCTTATACCTAGGTTTTAATAACATAGCATTAGGTTAATAGTGTTTATAAATGATATAAATAACGCCGTGATAGTTTCAAAACATAGGAAATAAAGTCGGGGCTGGCTTAGCTCAACTTCTTCTCAGCTAGCTGTGTTTCCTCTCGCGAAGCATAAAAGGCATCGTCTTCACCACCGTCCTGACTAAAGGATAATTTATAACTGAATAGTAACCAAGAACCATCAAAGGCCAGAATTGAAAAAAAAAAAAAAAAAAAAAAAAAAAAAAGTTTATTGCCAGCGAGAAAAGCGGCGAATTCATCTATATATATCAAGCTGGGCGGAACAACAGAGATGTTGCACGTCAGTCCAGGGCCTTCTTCCATGAAGAAATCAGCTTTTCCGATATGCATGCTTATTAAGTATACTGGCCAGTTTTGGGATGGCGGATGTTTCTTCAAGCCTCGTTCCAGTTCTGGATCTTGGCAACGTGAAAGCCTTAGACACAACCTCGTTGGGCTAACCGCCACCACCCAAACAGTCTCTTCAACTTTCTCCATCTCAACTACACAGCCAAACACGAAACTCACCATCCGAAGTTCTCCTGTTTCAAAAAAGAGCTCGCAGCCCCCTCACACATCAATGGATCCGCTCTCCATCACGGCGGGATGCGTGGCCCTTCTCGGCAACCTAGCCAGCGCCGGCCTGGCCATCAGCAACTTCATCCATGGCTACAAAGAGGCCGCTGAAGACTTCGTCACCATCACACGAGAGTTGGCTGAGCTGCGCGCGATTGCTTCGACGCTTCAGCGCGACTGCGATAACTCGTCTGCATCGTCTATCCCGATAGAGCTCCGACCACAAATTGCCGCTATCTTGAAGAATTGCGATGCTGTGGTCCTCCAGGTCCAGAGCCTTGTGGACAAGTACATGGCCTCGAGCAAGAAGGGTGCTGCTAAACGGGCTCTACGCGGCAGGGAGGACGTCACCAAGCTGCAGGTATCCCTCGAGACTCATAGCAACGCTTTGGGTCTAACGCTGGGGATGATCTCAATCTCCCTCACGAAAGCTGTCAAGGATGACACGACTGTGATCAAGGAAGGCATGGTGGAGGTGAGAGAAATCGCCGCCCACCTGTTAAAAGGGATCGAGGCCATGCGGAAATTGGAAGGTGATGCGCAGACCGATGAACGTTTGGATCTCGGTGGTCGATTCCTCATGTTGGAGAGATATCTCGACGACATGACCTCGTACGCCGATACAGTCGTTGGAGAGGATCTTTGGGAGGACTCAGAGACTCGGTCTATTCAAGTGAGCTCAGAAAACAGCTCGAACGACTATGATTCCCACCAAATCAGACAAGCCGAGGTAAAAGTCGCTCAATCAAACATCGCATCAAAGCCTCTCAGTTCCCTGATGACGAGCAAGAAAGACCACCAACAAGAAAAGCAGCATTATATCGAGTCGGCGGGGGAAAGTCCCGCTTCTGGCAACAACCCAGGCCAAGCGAGTGTTGAAGACGCCGGGCAAACAGACCAAACCGAGCCACCACCCCTCTCGACATTTGTTCATTTAGGCAGATATCCTCCGATAGACGCAGAGAAACTCAAGCGTGAGCTCGGAGGCGTTCGCAAAACGGTGACAGTGATCGGCCATATTGTCGGGAAAACGGCATTGATAAGGTCAGTTTTCCATCACAACTTTTGGCTCACAAGACACCAACTAACCGGTCGTCTAAGAACTTTTGTCGAGAAGAAATACCCCCTAGTATGATCACCATCCATCCAACTGCTCACAGCTCACGATATCAAGGAATACCTCTTGCCAACGATGAATGAGGCCTATTGGGCCAAATTAGATGTTGGTTACCCTCTAGAACTCTCCATTTTGGATACAGGCGGCCTTGATGACTATGACAGACTGCGCCCACTCAGCTATCCCAACACCGATTTGTTCCTGCTCTGTTTTGATCTCGGAGGCTCGGACCTTCTCAGCGACGGCGAAGATAAGGTGCGTCACCCATGGTAAAACCTTGGCAAAACGGTTTGATCCGTCCAGAGTTCGCAGCAGTACATAGGTACTGATAGGCGAGTCGCAGTGGATACCAGAAGTACGCAAATACTGTCCAAAGACGCCGGTGGTTCTTGTGGGTTGCCGGAAAGATGTCCGCGAATGCCCTCCAGCTGTCGACGAATTGTGTTCTCAGCTGGATCCTGTCTCGTGGGCGACTGTACGAGGCTCTCTTTCTCCCAGAACCAGCTGGATCATTACTGATTACGCGCCATAGGGCGAGGCACTTGCTCGGAAGATCGGCGCTGTCATGTACATGGAATGCTCGGCGAAGACAGGCGAGGGTGTTGAGGCAGTGTTTACTGAGCCGTTCAAGGTGATATTTCCGGATAAGGCCGATATTCCGGCTATGGCCAAGATTTGGGATAAGACCAAGAAGCATTTGCGGCATAGACTATTCTCAAGGGCTTAGAGCATGATGATGAGTTACCGAGAAGGTGTGAGAAGGGATTTAATTCCACTAGTCTTACATCTTGTTTTCATAGCAAGACGTGTAGGGGTCATTGAGGCCGAGCTCGAATCACTATAAGACACTATAAAGAGATGTAGCATAGCCATCTACGAGAAATATACCATCAAATAAGGCCTTTCCAGAAGGACGCCCAACTGAATGAGTCGTTGCCAGAAAAAGCCCCCAACAGTGAGGACCCGCAAGCTGAGTTGCAAGGGGACAGTTGTGTTGATCCACCCGTAAAAACCATCCAATCATAAGGGCGTCCGAGTTACTGCGCCACACGTTCCGAACGGCTTCAGTCAGACAGGATCGGGGCAGTGCAGTAGTAAAGATAGACCTGAAATAGTAACATTTTCCCTTCTTAAGCGCAGCTTGATCTCAAACTGATTCTTCTGATTGTTCTTTAGCCACCCTTGTTTTTTCTTCTCACTATTCAATATCCACCATGTCGGTCAAGATTCCTCCCAGCGACCTTGTTTTCCCAAACTTGAACGAAGACCGAGCCGAAATCAGAATCTTGGAAGTTCAGCCTGGAAGTCCGGGTTCAAACATACAATGCAAGTTCAAAGTGGCGACTTTGGACAACCTGGAATCCCCATACGAGACCCTCTCATATACCTGGGGAGACGAAAACGAAGCAACAAAGGTCACTGTTTGGCTTGACGAGACGCCGGTTCCCGTTGCCAGAAACCTCTTTGACGCATTGCAGAGGTTGCGTATGACTCATGAGCCGAGGCATCTTTGGGTTGACGCATTATGCATCAATCAGGCCGATGATGTGGAAAAAACCTGGCAGGTCAGCATGATGCACCGAATCTACAGCCAATGTCAGCAATGCGCCATCTGGCTGGGGGCCCTGGGAGATGTCGATGTATTCCATGCTAGGGCAGCCGTGGACACTTTGTGCTGGTTCGCCAGGTCGCGAGGAAAACCTGACTGGATGGATGATGATGCGACTAGAGATTATGCTGCCAAAGCACTCAAAATTCTCATCAACCTGCCATGGTGGGGTCGGATATGGACGGTCCAAGAAGCTATCCTCCCATCTTCCGCGACAGTGTATTGGGGCCCGTGTGATATCTCATGGGACATAATGCGTAGGGCGGCAGATAGCTTCTTTGACAGTCCCTCCCGGGAAATCCCAGGAGAGTTCTGGGCCCATGGCGGAGCTATCGACCTCCAAAGTGCGATGCGGGGACTTCAATTCACAAGCAGAGAGTCTCTCTTTCAAGTTCTGTGGCGCTGGAGATTCCGTCAAGCTACGGATCCAAGGGACAAGGTCTATGGACTTGTTGGTTTTCGGCGTGACACCTCACTGCCAAACGTGAAAACCTGCGATTACAAAATCGACGTCAGAACCTTGTATCAGAGGGTTACGGCTGATCTCATCCGTCTATCAACCGATCTGCAGCCATTGATCGGACGAGGAGGCGAAGTGTCTGAAATACCTGACCTCGCGTCTTGGGCTGTGGATTGGCATGGGGTGCGTGATGATTCGAGACGAAGCACGGTGAACTTCTGGGACCATCACCGACGATGGCATGGGCTTGGCTATACGGCAGATAGAGGATTGCGAGGCGTCGGCCAAGGCTTGAAGGTCGAAGACGATCGGATCCTCTGCTTGCACGGTTTGCGGATTGACCGGATTTGTGCGGTTGAAGACCGTTCCAAAGGTATATCTGTAGAGGGTTACGGATCAGCTGGGTCTCTATTCCTAACCAGTGGTGGTAGATGGGGGAGGGTCATCACACAGTTCCAAGAGCAATACCCTGGGCAACTTCCAGACAACTGGATGAGCGCATTTCTGGGTCTCATTACTGGCAAGTTGGTCCCTCAAGACCCAAACCATGGGGATGGCATAGATGATTGGATGGAGAACATGGTTCGTCCGCAGGCCGTGTTCATCACCGAGTCAGGGCGTTTCGGGCTAGGTCCTCGAAACATTCGACCAGGACAAGAGGTGTGGGTTCTTGGCGGAAGCAGATTTCCTGTTGTTTTAAGTCGTCGAGCCGCAGGAGCTGAAGACGAAGGCTTTACCTTTGCTGGCGAATGTTTTGTTTATGGGGCTATGAGAGGTGAGGCGGTAGAAGGACGGAGTAACGAGCAGAGAGAAATCAAACTTTATTAGAGAGAACAGAGCTGATAGCATTAGGATATGATGCTATGATGTGTTGATAATGTGTTCTTTGTCATAGTTGAAGCCCGGCCCTTGATGGGCTGACTGAGCCAGAAGACCGTCTAGGAGAGAATGTCTCCAGTACATGGGCTAGACCAGATGTTCATGCTCCCTAGAGGCCATGATACTCATGGTATGTAAGCACGGGATCATCAGGTCCCTGAGCTGAGAAACTACGTTATGATGACCCGTGACTCGAGACGGCGTTTACTATAGTCAAGGTATAAATAGCTGAGTACCTAGCTTATTCATCACGCCTAGCCCTTAAATGGCTCCTCCACGTACTTGATCCATGCATGATCGCCTTTGACGCGCGATCGCGTGTACAATGTATTGGTGTCGTTCCACAAGATAGCCGCCATGAGACCCTGATCCGCGGCGCCATCACCAGCGATCGCACATTCGCCGCCATCATAGCAAGCGCGTGCACCCAGAAACGAAGCAGTTCCCCAGTCCGGCAGGATGTATTGCGGTCCGTTGAGATACGTGCCAGCCTCGACAATCCTTTGATGACCACAAGTCAGCTACAAGCCCACCCCGAGTTGACATGGGTTAATGTTTCACTCACCACTCTGCTGAGGCTCCCTGGGATGGCCAAGTTGGGCCGCGCCACGTGGTAGGGGCGTCTTGACTATGTTTATATGTCTTGCCGGTGTTGAGGTTAGTCAAAGTGGTGGTGCCATGATAACCGTTGTTGGTCGTTTCCACAAGCACATGAATATGATCACCTTCTGAGATGGCGAGCTGAGCTTTACTAACACTCAACGGGTCATCTGGGATCCTATAACGAGCCGGTTAGTCAAGTTCCGGGGGATTTCACCAACTCAAACCCTACCATTCATGGAATCCTGTGTACTCGGTCGTTCCGTTCGTCCACACCGACATGATAACGCCGGCCTGCCAGAGTCCTCGAACGTGTGTAGGTGATGATAGAACACCGTCAAGTCCGATCCAGTAGGCCGCTGTGTATTGCTCTGCCTTCTCATGCGGTTTCTTAGGTATCGATAGATGTGGCATAACGAGCGTAGCTTCGACCATGGTGAAACCGGTGGAATTACTCGATATGTTGAACTTGTCCGCGTACCGAACTGGCCCGGCCCATCCAGAGTCGTAAAGCATTGGGTACCGCGCGTCTTTGGTTGCTGCGCAGGCGCTGCAGAGCAGCAACGCGGCCAACACTTTCACATTCATTGTGTTTATCAGGGGTGTGAGGAAATGAGGCAGAAGCTCAGATGCCAGAGGAAATGTTGTCGAAGGCTACTTATAGTGACGCCGATCATGCCCTGGCGGTGAGTTTGAATACGAGCTTCCCCACTATCAAACCACCCACTTCGGATGCACCCTGCCGAGTTCCATGACGATTTATTCCGTCCGGAACGGAGAGCTCTTTATCTCCGACTTGAAGACCTTAGGAACCCCATCACCGGCATCATCGTGGGGGTGAGGCCTAGTGTTGAGCAGCACAAATGGCCTAATTGCTTCGGTACCTGCTGAAATGTATCTTTCGCTGTTGCCGTTGGCATAGTGGTTTATTGTGTTCCACCTAGATACAAACTATATCCGCCTTTACCGACATGACGGTACCTCAATGCCTCGCAATATATAGGTCCCGCGAATGAGCACCACGTCGGCTCCGGCATCTTAATCGACTCTGTGATGGGAGTATAATCCTCAAAGTTAATGTCCAACGTGAGAGAAGTTTCGGCTTCGAAACCTAGCCTATAGAGAGATCAATAAATTAGCATCTGGCTAGTGTATAAGGTGATGTTGCTCTCCTCGCCCGGCAAGATTTATCCTTAGGCTCAAGCAATATCCCTAATCACATCAAATCAAGCCTTGTTTAGAACTGTCACTGGATTCAGTCACACGTAGAGCGCTGCCTCCCGGTAGTGGTCGTAATTTGTCTTCGGGGTCACTAGGTCCAGCAACAGACTCGGCTGCATGTATTCCGGAACTTCCGGCTGCGGCCACGAGTGACGCGCCATCCGTAATGCATTACTTTCCTAGGGAAGAGAACACACACGCGCACACTTTTACACACAGGTGGGTGAAAGATATCCACCGCTTGAGAGGGGACTCAGGACCTTGATCTCATCACTTTCTCGCTCTCTTGCGAAACAATATAGAATACCGAGCGTAAATGATCAATTTATAATGAGTAAGAACTACCCCAAAGAAAAACCTCGAGGCGGCCCTTTTCTACTACTAATAGCAGACGAAGGTGATTGTGAGTTTGAGGCTCCCGCGAGTCTCTAGCCTGTTTGTATGTACAAAAGATTTCTCTGCACAAAGGAAAAGACTTCTCCCCCAACAACACTACCTAAACAGCTCCATTTAAAAGGTTGGTCCCTTTGGGTCAATCGGCTCCAGCTCGCCCTGGCCCTTAAACTGCTCCAAAATGATGGCCTTCTCCGTCAACATAAACCTATCCGTCTGGATTCCAATCTTTGCCAATGTCCTCCAGCGAGCAAAGTCCTCTGGGTTCCTCTTATCGCCGTGCGCAGATTCAGCATTCTCCCAGTGTCCCTGAGAGAAGCCCAATACGCCGCTAATCGTCTTGCCCTTAATATCGTAGACTAGGGAAACAATAGTGCCGGTTTCCTCGAGCCAGTTGATCTGCCAGACCTCTCCAGGTCGCACACATTGGAAGGAGGCGGTTTGGTAATTTTTGCGGCCGGCCATAGGGCCGCCGTGGATGGCGTAGACAACGCGGTCTTCGGAAAAGAACCAGATTTCATAACGCCACTTCTCTGGGTTTCCCTCGGAGTCTGTTGCATCATAGTCGTAGATGAGATGGGTATCACGCATATCCGTCTCAAAGGAGGGGTCTAGGTCGCCGTTGGTTTGGTAAATTGGGTACGCAATGACGTCTTTCAGAAGCGTCACGAAAAGAAATAAGAAAAAAAGTTTGAGATTCTTAAGAGCCATTGTAAGTGTTTGTGTTGTGGATGAGTATTGAGGTAGAGAGCCAGGTTTTAACAGTTCCGTGACGCCTTTATATATCTCCTCAAGCCTGGTGATGGTGTTGAAAGTCGAGCCACCTATAATAGCGTCAATCTTTGGAAAATCCGGTCCTCCTGAGCTCAAAGACGTCCGAAATTTTACCAGATAGTTGTTGGCGTGACGAGGTATCTCGAAATGGCCAGGGCCCAAGGTTGAAGAAACTCAACTTTTCATCGTATGATACCACACCGCGCGACAAGAACATCCACAAATCGGCGCACAGCGCCGTCAGTCTCGCCATGAAGGAATGCTATCGGCCCGTCAACCCAACAAGCTGGTTTAACTTCGGTTTAAGGTGCTTCTGTTGTCCTAATTGGTTCAATCCATCGTTTATCATTTTCAATGTTATTCTGTTGCCTTTTTTGTCAATGCCCGTGACAGGCCCCTTCAATGCATAGATAACCGTTGCAACAGGGAGTTCAGTCCCTGTGATCGATCATTCGATATCTATGGTCCTACTAATGGCCAGATCGTTTCTATTCCCTTTTAAACCGGCACTTAGCACGGCATAGAATAGAAAGGAGTTTAGTACTTAACTATGAACCCTTATTTCTATATGAAGAAATTTCCCTATGGCCCAAAATGGCCTAGTAGCAGTATTACGGTGTTATACAGCATTAGGTTTTGATACCGTTATGTATTAATGACTGTGTTTATGCTATTGTGGCTGATGGCTTCTTGTCATCGTTGCAGATTAATAATGGCCTATCACGCCTTTCTCCCAACTCAACACGTGATCTCGCTTCCTTGTCTCGTCTCTCACATCCACCACCCCCCTGAGCCACCATTCTTCCTCCCTTTCCTCTTCCCCCTCTTTCCTTCATCAATCCCCACTCACCATGTTCTCACCAGATGCTTGCAATCTATTGCCCCGTGCTTGTGGCGTCTGCACCAAGAAAAAGGGCCTTCTCCGCTGAGAAGTAGAAGGACGGAGCAGCGAGCAAAGAGAAATCGAACTACATTAGAGAGAACGGAGCTAATATATTTATTACCCGTCCAGGAAATGGGAATGCTTCAGTAACTACAAGGGATCGATGCCGTTGCGGGAGTGTTGGCCTTGTTGCCAGTCGATCCACAAGAAGTCACACCCGTCCTTCTCAAAGCTTCGGTGAAGAAGGCCGATATAGGTAGTCATGTACTTTGGATCATCTGGGCGGAATGAAATTGGTTTCTGGCGTTCGTATTGTGGCCTAGAACTGCCGCCATCTCCTTGTATTCATCTTCGAATACATGCAGCCCTTCGGCCGAATGGTCCTTAAGCGTAAGGGAGTCGTCTCTGTCCTCAAAATTTCCATCGGAGGACGATTCGTACCTGATCGGGCCCTCGGACAGGACAATGAACCGATACTTCTCTCCTACCACGATTCCTTGTGGGTTAGCAACAGGGTGGCTCGCGAATTGGTACGATCCCATGGTTGAAGAGGCTCCGATCAAAGCCGAAAACGGGTCTTGTGACACTTCAATGTGATGTGTCAAGTGAAGCAGGTTAGCCCATAGGTTAATTAAAGGAGTCATTCCAAAAACGCTTGCCGAACCGCGGAATAGTAAACCGCTAACACGCGCCAACAATCTACCTACTGCCAGTCTGTCAAAGGGGACCACTCGCTTAAACTTTTCGCTATTATCCCCACGGGGCGTGGTTTTGACACGACACTATTCCCCACTGCCTGAATTAACCTTTGACGCTAGAAACCGACTGTTGAGCAGAAATGAGCTCTGGTTGGCCAGAGCAGTCCCGCTCAAGGGCTTGACTATGCACTGTTTAAACCACGGCATTTGGCGATGCCCTCATATTCAGAAGAAAATAAGAGGCATACTACCCTGGCTCCAAAGCCTACCCTGGCCACAGGAGAGTAGATTGAAGAGGGAAAAAACTGTATTGTCGGCCCGATAATTCTTTCGACCAGGCCTGCTTCTCACAACTTCCTGCATGCTGTAAACTGGACCCCTTTGCTGGTGCTGTCACGAGGCTCGACAAGAAATCGTGTCGAGAATCTCTGTTGTCGGCCCGATGGAGACCCCAGATTTGATCAATCCACGTTTACCTCCACACTTGCCGATCCGGGGTCGCTGTGGAGTGAGAGTCTGGGCGCTTCATACGAGATCGTGGGACTCACCTTATAAAATGGGAACTTGGGGACGAGATGGAGTTTTGGAGGAGACCATCATCACTCAATCGCTTACACTAGAATTCAATTCATCCTTCCTAGCTCAACATACTTCGTTGATCCCCGTCATGGACGAGTCCAAAGAAAACTCCAATCACCATGAGGGCGACAACGCCGCCCGGAATAACCCTGCAAATCCAGGCGTTGCCGTTGGCCTGTCCCCAGTCGACAACATGCTCAGGGCAGCCGAAGAGGCCGCCCTGCACGAGAAGGAGATGTCCATCAGGGCAGCCATCAAAGCTTACCCAAAGGCCATCGCCTTCAGCATGATTGTATCCCTTTGCCTTATCATGGAAGGCTACGATACTGCTCTAGTAGACGCCTTCTTCTCCCTTCCACAGTTCCGAGAGAGATTCGGCGAACGCCTTGAGAACGGGGATTATCAAATCACCGCATCGTGGATGTCAGGTCTCAAGACTGGCGTCCAAGTTGGCCAGATTCTGGGACTGATGGCTGCTGGCGTCATAGCCGAGAGATATGGCTACAAGAAGACAATCTTGGGGTCCCTTCTACTGCTTATCGGCTTCATCTTCATCTTTTTCTTTGCCTCACATATTGCCATGCTTTTTGTGGCTGGCGTTTTGTGTGGTGTTCCATGGGTATGATCATACGTCTCTTTCACAAAGACGTATCGAGCTGACTTTGACAAACACAGGGAGCTTTCCAGACATTAACGACCACTTATGCGGCTGATGTGACCCCTATCCCATTGCGACCGGTCCTCACCACCTACGTCAACATGTGCTGGGTGATGGGCCAGCTCCTCAGCTCAGGTGTGTTGCGTGGGCTCATTGACCGCCACGATAATTGGGCGTGGCGGATTCCCTACGCCATCCAGTGGGCGTTCCCACCTCCCATCATCATTGGCGTTCTTCTTGCCCCTGAGAGTCCCACCTGGCTCGTCCGCAAGGGCCGCCTCGAAGATGCTAGGAAAGCTCTGAGGCGGCTGGCCAGCGGACGATCCGAGGACGACATCAACAACACAGTGGCCATGCTTGTCTACACAGACCAAATGGAGAAGGAGTCGGTCGAGGGCGTCTCGTACTTGGACTGCTTCAGGGGCACAAACCTCCGCCGCACTGAAATTGCGTGCATGGTCTGGGCTGCCCAGGTTCTATGCGGCATCTGGTTCGGTGGCAATGTGATTTACTTCCTTCAGCAGGCTGGCTTTGATCCAGCCAGATCATTCGACTTTGGTATTGGCACCCAAGCCCTTGCGCTGGCCGGCACCATAGGCGCCTGGTTTCTCCTCCCTCACGTGGGGCGCCGAAGGCTCTATCTCGTCGGTCTCAGCGTTATGCTCACTGTCCTGATGGCTGTGGGCTTCATGGGCATCCCGGCCCGCATGTATTCCATTGGCTGGGCTTCAGGCGCCTTGATGATGGTCTTTGTCGTCACGTATGATCTCACCGTTGGCCCAGTCTGCTACTGCCTCGTAGCAGAGATTCCGAGCACACGCCTGCGCATCAAGACTGCGGTCTTGGCCCGCAACACGTACAATATCATCAGCATTGGGGCCAATTTTCTGAATGCGCCCATCCTCAACCCAGGGGCATGGAATCTCCGAGGCAAGGGAGGCTTCATCTGGGCGGGTCCTTGCGCTATAGTTCTCGTCTGGTCCTTTTTCCGCCTGCCAGAAACAAAGGGGCGAGCGATCTCGGAGCTGGATACTCTCTTTGAGAGACGCGTCAGCACAAGGGACTTTGCCAAGACGGAGGTTACCATGTTTGACCAGAGTCAGAATGAGAAACTGGGTGTTGAATAACCTTGGCCCGATTGGCTTTTGGTCTCTTTGACAAGAGAGTTCAGGAGTTGCTTTGGAAACTAGGGATTTCTGTACAATGTAGCTTTCGTTGCCAGCCAAGTCTACTCGCATCAAGATACAGTATTCTTCTAGAATTATAACACAATGATTTCTGGACGATGGAATCGAGTGGCGAGCAGTTGTCGGCGATGGGGTCGGTACGCTCGTAGAACTACACCGAGTAGCCCAGAAGGGCGTTTCGGCAGATACGCTAGGCCGTGTAGCTAACCGAGGCCATCTCAATTCGACGTAGGCCATAAAGAAATATCCCCGGCAGAGCCCTAGTCGTGAGACACAAGGCGTAGGATGGCGCGCTTAACATCGTCGAAGCGGCCCTGTCGGACTAGTAGCTATTTGGGGGACTCGGATTGTAGCCCCACAAGGATATCGTATGATTGCTGCGGGAAGATCTAGGTCAAGAGCAGGGCCTGTAGGCTCTGGTCGAAGAAGAGGCTTGTCTGTCTTGAGTATTTGAAAGCTGGTGCTAGGATAGGACCTCTCGCCAAAGGAGGGTGTGACGCACAAGTTTAGGAAGCATTGTCGGACCGACAACATGACTTGATCGGCATCAACGGCCCCATCATGGGATCAATGGATCATACCGGAAGCCCGTATCAGTACAGACGGAGAAATAACCGTGTTTATCGGCTCCCATCATCTCCAGTTGTGCACCCCGCACATCCCCACCGTTCTGAGTGAGTGAGCCTTGGCCAACACTGGTTTAAGTACTCGTCTTGTCCTGTGGACTGAACTTGCCCAGACATCTCTCCATCTTACCCATTTCCTCACTCTACATGTCTGGCTTACAATGAGTGTCACTACGACGTATACCGCCGCCCTGGCACAGAAGACGCAGGGCTTCCATCCTCGACCAGAGTATCACCTCAAGGCTCCTCAGGGATGGATCAACGACCCCTGCGCTCCGGCCTTTGATCCAACAACAGGCACATATCATATCTTCTATCAATGTAAGAGAAACGGTTACTCTGAATGCCTCTTTTCTAACACCGCCAGGGAACCCTCGGTCTTGTGATTGGGGCAACATCTGTTGGGGTCATGCGACTAGCCCTGACGGCCTACGTTGGAATCACAGCGCAACCAACCCGGCGCTCCAACCCAGTGAGCCGTATGATAAGGATGGTATCTGGACAGGTTGTCTATGGCCAACTGGGCCTAAAGGCGAGAAGGACCAGCTCACGGTTATCTACTCATCCATCACATGCCTGGATATTCACTGGACCCGTGAGCACGTCCGTAACTCCGAAGGTATATCGCTGGCGACGTCTACGGACAACGGGAAGACGTGGAGGAAAAACGACCTAAACCCAATCATTAAGAATGAGCCGGAAGGCCTCAGGGTGACGGGCTTCAGGGACCCGTTCCTCGCGACTTGGCCTGGTCTTGATGAGATCCGAGGCGAGAGGAGCCTCTATGGGATTCTTTCAGGCGGGATTGCCGGCAAGACTCCAACTGTCTTCATTTACGCCGTCTCCCCGGCCGATCTTACCGAGTGGAAATACCTGGGACCCCTGGTCGATCTTGTTCCTGGCTTCCGCGTCCCCGGGCCTTGGACAGGCGACTTTGGCGTCAACTGGGAGTGTGTCAACTACATGACCTTGCGAAGCGACACTGACGAGCACGACTTTCTCCTTATGGGGACGGAAGGGGGTCTCAAGCACGGCAATAAGGAGGGAAGCCCTGATAACCTTTACGCGTGGTGCCTCTGGCTCGCTGGCTCTCTTGAGCAGACTGCAGAAGGGCCGAGGCTAAGGCATGACTTTGACGGGATCCTAGACCATGGAACCTTGTACGCGCCAAGCTCGTATGAGCATCCCGTTACGAAGAAGAGGATCGCGTTCGGCTGGATCAAGGAGGAAGAGCTCACGCTGGCCCGGCGTGAGGCTAAGGGCTGGACTGGCTACCTGTCGCTTCCCAGGGAGCTCTTCTTGTACAACGCAAGAAACGTGGTCAGGGGTTTAAAGTCGTCGTTGGGTGAGATCCGCTCTATCAAGGTAATCCCCGACGGCTCGGGAGTCAACACCATACACACGCTCGGCATCCGGCCGCTCGACAACCTGCGCCTCCTCCGGCCCTCTCGGCCAGACGAGTGGTCAGCCATCGGGAGTTCTGATACTTCAGGCATCCTGAAACACCATACTCGTTCGACGAGCTGGGAGCTGGAAGCCCTCATCAACGCACACGACCCGCACTCCCGGCGCGTAGGCTTCCACATTTGCCACAACGTTGATACCTCGCTGCGGACCAGCATCTTCTTCGACACGCAGGAGGAGAGAATTTTCGTGGACAGGAGCGCGTCAAACCACGAGCCGAACATTCGAAAAGATACTCTGTCAGGGGCGTTCACACTCTTCTACATCCGCGAGCAGGGGCGCGAGACGCTAGAGGCGCTGAGGCTACGCATCTTCCGAGATGGGGATACGCTGGAAGTCTTTGCGAATGACCGGTTCGCGCTGAGCACAACAGTCTGCGTAGATGAGACGTGTGGGGGGGCCAGCTGGTTTGTCGAGGGCCGTGGCGGTGCGGAGGGTGTGTTTGAGACGATTCGGCTATGGGATGGCCTCGGGCGAGAAGACGGGAGAGACCTAGAGCAAGGCTAGGAATTAGTCCGCCTAGTGTTCAAGTTTTACCACCATAATATGCCAAGTCCAGCTAGCATGAGTATCTTTGGTCATCCTTTCGCGAAGCTCCAATGCTCCGCTTAGAATGAAGTGCACCTCCAAGATTACAGTGATAGGGACTGTATAAGCTGTGTCATCATTCACTTGTCGTCCAACATGTATATACTTAATTTTCGCTTGCTCACTTGAGGGGGAACCTCTACCAAGTTGCATATGTCATGGTCCAACGGGCAAGACGTCTGCGCAATCTTCTTGGCAATCCAGAAAGTCATCCATGTTAAACGCAAGCTGTAATCCGGCAAGATGGTTCAGTCCCGCACTTTGCTTTTTTTGCGCTCCCACAAACAGCACGTGATCTTGCAATCCCTGAACCTCAAGCTTCTTTATCTCGTCGCTAACATCAGCTACCTCCCTGTACCACCATTCTTCTTCATTTTCCTCTCTCCCTCTGGTAAATGCGGGAAGATGCATGGCTGGTCAACTCACTTTCGGATTTCGTAGCTGGATTTCAGTGTATGCCCTCGCGCAATCTCTCAAGCAGATACAAATTCTACATGCAATTGTCTTATTAAGTATCTTTCATTATCTTTCAACTCGCTAGTCTTTTCGGATCCTGCAGCCTGGCTAGTTCCAATATTAACCTGTAGGTATAAACAGTCATGTCGACCTGCCTCAGAGATCTTGAGAACCAGTCTCTACCCTGCTCAGAAATAGTCTTGGCTATTCTTTGTCCTGCTTCCGTTGAAGTGAGATAGGAGACAAGCTCGGGAAGCTCTTCGAGGCTTTGACTGACGGGCACGTAGTGAACCCAAGGCATCAATCGCTCGTCGTGCCATTCTCGGAAGATTGTCTGCTTTAACGGTACTGAGTTTGATGCCAGAAGCTTGTAGTAACGCCCGCTTATTCCGTTTCCGTCCGTGTCGAATACGAGCCGTGATCTGAGCGCCTCATCCTTGTCTGCCCAAGACTTGGTGCTGAAGTAGGTGCTCTGATCTCTGCAGTACTGTCTTTCACATTGGAAAATCCTAGTGAAGGCAACGTTAAATAACCGACTGTTGAGGAAAGTCGAGTACACACGTCCAAGCATGCCGTTCTTTTGTCTTAGATAAGAATGCGGCTTCTGCTCCAGGTTCTGGGCCAAGGCCACAAATCTCTGTCGCTGGTGGTGTCGCCATTGGTCATCGAAGACAAATCCGCCTGTTGTTGAGCCAGCCCAGTACAAGTTGTTCCATTTACTCTCCCATTTTACATCGGTCAAGATGTCGTATTGAAACTCTTTTTCGATGTATGCTGGGCTTGGGAAGAGAATGTCGCCCATTGTTGAAGGTGCACCTGTCGACAATATCGGCACCAATCCCTCAACGAGGTGAAAGGTTTTAGGGCTCATGAGAAAGCCGTGCATGTTTTTGTATTCGGGGTGTAGGCATAGGTCCTTCGCCGAGAAGTGGTTTTTGACAAACGGCATGTTGAATGTTTCTACCAAAGGCTCGGGGTAAGAGCTGCCAGTTTTTCTCTGTGAATGGACACAAGAAATGCTGAGCCTTTCCCAGGTCGCTTTCTTTGCCATGTCGGTCAAGCTTAACTTTGCTGTTGGGTTGGGGGGAATTAGAACCCTCGGTTCGTCAAAGTGGTTGATTAGAAACTTGACGTCTGGAAGCTCTCCGGGAAGCTCCCCCAAGAGGGTGTCGAACAGAAGACTGTAGTGTCTATCGAAAGTCCGGTAAGGGTGTTGGCACTTGGTCTTGGCTTCCTTTCCTGAGAAATCGCAGAGCCAAACTTCGCTCCGTGGTGTTCCCTTCACCTTTGCCATCACATTGAGAACCTCCTGACCGCTCAGTTTCCAAAACGGAGAAACGATATCGTAAATTATATCGTATTCATCAATAATAGGCGATTGATTTGACTCTGCAAACTTGAACCAGGCATCGAAGCCTGGTGGAGGCTCTTGGCGGTATCGTTGTCGATATTCATCGCTGGCAGCTTCGTAGCTTTTCGATTGGTTTCGGAGGAGATCTTCAAAGCTATTCGTCGCGTGACGAACCAAAGCTTCAACTGGGTGCACTGGAGATGTTCCAGAGCTGTTGGGTGAAGAGGGCTGTGCATTTCGAATCGCCCAAACATTGGAAAGATAGGGAAGAAGAGAGATGAGGAAAAAGCCCCAGAGAATTGATTTGCCTTTGGGTTGCCCAGGAACCAAGTGAATTATTTGGCAAAGCGCAAGCAATGACACCATAACATGGAATAGAGCTCGCATCTCTGATGATTCTCGGAAAGGGTTGCTCGTGGCTGCGATGGCAAAAGTCCCTATGGCGGGGGCCATGAGCCATGAGGTGTTGTGGGCCTGAGACTTTCAGTAAGAGGTTTCAAATAATCCAAGAATGGGGCATTACTAACAAGCTGAATCATAAAGAACCATGATGAAGCTTTGGAAAGTCCCAAGAAAAGGACGTAGGAAATAGAACTTGTAAGGAGACCCAATGTAACGGATTGGATCCCCAGACCAGCCACGAGAAGAGCCACCACCCGTGTCGAAACTCCAATTATAGATGCTTCAATATCAACGAGAGGAAGATGGTAAAGGCCATCTTTAGGTCTAGCTGTAAGGGCGCTGTAGACAACGAGAAGAGCAGCTACGAGAATGCTGGATAACAATGACCTGAAGAGGTCACCATTCGATAAGGACAGTGCGGCAACAGAAGCCACTAGAGTCACTCCCCATCCCGAATTGACCAGAGGAGAGAGGGTCCAAGCATCGGACGTTGGAAAGTTAGGAGGCTTGTGTCCAAGATACCTCTGGATTATGAAAAGCAGTGGCGTTAGGGCCGGCTGCGTCTTGTCAGTGAGTCGAAACATGATTGCGCAGGGTCCTTCTCACAAAAAAGGCCAGGGAACTACACTCTGCCCTGTAAAAAGAAGCGCCTGCTATTCCAGCAGCAACAATCCATTTTAGACCTGATGAAGCTGTTTGAACTCCCAAATCGCCAAAAGGAGTGGGCGCGGAGCCTTTTGAAGGGGGTGTGCGTTGTGTGTGCTTGATCAGAACAGGGAGCGTCGCCCAGCAGAGGAGCTCGGAAAATAGTTCTGGACGTCGTGAGGAGAGATTCTCTTTTAATGTCGAAGAAGCCAGGGCAGCGGCCGATAATGCAACAAGAGGGTCAACGGCTTTGAGGACTGATGTCCGCATTTTTGTGACGGGGGGTGGTCGACGAGGCTACCTCATCAACGCGGGAGAAAACAATGAAATGAATGCAAGTCAGAGAACCACGGATGCATCGAAATCAGGCTCAGGTTTGAGCGAATAGCACAGCCTCATCGAGATTGCATGATTTTCAGATGCCCAGTCTTGTCGGTACCAATTATTTGGCAGCAGGCTAACAGGCCCATGGCCAACATGCATAAGAAACCGATGGTAGCCTAATGTCACTCAGGCTCGTATCCCATTGAAGGAGCGCTCGGCAATCTATGTACTACTCGTATACCCAGCACGTGGTCGTTGTTGGCTGGGAAAAGGGCGCATGAAGGATGAATCCTTCGACTGAAGAGCCAACATTCTCGTATTGGACCCTGTCCGTCCTGCTGCGTCTCCTCTAGCCCGACCACCCGGCAATCTCGAGCCGAGAACCATCGAATGATGCGGGGCGTCGTAGGTTGCGCGTCTCAGACAATTGCTCCTTGGTCTGGAGGCGCAGCAAGACGGAAGTGATTGGTTTAGAGTACGACGGTACCTTTGTGGCTGGCAAGGGGTAGCCAACAACAGAAGAGAAGACGCACTTGGCTCATTTCTTGGACTCCCTTGGCCTACCGTACCCAAAAGACTCCTTAATGATAATGCTCTTGGCGATTGATTGGCAAGCGGCGCATGCTGCCAGGGTTGGTAAGCTTCGTCTTGGTAATGACGTTTGAGGAATTGAAAAGAAGCAATGAATGATCGACGCGACAGAGCACAGACGCTACCCCAAGAGGCTAGCCTTGTCTGCCAAGCGCTAGCAGAGATGAGCAACAAGGGCGTTTCCGCTTCTGGTGGATGCTTCTCACCCTGTACCTGGCAGGCATGATTACCCTCTTAACAGTTTATCGAACTTATGGTTAAGTTGGATGCTCCACATGCTGTTAAGAAAAGCGACAAGCCAAGAGCGCGTATGGGGCTTACTAGCGACGGTGACGAGTAATGTTTATAGATTTGCCGACGAGCCAGCGTTTCGTGCAGCCGTTGTAGATTAACCTTATTGCTAAGTCACCTACTCCGTACCAGGGGAGGAAATAGAGTGAGGTATCACCATCCATGTACAACAATGAAGAATGCTTGTTCATAGGAAATGCAGGTCAGGTGTAGCACCATGATATTAACACCGTCCTTAAATAAGAATATGGAAAGCTAGTGCACATTATCCAGCCATGAATCAACCAGCAATTAGTTGTGGGGAGGTGTTGCAAGTGATGAGATCAGTCTTGAAATTATGCAAATGTAGCTGTTAAGCAAGCGATTGCAAGGGAGATATCAACGGTAATTAAAAGCTAGGGCCTACCAGACCTGACTTGTCTAGACTCTAACGCGACATGCCATTAGGATGATATACAATGTATATCCTAGAGAGTAAAGCGCCTCGCTATGACTATGATCTTGAGTACCGTGTAGACGTCAGCAAGAAAAACATGTGACGGCCTATCACTAAATACGCAGTCCAGGAAAGAAGCCACAAGACGGTCTCGCTTTTCGCAGTATCGTGTGCACAGTCCTGGAAAAGGCCTTGCCATAATCCACGCCGGGAGCCAAGCAACGATCCAAAGTGAGAGAATGACAGCAACCAGGCATACCAACCATCCCACCCAAGTCAGCCATGAAATGTACCATTTTCCATTGGTGCTGTGCCACTCGGAAAACGCCAAGAAGATGAATCCGGGGACGGAGAAAGGGTAGAACAAGCTGAGGGCTGCAGGTATTCCTAGCACGACGAAAAACACGACATAGATGGCGCGATAGAGTCGCTGTCTGACAAGTCCCTGGTCCACGGCGGGTATCGGTTGTTGAATCTCATCAATCAATTTGGCGTAAGATCTTATTTCCTGGCTTGTTTCCAAGATCGAACGCGGAGGATTCCAGCGCAGTGCCGCAAGGGAGATGAGCTCGAGCGCGAAGAGCGGAATCGCGTATAATACCACTAGCAGGGTAAGGTCAAGTGATGCTTTGGTGGTGAAGGCTTCCGCCACTGTTGTAGCAGCTAGTGTGACGTAAAGAATTCGAGCTGGCCCAAAGGCTTGCAGGTGATCTAGAACCTCTTGCAAAGACTGGCCGCCACCAGATGTGCCTGTTGGGGTAGCCCCGGCATTGTCCCTGTATTCAGGCTTCTCCCACCATGGATCCTCCTTGGAAGTGTAGTGACGACAAATGAGTACCGCCGTAACTGCTTCCCTCGGAGACCTTTTATGTATTATGGCGCTTTGAGTGAGTGCAATGAGAGTGGGAATGAGCTCAAGCAGGCCAATTTCTGGTGCCAGTCTGTAGAACCGGGACCGCTTCTGGTAGACTAGAGACCCGGGCATATGAAGGGCTGAGACCACGGCGAGAATAAGGATCATTCGGATAGCTTGAATAGAGGAGACACGTTGATCGCGGCACCTCTCGGCCACGTCGGGAGTTGGGGTGGGAGTCGCATTTGGGGATGCTTCCAAGGTAGACGTGGCTGCGAGAGAGGCACCACTCGTAGTGTCCGAAGCTAGGCTGGCAGCAACGGTAGTGAGGGTGGCTAGTAGGAAGAAGAAAACAAAAGCCGGGCTTGTGTTCATTGTGCATCTGCCGGATGATGTGGTTCTTTGGGCTAGGGTTCATGGTTTGACGATCTTAAGACCGCGAGAGAAACAGCATAGAACGGTCGCTGTAATGATTCCCAACGAGAATATATTTACTTATAATTGTATTCTACTTTTCAAGAATTGATATCGCGCAATCAGGCAGAGTCGCCCGGTTTATGAGGAGAATGAGGCTATGTACGTACACAGCCCCCCAGGCTAAACCACAAGGCACACCCTGTCGATCTCGAGTTTATCAGAAGATCGGGATCGATTAAGCCCCAGTGAAACTTTTTGAATTCTTCATTATCTTAATCTGCATCTTTAAACCCATGCTCTTGGTGAAGAGGCTTCCATGATATCATGAGCAATGGAGTTCTCTTTCGAGTTCAGTGCCTGGATCATCAACTTTTACTACGCCAGCTGGCTCAACGAGACAAGTTGGGATGAGCCAGAGGACGACTCGTCCAAAGTTGATGACTGCGAAACTCCTGTGCTTCTGTCGCCAACCTTGGTTATCTGGCTAATCCTTGTGCCAGCCCTCGCAAACGCTGCACAACTTCCTGGATCTCTTCTATATCATGGCCACTCTACCTTTTATCGCCTATCGCCAATTTCGGGTCTAGCTGACTGCTTTGTCACATACACCTTAGTCGGGAAAGCGTTGGCTAAGGGGCATTCTTGGCGGCAGTCTATCGCTGGAGTCCTTCTCGTGAGAGAAGGGATAGGGCAGAACGACCTTTGGTGGAGGAAATTCAACCTTTCCGGAAAGACACGCATCGAGGGGTCTGCTTGCACATCGGATGCCGAAGACGAAGACGAAACCGCCACTCTCGCACCTACAGAGTCGTCGGACGACTGGCCCAATCACGATGTCGAGGAATCACATCTCAGATTCGCACTGACTCGAATCACCGAGCCAGTTACCCCCGAAAGAATAGCCGGGTCTGCCCTCGTGCTTTTAGTGTTCGTTCAAGTCGTTGTCCTCGTTGTGCTGGTTCCCGCCATGTCATTCCTGAGGGTGACAGCCATACTTGCGCTGGCATATACTGGTTGCCTTTTCATGTTCGAAATCCTAGTTTGGAGCATGGCACTTGGCGCTTCTAGACATTCCATTGCTGAGATACCCTGGGGAAACGCGGTCGAACTTCTCTGTGACTTGGACCCTGGGGGTGGTCCATTTTCTCTCGCTCAAGACACGAACGACAGTCGAGAATTGGCGGACATCGAGCTCGAGTCTTGTCACTCCCAGGATACGAACGACAACCAGGATACTAAACGAAAGATGCAGAGGACCCCAGCTTGGGGCATAGCGATCAAGCTGATAGTAGGCCTCTTTGGGCTGATCGAAGCTTTTGTCTGGATCGTGATTACCTATGCCGCGTGGAAGGTGAAGCCCCGGCTTTTGTTCCCAGCGGCGGCAACGGCAATCTTGATCAACTTGGGCCTGATGATCAATTATTTGTTTCCTAGGATCGTGGATGTACGATTGGGAATGATCCGGCGGTTAGATCTATCTGGCCAGGAAACAAACACAGCAGTCCGTGTTGGTGTCGCCGCTCTTCGCTGGCTGCTTACGAAAACCACAATGGCCAGTTTCATTGCTGTTGCCTGGCTTGGGCTAGTACTTGCCATGTTTATCTTGGAGAGGGCCGGGGGCTGGCCTGTAGATGAGGGCGAAGAGTCTACTACGCTGCCACAGTGGCTAGTCGGACTGGCTAGTTCGTGACCTCAGGAAGGGGTTGGACTGACGCAGGCTTCTCTTAAGACGTGATACTGTTGGTTTGAAACTTAGGCAGGAAACGGAAGGTTATCACTGCATTCTGTGTTCAAAAATGGGTAAAAATATACGATATTTGTAGCGATCTGTCCTGCTGCGCAGTTGCAACCACTCTTCATAATCTTGATTTATGATTCCATTACTCACACAATAATATCACATAAAACCTGATATAGCATCAACGAAATTGTCAGTTCTACTAGGTTGGCTACTTGCCCCAGTACCTCCACTTCGCCTGACGATGCAAATTGATATCGCCAGACAGAGTCGCCAGAACCATGCCATACAATCCTCCAATAGGCCATTTGCTCAACCAGGACTCGCTCCACTGCTCAGTTCTTTCCCCCTTGGCCTGGACATTGACCTTTACCTTGTCGTAAACCGTCGGCAAAGTTGTGGCGGAATACTTCTCCCTCAGAGCTTGATACCATCCATAGTCGTATAGGTTCCAGAACTCATCTTCTTGGTAATATGTGTGGGCATATAGCCACTTGCGGCCACCAAGAGCCGTGAGTTTGTGTTCCAGGTCACGGTTTTTCGAGATGAATTCGTCAAAGTTTTGAGGTCCCCAGCCCCAGACACCAATGTTTAGCATTGGTTGAGATATTTGAGTCTCAAGAGGAGCCTGCTTCTCCGTGTTGCCCACTGAGTCCGAGGCTTTGCGGTTTGTGACCGGATGGAACGTTGGCATCGAGCATCCTTTCAGGGGACATAGCCACAGCGGCCAAATCCCGAGTGAACGGTCGACCCAGTTGACGAATGTCTCAGCCGTCTCGTAAGGAAGTGCCAAGTCTTGTACAACAAACTGTGAGGAAATTCGGCTGGCGTGAAGGGCATGATACAGTGTCCGAGTATGCGAGTAGTCGTCGAGAAGCCAGCGAAAGAATCTGTTAAACGGGATCGCTTTGAAGTAGGTGTAGCCCTGGCGACCAACCCAGAAGCCGCCCCGGTCATAGCGGAAGAGATACTCGGTGAGCGGCACGTACTCTGTCACAGTTGACGATGGAGAGAGATACCGTGTTTTATCCTGCACGTGAAGGTAGAACCATGGGTCACCTGGATGACTGAAGGTTTGCATGGGACAATCTGAAGGCTTGACATCGGTTGCTTGACCTGTGATGATGACACTGTGATCTTGTGAGTAGACGATGCCGTCAAGGTAGTCAATATCAGAGTTGTCGCATTCCCCCTTGATCTCGGAAATTGCATTGGCAACGCTATCAACCTTGCGATATGTCGTCTTGACGAATCTCTTGGCCTCGATAAGCTGCAACTCCATCGCCGTGGTGATGCCAAGTGTCCCTGCAGCCCCGGCAGCACCGTGGAATAGATCTGGCCTTTCCTGCCTCGATGCTTTGACCACATCACCATTTCCGAGAACCATCTCGACGTAGTTGACGGTTTCGTTGAAGAAGCCATGGCGGAACGAACTGCTTTCCCCTGATGTCCCCGAAAACCCGCCCCCCGCGGTGATGCCGGGGAACTCCATGACAACGGGGGGCACAAGGCCATACGCAATGGTGGCTTCAACTAGACGATCCATCGGGACATTGGGCTCCACGAGACAAGTCTGTCGATTGACGTCTATGGCAAGGACGTTTGATAACATGCTGATATCAACAATGTTTTGGTTGGACCCATGGCGGGGGCGGGTACTGTTTGAGGAGCCGTGAAACACTCGGTATTTCTCTCCAAGCTTGAAGAATTTGCGTACAGCAATCGCAATGTCATCGACTGCTTGGTCATGGCGATCCATGGCGAAGTGTGACTTGTCGACAGATTCTGGTATGTTGATAGAGAGGGATTTGAGGAATGAAGATCACCGGAGAGGAAGAGGGGCTACCGCATTTCTTTGGAGATGAAGACGAGTGACAAGACATGATTTTGTTGAGGCGGTGCAACTAGGGAACGTGGTCTCTTTCGGTGCACTACATGCGCGGCGTCACTAGTTGGTCAGGGGATGTGACCAAGTGCCTCTTTTTCCTTGGCCAAGAGCTCTAGCTTGTGTTTCCTGACAGCTCTGTACACCAAGCCACAGAGAATATTTGTATCAAGATGAACAGGATAAGCTGCGATGTGAGTGGGCGCAGAGATAGGCACAAGTGCGCAGCCGTCTTGTTGACGCCTGATTGGCTGCCTTGCTTCTTCCCCGGTAGAGACGGCGTGAGACAGTCTCAGCCACCTCAACAGTCCGACCGAGACACGTCTACACACTATTCGGGACCGGCCTGAGACTTGAGTCGATCAGGCAAGGGGTTAAATCTCTCATTGCGTCCTTAAATCGTCGGGGATCGTCTTCCGCTCCACAGGATCGGATCGAAGCTCCACTGAGGGGCCTCTGCGGTTCGAGCATAAACGATGGATCGAAAGCTATGGAGTACAGGCCCCGGGGTCACGTATTTAATATGGGGTGAAGAATCTGCTCGATCGATGCTGCTGTAATCCACTCTGGAGCCAAGACTGGTTGATGCCTCTTGCGCCACTCGATTCCTGGAAACTCGAGACATTTGGAGGTTTGCTTGACAGAAGAAAAGTAATATCTTATCCTTGCCTGTCTCGATGCTCAAATGAGTGAAGCGCGGTGGTGATGACTGGGCGTTATCGTGCCCAGCGGAAAGATGGATTTCGTCGCCCGAGAGCTAGAGAACAAAGTCTGTGGATCTCGATGTTTTCACATTCTAGCTACTCAAGGCCATGTAACTGCAGAGAACCCCCAGGGTCCATCTTTGGATAATGACCTCGCTCGTCTTGCTATTGCTGTCGACTTTGTGGTCAGAATGACAAGAAACTTGTTTTCAACGCTATCTTGTCTTGACCGTGTCCAGCACCAAACCTCAAAGTTGCTCATCACCAGATTCCTGGGATAAATCGCCACGGCACGCGTCTACAATATTCCGTCCATGCAGCACCGTACTTAGCCGAACACCTCTTCTCATCCCGAATACATCGATGAATAAGCAGCATGGTCATCCATATAGCATAGACCCAGACCACAGTTCGAGTGCTTCCAACCAACGCACATGTGCTGAAGCTAAGCAATAGATCCCCCACGTAGTTGGCGTGTCGTGACCATCCCCACCAGCCACTGCACAGAAGTAGGCTTTTGTGCTGCTTGCCGTCCGAGGTTTTGAAAGAGGCTACTATGTACTCGGCAGGTTTGCCCCAGATGTTGCATTTTCCGCCAGAGCGGCGGAGCTTGTCTTTCTGGTGGTTGACAGAACGAAACAGAACATAGCCGGCAAGGCCGAGGGCAAAGAAGAAGGCCAGGTAAGGGGCCGAGGCAGATTTTGGATATAGACCTAGGTATTGACCTTGGATCGTGTATGTAGTTGGTAAGAAACAGAAGCAGCCCCATGCAAGGTAGAACCCGTAGTGATCGTGGGCAATGTCGATTGTTCGCAGATACCAAGATTCATTGACGAAAAAGTCAACCACGTATATCGTTTGAAGAATCGTGATGAGAATCAGAGATGGCTCGATGTACTGTTGTGTCTGGTATTGATATGCCATGTTTGAAAAATCACTGGGGTTTCACATATTAGCAACAGTGATGAACTATGCAGATGTAGACTTACATCAGTGTCCAGGCGATCATTCCTGGTCTCCCGTTGCTGAAGAGCTTGAGATCAAAGCTATCGCCAAGTCGCGGGTTCAGCTCGATGCCCATGTAAAAGTCATACAGTGAAGATCCTGAAGGTTTACGTTAAGATTCGCCGAGCCAGCAATAGCAAATACGGCAACGTACCACTGAACTTTCTGTCTTCTGAATGAGTAGGCATTATGTATGCCTTTACAAAGGCAAACGTCGAAATGGCATATCCAGCTAAGTTCATAGCCCCAATCAAACTGCTCCAGTTTCGGGGGATGAACCCGGGATCCAATACGCCAACCAAGCTGAGGACGATATACAGAACATGGGTGATGATCCAAGCAGACAGGCCATTTATCCGATAAGATAGAAGATAGCCAGCTGGAGTCAGCTGCCCTTTGTGTGTATCGCCTGGGAGGTATCGGAACAACAGGGCCTGCAGCCCAACCCAGCAAATGACGGCCAATACACCCTTGATTGTTAGTCGCGGGCCGTATTGGTTGCAGATGCTCCAAAAGCCTTCCTTCATGACCGCCTCTGCAAAGAGGGAGAATGACGCGTCATACTGAGCAAGGGTGATGAAGACGCATATCGAGGTAAGCGGCGCAAGAAAGCACGGCGATGCCGCAATAAAGGAGCGAATCCAGGACCGGCCAAAGCCAGTGCGACCCCAAATATTTCCACTGATAGATGGTGCAGACTTCTTTATCGACATTGTGAGTGTTGTTGTAGAGGCCGAGGTTGGCCTACCTTCTGCGTTTCGCATGGTGAGATCTCGTGTAACCTTGTTTTGCTGTTGCGGCGTATGAAAACGCACGTTCAATGGCTGGGCTTATATGCGCTGCGTCATCGACCGACAGCCAGCTCCCAAGACCTGTGGTAGACGCTTTGGGGACACGGAATGCAACCAAGCTAGCTAGTTTGATAGCGTCAATATCTCCGTGGGCCCCTGAGACTTGCACCACCAATACGGGTCAATGGCGATCTTCCGACCTAAGCCAGGGCGCTGAGGTTCAACCCGTTCAATGGCCAATTGAAATGGCACCCCGAGGATAGCTCGGTAAAAGCCCCGAGACAGGATTCGGTCCGCTTCCAAAACCACGGATGGTGATGGAGTCTCAGCTCGCCGCGATACGGAACAGCACGGCCAGCTGACTTTCACTACAGTGGTCTGGGCGAATAACGATGCGTTGAGGGATGAAAAAGAAAGAGTCAACTTGTGTGGCTGGCACGTAGTCTGATTAGGCCGGCAGCCCGGTGGGAATAGTCGATCGAACTATTTAGTTAGCGTTGACCGTTGTCTCCCAGCTGGAAAGAGCGGCAGGAGTGGCTTGAAGAACAACTTGTGCGCCACGTGGCGGCTACTCTTTGGGCTTGGACAATTGTAAGGGGCACGGAGATGCTGAGAATCTGCCGGTTCTATCTACAGATCCTGTCAAACTCCTGAACGCCTAGACAACGCGGGGATCAGCATGATCGTGGGCCAAGCTCCCGATGGGAGCCTCCCTGCGGCCACTGATACTCCCAAAGATGAGTCCTTTCACTTGGATGATAACGGCAAGAAGCCACTCCCCATTGATTCGACCAGAGGCGTCTTTTCCAACAGGGTGGAACCCGTCAATGTTCAAGTTCGCTATCTTGGCGTTGAACTCACAACACGGACCGTTTGGTCTAAGCTACCGAGAAGTATCACGTCGAGACCTGACCGCCAGCCTCCGAAGGAGATTATTCGAGATATCGCAGCCGACTTTCAGCCGGGATCACTGACAGCAATCATTGGGGCCAGTGGATCTGGCAAGACGACTCTCCTGGATGCGTTATCCGACAGACTCGCAAGTCAAGCACGAATAAGCCAGGGAATGACCACCTTCAACGGCCACCCCAAGATTCACGATGTCAAGCACGCATATGTCACGCAGCAAGACGTTCTCCTCCCTACTCTCACCGTTCGGGAAACCCTGAAATACGCAGCCGACTTACGCCTCCCGTCCTCTGTGGTAGCACTAGAACGTCGTGAATTAGTCGAAAATGTCATCAACGAGCTGGGCTTACAGAAGTGCGCCAGCACTCGGATTGGGAACAGTCAGAAGCGAGGATGCTCCGGTGGAGAGAGGCGCCGCGTTAGCATTGGAGTTCAGCTTCTGGCAAATCCGTCCCTTTTGTTCCTGGATGAGCCTACCACTGGCCTTGATGCTACCAATGCTTTTCAGCTAGTTACGACGCTCCGGGACATGGCTCACAGAGGACGGACGATCATCATGACGATTCACCAGCCTCGATCTGAGATATGGTCTCTACTAGATAATCTTCTTGTCTTGGCTATCGGAGGACTCGTCTTTTCTGGCCCCGTCTCTCAGGCTCTCCCCTGGTTCGAGACCAACGGTTTCCACAAGCCCCCGTTTACCAACCCTGCCGATTTCATCATTGACATATCCTCGATCGACTATCGAAGCCCTCAGCTGGAAGAAGAAAGCACTACTCGCATCAACACCTTGAAGTCAGCCTGGCTGGTCGAGAGCCAGCGTCGTTTCCCCCAACTAGTCAGCGCCGGATGTCCTCTACTTGAGTCCCCCTCACAACGGAACACGAGCCAGCACATATCTCAGCTCCAGCAACTTCGGGTTTTAACCAAACGGAGCATTAAGATCACGTACCGAGATCCTCTGGGTATGGTGGCATTCATCATCGAGGCTGTTATCATGGGCCTTGCGGTTGGGTACATGTTCTATGATCTGGGGCGAGACCAAGTTGGCATTCGGTCCCGTCAAGGGTGTTTGTATGTTGCTGCAAGTCTACAAGGCTACCTCGTGCTTATCTTTGAGACATACCGCATGACTCTTGATATGCCAATATTCGATCGAGAGGCATCGGAACGCTGCGTCAGTCCTGTTTCGTTTGTCTTTTCTCGCAGACTTGCCAGGCTATTGGCAGAGGACTTGCCCGTTCCCGTCATATTCTCAGTTTTGATTTACTTCATGACCGGGCTTGATCGTCAAGCTGACAAATTTTTTACCTTCTTTGCCATCTCTCTTCTAAACCACTACATCGCCGCTGTTTGCGCGATGGCATGCGTGGTTATCAGCAGAAACTTTGCGACGGCAAGTCTCATTGCAAGTCTGATATATACCCTGCAGAGCCTTGCCTCGGGCATGATTGTGCAGATCCAAACCATTCCCGTCTACGTTCGATGGACTCGTTGGATCACCTACATGGTATGTGTGCTTCTGTTGCTGAAATTCTTCCTATTCTGACATTGTCAGTTTTATACCTTCAGCGCCTACGTTGGAAACGAGTTTCAAGGCAGCGTCTACGAATGCCCATTCCGAGACGGCCAGTCCGACCCTAGGTGCACCCGCTACAGCGGCGATTTCGTCATCAAGTCCCTCGGCTTTCCGCAAAACTGGACGGGGATTGCCATAGCTTGCATGGCGGCCTTTGTCATTTTCTTTGTGTCCTTTTCGATCATTGGTCTGAAATATCTGAAACCAACATCGATTGCGAATGCTCGTACCCCCGAGCCACAAAGGGACGTTTCTCCGAGCTTGGAAATGACGGCTCAACAACCGATCGCCAAGGCTAGACGTCTGCCAATCCAACTCGACGAGTTTTCCCTGACATTGAGAACTAAAAGTCTGAAGACATTCAGAGCTGGTCCAACGGAGAAGGTCATTCTCAAGCCCATCAACGCGGAATTTGAACCGGGTGTGCTCAATGTCATTATTGGGCCCTCTGGCAGTGGGAAGTCTTCTCTCCTCAACGCCATAGGGCGAAGGCTTCACAACTCGGCAAGCATCACGTATCATCAATCTGGAGCAATGAAAATTGATGGAGTAGAAGTGTCTGATCTGGCCTTCAGATCCATCTGCTCTTATCTTCGTCAGGATGATGAACTACTTCTACCTGCCATGACGGTTCGGGAGACTCTTCGCTACGCAGCACTGCTTCGCTTACCGCGTAGCATGAGTGCCCAAGACAAACACCAGCGCGCCGAGGAGATCCTCCTCAAGTTGGGTCTGAAAGGCTGTGCAGATACTCTCCTTGGAAACGAATCGTTTCGAGGCATATCTGCAGGAGAGAAACGGCGAGTCTCTCTCGCTATTCAGATCCTAACCGATCCCCAAGTCCTTCTGGTGGATGAACCAACTTCGGGACTGGATGCATTCACAGCCAATTCTATCGTACAGCTCCTACAGGTTCTCGCAGAGGAAGGTCGTACCATCATCATGGCGATTCACCAGCCTCGCTCAGACTTGTACGGACTCTTTGGGAACCTATTGCTACTATCTCACGAAGGGTCACCTGCCTACTGCGGACCAGCAAAAGACATGGTCAATTACCTTCGCGAGTGTGGTCACGGCTGTCCGTCACAAACCAACCCTGCCGATTTTGCCTTGGACATTGTGACAGATCTTTCTCAGCATGGCTCGAGAGGGGACAGGGTTGAGAGTGGTGAACAAGTGCAAAGATTGATCGAGCTCTGGAAAAAGCGATCTGTCCTTACACAGCGAGAGCTGGTAGAGAGTGACGGTGGGCAAAGCCGAGTCCAAGGGACAAGTCGGGATGTTATCGACTCAACCTCTGAGAATCGCCAATCCTTGGAATCTCCAGTTGAACACTCCTTATCCGTGCGTGATAGAACGCCGCTCTATACCTCACTTCCAGTCCTAGTCCGCCGAGCCATAACCAACACTTGTCGACAGCCTCAACTGGTGCTTGCCCGTATCATGCAATCCAGCGGCGTCGCCATAATCTTCACGCTTTTCTTCGCACATCTTGGCCACGACTATCTGTCTATACAAACACGCCTGGGCCTCTTCCAGCAGTTGGGCGGATTCTACATCATCGGCATGCTCACCAATGTGGCAATCTATCCCAGTGAGCGGGATGTTGCGTACCGAGAGAGCAGTGATGGCGCATACAGCTTGGACTCGTTCTTGGCCTCCTACACGATTGTCGAGCTACCTTTCGAGATCATCAACGCCCTGTTTTTCGGGATCCTGGCTGTATTCGCTATTGGGCTCCCTCGCACAGCAGCTACTTACTTCGTTGCCTCCCTGGCTTGTTTCAGTGGGTTGTCTTGCGGCGAGAGTCTGGGAATCATGTTCAATACGCTTTTCTCGCACACAGGGTTTGCCATCAACTTGATGGGTGTAATCTTGGCTTTGGCCAATAGCATGGCTGGCATATTGTCGTTGGATATGCCGTCTTTGTTGGCATATCTGAACTACCTGTCCCCCATTCGTTATCAGGTGCGTGGTGTAGCATACTACTCGCTGCGAGACTTGTCATTCGACTGCAACTTTGACAATGGCACTTGTCCAATAACAACTGGCGAGCAAGCTCTAAGGCTGTACAAATTCGATGAGCATCCACTGGTGAGTGTGGTTGGGATGGGGGCTTGTGTTGTTGTGTACCGGTTACTTGCCTGGGGGTTGTTGGTCATTGTTAGAAGAAGGACTACTGGCTGAAATAGATACCCGAAGGATAGAAGACCAAGACTCTGAATGATTCCCTATGCTATCCTATATTGGTATTGACAGGAATAGAAGCCGAAATTCAAGGAAGTGGCCACCTTTAGACCCTTTCTCCTACAACCAACCGGTCATCCCTATATGATCCTAAACGTCGTAGCCTCTCCCTGAAAGACCTCCTTCGCCCATTCCACCGCCCCAGCCTCATTCGCTTGATCCCACGCCTCATCCGACACCTCATCCACGCTCTCATCCGAAACCGACTCGTCGTGACTGACCCAGCCGCCACTCCACCATGAACGACGACGCCTCGTGATACGATACCCTGGGATATACCCGACCCTCCGGAATTGCTTGCTCGTGTCAGCTGACAGTCCTGCGACCAGCAGCAAGCCAAAGGGCCCATTTCCATCTGCGCCACAGACTAAGAAGTATGGGTGCGCAAACTTCTTGCCGAGGCCGTGTACATCCCATAGAATCGCCAGCTCATCATCTGGGCCTAGGAACACCCGTGGATCTCCCCACACACTGTCCGACAATTCCACCTCGACGAGATGGCCCCTTACAAGCAATATGGGAGGGCTTCCTTCGCCTGTAATGACATCCAAGATGGCCAGATCAGAGTCTTTGGCTAATCGCTTAGTATCGTAGGCAGCTTCCCCCGTGAGCGATGCCCAAGACCACGTCGGTGCACCTCCATCCACAATCCTATTACTGGGTCTTCCAGATCGAGGTATGTGCCACATCAGGTCAGCTTTGATGCTGTTTCGCCAGAGACCAAAGACGTATTCATCATCACTTCTCAGCTTACCAGCCGCGCTCGCCAGTCCTTCGATGGCAGGCAGTCTGTCTGTTGGGAAGGTGAGGTCAAGCTGCGTATATGCCGGTACAATGTCCGACCTCCAGCTGGCCTGAACCTTAGAGGCATCGATGTTCTGGGGATACAAGAAATGTTTGATGACGCTCGTAGTGCGAAGTGTCCGCAGAGAAGTTGCTGAGCATTCGCACTCACATACGGACCTGCACTCCCAAGCCATCTCGTTGCGGGAAAAGTGCAGGGTCCGCGGTGATAGGAGCCGTTCTTGAAACACCCAGCCCCTGGTCGACAACTTGCTCCGACCTTTGCCACCTTTAGTAGTCCAGGTGTGGAATGGGAGCTCCTCAGCTAGGAATCCCCGCGTCCGTATATGAAGGACCCCTTCCTCCAGGTCCTGTGTTTTGAACGGTACGTTAAACCTGGGTGTGGCATCGCGTGATGAAGGATCAAGGAAGCCAGACGTGCTGTCAGGCGCAGCATCTGCAAATATGGTGACGTAGGCGTTGGCATAGACTTGAGCCATTCTGGAGGCCTCGTGTTGCCAGTCCTCAGCAGAATCTTGAATGATACAGAGCGAATCTATCCAAAGATACGGAATACCAAGTACCCGAGCCACCTTGATAGCGTCGAGAAAGGTCTTTGGAAGATCGGCTGGCAGTGAAGTGGTATAGTCCTCAACATTAGCGGTGGTGGTCTTGGTCGGAGTGCTTCCTCCCCAGCAGTGACTGAGAGCCGCATAGTATGCTTGCTGGTCAGGTTCAGTTATCACTAGCCGCGGTGGCACTTCATCATCCCCGACTGATATGACACGGGTCGGGAGCAGTGGAGCAGTAGCCTTGGTGCAGTTTGCGTGTTTTCCCTCTGCTCTCACGCACATGCCAAGCCACTCGCGAGCCAATGCGACACAGCTTGAAGACAGGCCATATTCCGGGACATGAAAACCTCGACCAATTAGATCCCATGGGGCCGGGACATCACCTACAGAATTGGTCATTTGTTATCGCCTTGGAACAACGGGATACTGCGTAGGTATCTTACCTTCTAGGGTGTATAGCTGGAGAGTCTTTTCGGCGACTTCATGTGCAACAGGATCAGGGTAAAGATGCACGACCATGGGCCCAGGGTGCTTTGGCGGCTTGTATTCAATGAGTATTGATTCGTATAGGACATGAGGCATTGATGTCTCCTGCTTCAGAGCCGCAGACACGGCTTGCCATAAAACAGCGCAAGCGGAACAAGCAAGCGTCTTGATTGCAGATTCTCGAAGCTCAGAAAGCGCGACTTTTAAGCCTTCATTCATGTATTCATCTCCGAGGGCCAGCGAATGGCAGGTCGTGCAAGGTGTTGCCGTTGACAGCCCTGCCATTTTGTTGAGGGTCATGTTGATGTCGGAGACGCGTTATATGTAGATGGATGGTCTTCGTTACGCGTAAACTGTCGTACAACTCATCCCAGGATGAGGATTGAATAGTTAAAAGGGCTAGAAGCGCCCGGTCGGCTCCCTAGTTTCTCGGCGTTGAGTATTGTTCTGGGGTTGAAGTTTCCAAGCGAAGCGGGGTACAAACCCGAACATCTGAAGCATCAGGAGAACCCCTGACATCCTCGCATGAGCCAATCATAGCGGGTGAGGAACTCCACAAATGCCTGCCAATTACCATCCTTGAACCTCGTTGCTTTGCAGTGACACGCGACTGTGCTAATGACAGTTGCTTCAGTAGTAGTGTGGCTGCAATCATACTAACCCATGGCTTGTATTGCAAGACATTAGTTTAGCTGTCCCTCGTACCTAACATAGCCTCACTTCTTTCATAAGAACCTTCAAGGACCATCCACATATGCAGAGTGCGCATCACAAATAGGCAAAAAGTGAAGACCAGATTGAAATATTCCCGGCCGTGTACAAGCCAGAGTAATAACATCAATTAACAATTACTCATTAAATCTTTCCTCCATAAAAGTGTAAGAATACAGTAAACGGCGATAGCAGATGACCCGAAATGTTGTCAATCTACATCTCAGCCCTTAAACTACATCAAGAAAGCGCTTAAAGGAGGCGGAAGACAGCGACAGCAATGCCGGCAGCGGCAAGGAAGCTGGAAACAGAAGCAGAGTTGCCCTGGACCATGTTAGCTGTTGTATGCGGAGGTTTCTGGATGAGACACTTACCATGTTGACAGAGACGACAGTGGGCGCGGGCTCCTCGGGCTCGGCCTCACCCTGGCTGGGGGCAGCGCCAGAGGGCTGAGCGGGAACCTGGGAGGGAACGTGGACCTCGGTCTCGTGGGACTCGCCGTTTCCAGTGGGCTTGGTGGGCTGAGGCTGCTCAGGGTTCTGGGTGGTGTGCTTGGTGACGACGGCGATGGCGGTCGAGTTGCAGCCGTGGCAGGTCCAGGGGCCGGTGGGCTGGACGGGCTTGGTGGTGGGCTTCTCCTCGCCCTCGGTGACGGGGCAGATGGTGGTGGAGACGGCAACGGTCTTAGTGGTGACACTGCCGACGGGGCACTTGGTCACCTCGGGAGGGCACTGGGTGACGGTGTGGACCTCGGTGGCATAGACGGTGCTGGTGGTGAACTTCTGGGTGACGGGGCAGACAGTGGTGGAAATAGCGATGGTCTCGGTGGTGACGCTGCCGACGGGGCACTTGGTCACCTCAGGGGGGCAGCTGGTGATAGTGTAGGTCTCGGTGGCATAGAAGGTGCTGGTGGTCATCTCAGTGGGCTCGGGGCCGGTGGTCTCGACGGCAGAGGTCTCGCCCTCGGTCTCGGAAGCGGAGGTCTCCTCAGCACCGGAAGTCTCCTCAGTACCAGTGGTCTCAGCGCCAGTGGTCTCCTCAGCGCTGGTGGACTCGGCACCGGTGGTCTCGGCACCGGAAGTCTCCTCGGCAGTAGTCTCAGCAGAGGAGGTCTCGGCGTCGACGGAGGTCTCAGCAGAGGTCTCGGCATCGGTCTCAGTAGGAGTCACCTCAGGCTCAGTGGTAGTGGTGACCTCAGGGTCCTGGCTGGTGGTGGTGGCGGGGCTCTACATCATATATCAGTATTCAAACTCCCCAATACCAGACCATGCTCAACTTACGGTAGGCTGGGTCAGAGGGGGGACGGTGATGGTGTAGCCGAGCTCTATATATCTAGTCAGCTTTACTGGTTGGCAATCAGACTGAGCCTCTATAAGTCTTACCAAGGCAGAGGTCGACACCAAAGGCGATGGCGTTGTTGGCAGTCGCCTCGTCAGGGCAGTCAGAGCGAGCGCACTGGATGAAGTAGTTCTGCATGCTGGGCATGTCACAGAAGCAGTAGTACATGTCGGGAAGAGTGCACTCCAGAGGAGGATGCTCAGTGATGACGTTGGTGAAGCAGTCGACCTGTTGAGAAGCTGCGTTAGCTATTTACTCATCTGTGTAATCCCCCAGGTGGAGAGGAGAGCCGGAGTGATGCGTACCGCGCAGAGGGGGAACTGGGCAGCGGCCACAGAGGCCAGGGACAGGAAGGTGAAGGTCTTCATGATGGTCGATTGCTCGGAATTATTGAAACGAGAGAAGCAAGTAGGCTTAGCGAGTGACTAAAGATGAAGCGTTGGCGACGAGGAGAACAGTCTCTACAGGTGGAGGAAGAGGCCTGCCCTTATACCGCTCACTCGAGTTCAGCTGAAAGGGCCTCATCGCTTGGATCCGATATCCCCCCATCCATCCAAAGAACCCCCTGGTAAGACCCCCATCCTCACTTGTTGGTCCGAGTCACCGAAAACCCATGGCATGGTCGGGCTCGTCTCCACAAATGGTTAATAGCGTGCGTGACAATTTGACGCACCTTGCTCGATCCGTCCAGCCATCCGCCACGACCCCTGACATCTTTTTTATCTGATCATCTGATAATCTGATCCGATGCCCCGCGCATCGCCATCCATTGGCTGCTCCAAGATCAAGCCAGGGCCGAGAGCCCCAAAAGCCTCGTGTAAGAAATTGATCCGTTCAAGCTTGCCTGCTTGGCATGCAGAAGCTGATGTGGGGAGGCCTTGTTTTTCACTCACCGGCACCGGAGTGATAACGACTTTTCTGCGCCTGCGCAGCTGGGCCGTTCTGCGTAGGGCCTCGGCATCCCCTGCGGCGTCCCAGGAACGGCTCAACGGTTGGACGATCGCGGCAGGCCCCTGGAGAGTGCACTGACTGATGACATGGCTCAAAGAGGAAACTCGTTTGTTGCCGAGATTGTCACCCTCTGATGCTCGTAAAGAAGAGTTTCGCGAGGTCACTTGTTGATGAATGATATGATTCAACCTTGGGATGTTAGCTGGGAGCCTGCCAAGTACAGCAGGAAGATGGACATCAAAATATTGACAACTTTCAAGTTGACGTCAATGCGCCGCCGTTGCCGCAAGCTGCTTTTGCAGCATCGCGAGATAAGATGCAACTACTGATCGCTTGAGAACTTTTATCAGCGTGACAGGCCACCAAAACAAGCGAGTGGGTTGAACGCAGGGGAGATCTCTTTTGGATTGGCTCCCTCGACCAGGGTGGCTTCTGCCAGCTCGCAAGGAGGGTGGCAAACGTTGGCTTTAAACTTGTTTAGCTTTGCCCGAGGATCCGAGGCCCCTCTTTTTGCGGATCTGGAGACTCAGACATGATGTTGTGTTCCTGCAGAAGGCTCAAGAACCATTCACAGCTACCCGGGACGCTCGGATGGAAATGATCAAGACTCATTGAGTTTAAGTTTGTTAAATTAAAGAAAAACGCCGAACCGCCTGCATCACGGCTGAGTCCACTCCTGACATGTTGGCTCAAAATAGTTACACAGACGACATATCTCCATACGCTGCCATAGAGTCCATCATCTAGGTAACCTTCTCCCAATATCCCTCACATGCCAAGTTCACCATGTGCTTCAACCCAACCCAACGTATGATCTTACATAGACATCCCAGTGATGGTGCACAGACGCTCAAATGCTGCCTCTGATGATCCATCTCGCTTCCCCAGCTGTACGAGCTTGGCTCTTGTCATTGTCTTTATGACAGCTGAGGAGGATGAGCCTCGAGAAACTCTTCAAGTGTGGAGAGCTTGCCCCGGGCGTTCTCAGCAGCCCACGCGACCAGGCTCTCGGAATCGGGACCAAAGTAGCCAAATTCTTCGTAGTACTGGAATGCCTCGACAAAGATCTCAGTCATGATGGGAACTTGCTTTGCGAATTCTTCCGGTGTAATCTGCTCGTATACGACCTTTTGACCTGTCACCTGAGACATGGTCGCGGCAAGCTCCTCAAGGCTGTACAGTCTCGTGGCGGCCGACAGCGTCTTGCCTTGGAACTTTTCCGGCTCAGCCAAGACGGCTCCCACGAATTTGCCCGAGTCTCCGACGGCGTCGATCAAAGGGAGTCTAGTCTGGGGGGACATGTGGGTGGAAACCACCCAGGTCCCATCGGGAGCTTGCCGGGGGGCCCAGAAGGGCTGAGAATGAAAGTTCTCCATAAATGATCCTGGGCGATAAAAGGCGCTCTTTACGGGAAGACTGCGAATGTACTGCTCCGCTTTCGCCTTGGCGTCAAAGGGTACGATCTTGGTGTATTTGCCGCCAGAGATCTCTGTGACGGATGGAAGAGTGCTGAAGATGATATATTGGACGCCCTTTTCAACTGCAACGTCGGCAATTCTTTTGGCACTGTTGTATTCGACGTCGAAGGCGTCAGGCCCGAAAGCCGGCGTGGTCATGGCAAAGACGGTGTGCACACCCGCCAAGGCGGTCTCAAGCGACGCTAGGTCAAAAGCATCGCCCTGGACGACCTCGACCCTCTCATCGAGCTCCTTGGCCTTGGCCGAGTTGACATCTCGGGTGATGGCACGGACTTTGTATTTTTGGGAGAGTTCTTGGTCGTTGAGCACGTAGTTGATGACTGAGCCGCCCTGCTGGCCAGTAGCGCCAAACACTGCAAGGATCTTGGACATTTTGGTGGTGTCGTAGGGTAAATGACGCAAGCAGATAAAAGTGTTGATTGTTTATGAAGAGCTCTCTACAACTCTAATGGCCTTTATTTAAGAAGATGAATACACACAGTTCGTCTGACAAATGAATAACGTTATGTAACGTTATTCAGGAGGCTTATTTGTAATCCTCGTCGTCTTTCGTCCGTACTCCGTCCGCATGGATAATCATTGCAGGATATGGACACTAGCGGGCGCGATAATCAAGATGCAACTCACTTTTGTGATGATTAATGCTGCGGGTGGCAAGGTCAGCTCAGTCTAGCCTCACTTCATGGCAACGGGTCAATTGATTGAATGAATCACTGTTTCCACGTTACTCTGAGGACGCAAGTAATTATTCGTTAGAAGCTTCTTTTCTCACAACGAGAGGTTAGGCAATGTGGTGCACCGACTCAAACAGTCAGTCCAGAATCATGGACACTGAAAAAGCATTCAACAGAGCTCTGGCTCGGATGCCAATGTTATCTAGAGGTACCTAGGTAGTGGAGATCCAAGGGGACAATGCCAGTTTGATTCAGCCCTTACCTATAAATAGTGCCAGACTCAGTAATCTCCAAAGTGGAATAACGAATAATCATCCTGCCCAGTTCTTCAGTGTCTATCATAATTATAGCTTGCCTTTGGTATCTTACCGCAAAAGCTGCCCTAGCCCAGGAAGACAGCATCATTAAAGGATCCGTTGACTGGAGATTAGACTCATGGAATGGGATTGGAAATTTCATATCTGATTGAGCATATTTGCGACTTGAAGGCTCGTTACGGCTGTAGGCACAACTTCGTCTCTGCGCGGTGGCTGCAGCTAGCAGAATCTTTAGTTTTATGCGTGTCCTGCCATAGTAGGGATGGAGTTAACTTGGGATATTATGCGGAACCCTGCTGGTCTCAGACTGTCGTATCTCATCATAGATCAGACGACGGTACTATAATAACGACTAAGGCATATTATTATACAAGATCGATTGTTCTCTCGGTAATTGCCAGCGGATTAAGCCGTGTAATAGATTCAATGAACCCAATTCTCCTAAACTCTTCAAACTGTCCCCTCCGTTTCCCAGTTGCCTCTAAAATTAAGGCACATCCTGATGGATAGCCACTCTGCTGAGGGCTGTGAGTCCCGCTCCCAATCAGCAGACATGGGTGGTTCTGGATACTGATATCCCTATTGACCGTCGTATCCAGATAGGCGCGAGTCGGGTCGCGTAGACCATCGGTTGAATGTTCTGCCTTTAAAACGTTGTCTATGACATCGTGATCCGGATTAGTCCTGAGCCCAAGATCGGTGGTGAGGTTGAACTCTATAAAACTGCCGTGTAACCTCAGCTTTGCCCCCGACACTTGCCCTGATGTGTCCGCGCCATTGTTTTTCAATTTCCAGTTCTTTACTTGAATCTCTGAATCTATCAAGGGGAGGAACGTCACACGTTTTCCCACTGTCGCCCAGGACCATGAAGGTAGAGTATGAACCTTTTGGAAACTCTGGGAGAACGGTTCGGTTACCATCCAACACAAGTCTTGTGGTATAGAGTTCTCCCAAAGCCCTGCAATGTAATTCTCGCCGATGCGATGTTTCATACTCTCGGCAATGCCAGACAATGCAGGTAGCCTATCAGAAGGGTAGGAAAACAGAGTTCCGGCGTAGCTTTCAATGAACGAGCGCCAGCTAGCCTGGATATTGGAGTCGTCACCTTGGATATCTCTAAAGGCAGATATGAACTTATGATCGCTTCTCCAGACACGCATTACTTTCTCTGTGTGGAGTCCACTCACGTCTGCCTCTGTTGCTCGTAGCCGATGGCATTCCCATAAAACACAATTCGGCGTGAAATGTAGGATTCTGGTGGATAGGTATCGCTCCTGAGTTGCCCAACCTCTCTGAAGCAATGGGCTGTATTCTATCTCTTTGTTCCATTCGGGGGCCGTTAGTCGAACCGCAACTTCGTTGACGTTTCCATAAGACGACATCTCTTGGTAAACTAGGGGCTCTTTTGGCACTGATAGCCCTGGCCGTGGGAGAAACAATCCCTGGTCAGATGAGCTAGCACCTGTCGCGGCAAGGGTCAAGACAGAGTTTCGATAGTAGTGACCAAAGCGTGCCGCCTCGTGACCCCAATCCTCCTTGTGAGCTTTGTCTCTGGGACCTTTTGCCTGTAAGATGCAAAGGGCATCGACCCATAAGTACTTGATGCCCATCGTCCGAGTGAAGACAATGGCATCCTGAATCGTCCTGGGTAGTTTGGGCCAGGGGAGCATCCCCATCATGTCTTGGAGGTTTGACTTGGTGGCCTTTGGAAAATCGGTTACAGGGCCCCAGGCGTAACTCAGGGTCAAGTACTCGATGTCATTTCCATCATCTTCTGAGACAATATGCAACCTTGCGGGTTGCCCCTTCTCATTGTTTCCTACGTCGATGAGCCTGGTAGGTATGATCTTTTCCGATTCATGGCCGCCGATGGCTGTGAAATTCGCGCATGTGTCATGGCCTTGGCGACAGATGCCAAGCCAGTTTTTCGCATGTTCGACAATAGCTTCAATGCCTTGATCAGAATAGATGCTCTGTTCCGCATGTTCGGTCGACAGGAGGTGGCTTATTGGTTTGGGGGACCCCATCTCAAATACTCCAGGTAGGGGTAAGCGAGAATACTCTCTTCCAAGCAGTAAGTGCGCCCTCGAATTATTTTCGAGACCAACCATCATCATGGGCTTGCTAAAAGCGGTCACGTCGGCGACTTCGCTGTAAACGTTGGGTCTGATTTTGCTCATTTGGCGGAGAGAGTCCTGGTGGAAGTTGCTGACTTCCAATATGATCCGGTGCTCATCGCTGAATAGCAAGGCGTTGTTCCACTGATACAGGCAATACTGACGGGCAATTTGACAAAGGGAACAGCCAGAATTCGCAGATGAGTTCAGTGAAGAAAAAATTGGCGCGAGGTGTTCAGATGGAGCATCGTATATGGTGGCTTGGAGATAGGCCGAAAGAAATGACTGGCATGGAGAACATATCGGTCCTGACGCGTAGAACATGATGAAGGCTTAAAAGGAGGACAAGAAGGCCTCTGCTGGAGATGGATGAGTGAGATTGCGGGTTATGGCCTTTGCTTGCTTATATACTTGTTGTGTTGGTTGGGCATGTGCTTGAGGCACCAGCTGCACATTGGCTCAACTTGCAGCCTGTCAGGAATCGCGAATTTGTAAAAGTGCGACTATGTCATTTATTTTGTCTAATTTAGTCTGGCAACAAAGATCCGCTTTGTGTGGCCTTTTGCCGCGTTCTACTGGTGATAATCGACGTTTTTCAGGTCTGTGTTGGCCGAGATTTGACCGCACTCCCACCAGTCGCCACGACAGCCAAGTAATTCGTTACTCTGTAGCCGGTAAAGTATTGAGGCCTATATCACATCACCTCTAATTAAATATGACACTAGGGTGATGAAAAGGGTAGGCAAATACGACGTTCAAGCGAACTAGGAACACAGTTAGTCACACCTCTGCCGCAAAGGCGAAATAATTAGTTTCCTAGCGATGGTCTCTACTATGCTGAGATGTTAGAAATCGCGGATAGACAACGATTTCCTATTACTTGAATAAAAACTAGCTTCTCAGCTCTTCTGGGATCCTTCTGCCGGGCAATTTGAGTGAGCGCAGTGATGAGCACGCTTACTCCCAGTTCCACAACAATGCCTTTCCACACGATATTACCGGCCCCTAAGTGAGATCGCATCAGGCAGATAAGTGCACAAGTTTATAACCCATAGGGTAAATAGCACATTCCGAGCATATCTATACGCTCAGAGCCTGACATCTCATCTCTATTCAGCGGTCCAGTCCAGCTGCGATAGACTTGCCGCCCTTATCCCGCCATCTCGTCCGGGCAGTCTCACCAGGCTGCACTGTCATGCTGCCCAGTAATAGCATACTCACAGTCTACAGCTCACTAGGGAGTCGCACTCTGGTGTCTACACATTGGCTTGATAGCAAGATATAAGTAGTGAGAAACGAAACATCTTTCTAACTTAACTCTATGAGCGACATTAGTCATCCTGCAATTGCAGACCTGTGAAAGGGGCTTAGGAACCCCTTTCAGAGGTGAGAAGAGAGAAGCATGCGAAGCACATTCAGAAGAAATAATATTAATAGGGGAGCTATAATTTCATGTGGTGAACTTACTACGGCTGTATGGGTATTTGTGTTTCTCTCTGAATCCTCATTAATAATCGAACCACTTCACATTGGGTCGATTATAGAGGCGTCACTGCATGCAGTTCTCGGTCTCAGTAGATGCAACACTGTTTAATCAACCGGTGAGAAATGAAGCTCATTCATGATTGAAACCAGATACCAAGATACCCGAGTTAAACTTGCTGTTGAGTTATCAACATGTTCGTCAATCTTGATACAAATAAACATTAGGTTAGCATTCAACAAGCGAAAACATGGGCGACCTGCACAAAAGCATAAGGCACAGGCCATTACTAGCCTTGGATAAAGCCGGAACAACTGCCGAGGCACTTTTCACGAGAGAAAATTCTTGTGAAAAGCATTGACCAGCCATAAGCTCGGTCAGATGACGGTCCGCCAAGTATTTACCCACGGTGATGAGTTAAGCAGGAGTTGGATGATGAGACGAGTGCTATGAAGTTGATCAACGTAGAAAGAAGGTGTTCCCGAGGTATCCGCAGGAGGTGCGCTTAGTTTCCAGAAGGAGAAGGTGGGAAGAGAGAAAGCAATTAAGGTGCGTTGGACACACGGACGACCAGATCAAGCATGGTGATCAAGTTGTTTGGGAGAGCTCGAATGCAGCATGGCATGACCCTGAAAATCAGATGTAAGGAACAAAAATACTCGTCGTTCGACTGGTGGGCGGGTAAGCTTCTCTTTTTTTGCGGATACCCCGTCTCACAGTGGCACCAGCTTCAAGATTTGCGCGCTTGATCTCTGCCATTTTCAGGTAAGCATACGACAGAAAGACAAGATAAAGGGCGCCGATCCCGGAAGACATAGCGGGTCCGAGATGAAACGAGGAACAAAGAGTCTCTTTGTCTAATCCAGGGCCTCGGGTTCGTCCGTGGAAGCATGGAAGAGCACTAGAAGGCGACGTGGAAGCAACCAAACCCCTGATTTCCTTGACGTCAAAAGCGAGCCTCTTCTCCACTAAAAGCGGCTCCAACGCCGCCTCTCAGGACCACGTGTGGGTTTCTGCTATGTAAGAGAGCCTCATGCCGAGACTTTTGTCTCCATCTTTCTACGTAAAAGAAACTCTTGAAGAAGGCGCGCCAGTTGGGAATTAAGCCGAGAAAGCTCCACATTGTCAGGAAGGTAAATAGCTGATTCTTGGCTGAGGGTGAGTGTTTGTTCAGTTCAGTTCCTTTTGGCAGAGTTTTTTCTACCGCGTCTTGCTCAAGACCTCCGGCTTGTACCGCCGAGTCTGCCTCCAAACTTGAACCGGACTCGGCGGACGGCTCCGGCGCCACCGGCCAACACACGGAGGCAACGGCCGTGCATTCCTTAGCCAAGACTGCAGGTTCATTTCAGGCAGGTCAACCTCATCAACGGAGCGGCTCTCCACTTTTCGGTGCTCCATCCCGGCGGGTATGCCGGCATCACCGATGTCCAATCGGCCATGGTCCATTCATCGCCAAGCAGAGCCCCTCGTCTAACTGGCAATTTCGCCTCCGGATCACCCTTTTTTGCATCTTGGCTCTCAAGCTTCTCCCTCTGCAATCTCAACACCTCGACCCCAGGATTTCACTCGTCGTAGATGACATTGGAGAATTGCAACTCATCACGTAATTGACACAACATGGAACCTCCAGACTCGCCGTCCCCCACGGGGTTGGGCTCGAGAGGGAAAAGACGACAGTCACGCCTCCACAGACGACCCCTCTTCCCACCAGACTACTTTGTCTTTGGTCTCAAATGACCTGATAGCCCAAACTCCGTAATGTCAGTGCCTCCATTGGGTGGCCGACTTCCCAAGATGGCCGCTCGCTCGCCTGGGGTTCCTGGAGGATTAGGGGGTCACTGTGAACTCCTTCCCGCAACCCCATTCTCCCACTCGAGTCTCCATCGGACCATCGCGGCCATGTGCACAGGCATCAAAGCTTCTTACCCGCCCGAAGACCTGCTCCGATCGGAGCTCTTTCGCCTGGGGTATATGACATTCCAGAAAAAAAAGGGTATATAAATGGAGACCCCTACTCCGCTCATAGAATCTGGTCCACCCGCTAGCCCATCGGTCTTGATTTCTTCTCATATTTTCTCCCTCTCCTCCCGTTCCTACCTTGCTTGGTACATCAGTCCTTTCTTTTCATCTCAAAGGACCGCATGTTGAGAGGGTAGGCTTCAACATCCCCTCCCAAGGCCACATCACAGACCTCCTCCTCAGCCCAAGCCGAACAACACCAACACATCCGCGGCAATGGGTCTCATGAAATTTTCCAAAAAGTCGGCCGAACCGGCCGCGGCGGACGATCAGATTCACGAATCAAGTGCCTCAGATAATGACCAGGTCAAGACTGCCGCCGACTTCCAAGAGGTCCCAGCCGGCGCCGTTGAGAAGGGCAACATCTTCGAGCAAGGCGGCAAGAACTACAGAACGCTTGGTCGCTGGGACACCATCCTCATTCTCTTCACAAACCAGCTTGGTCTCGGTATCCTATCTCTCCCGTCCACCATCAAGACCCTGGGCGTCATCCCCGGAATCATCGCTATCATCGGCATCGGCTTCCTATCATGGTATACGGCTTTTGAGCTCCTGCAGTTCTATAGCAAGCACCCCAACGTTGTCAGCATTGTCGAGATGACCCGGATCGTCGGAGGTCCTTGGTTCGAGTCTATTGCTGGCGTTGTCATGATGATCCAGGTGGTTTTCATCGTTGCGTCGGCTGTCGTCACCCTCTCAGTGGCACTCAACACACTCAGCAACCACGGAACTTGCACAGTCGTCTTTATTCTGGTTTCTTGCATCGGCTGTTACCTCTTGTCTATTCCTCGAACTATGAAGTTCGTATCCAAGGCTGGTATCCCCAACGCCGTCAGCGTTGTCGGTGCTTGCATGGTCGTCTTGATTAGCCTGGCAGTCTCAGGCCCAAACAACAAGCCAGACGATTGGTCCAGGGATATTGTTATTGTTGGCCACCCGTCTTTCCGTGATGGTCTCAACGCTTGCCTGCGAGTCGTCTTTTCATATGCCGGTACTTTCACCTTCGTCAGCTACATGGCTGAGATGAAGGATCCTGCCCGCGACTTTGGCTTTTCCTTGGCTGTCCTGGAAATTGGCAGCACCGTCTTCTACGTCATCATGGCAGTTGTCTTATACTGCCTCAGCGCCGAACTCACAACTTCCCCGGTTCTCAGCGCCGCTGCTACTATTCCGGCCAAGGTTGCGTATGGAATCGTCCTGCCAGCCGTCATTGCTACTGCCCTCTCCATCGGTCACACTGGTTGCAAGTATCTCTATGTTGCCGCACTCCGGAAGATGAACGCTCTCAACCAAGTCACCGATAACAGTGTGAAGTCCTGGACCACCTGGGTTATCTCTGTTAGCGCGTTTTGGATCCTCATTTTCACCATCTCAAACGTCATCCCCATCTTCGACTCCATCCTCTCCATCACCTCCGCCACGACTATCCCGTGGTTTACATATGGCTTTGCAGCCATCTTCTGGTTCTACAGCAACTGGGATGTCAAGTTCTCCAATTGGAGAAAGATTTCACTCTCCATTGTCAACGTCCTTATTATCTGCGCTACACTCTTCCTCAATGCGGGCGGATTGTGGGCAGCCATCACAGAGTTGATGGACCTGTTTGATAAGGGAGACGGAATTGGGGGAGTCTTTTCTTGCGGAAACAATGCGATTTTCTAGATTAATAGCCTTGGAGCATAATTTCAATACGTTTATCCGTTCCATTCATCTGATCATCTAAGTGCAACCTTGAAGCTGTCTATATGCGTTCACGTGTACAAAGACCATGCCTCTCAATCGTTTCTGTGTCCACATTTGTCGTTTCTCCCCCTATGAGAAACAATAACAAGCTGGTCAATTTCAATATGTGCCACAAGTTGATTTATCTTTGAAAAGCCCATCATCATAGTACGTAGTCTTGACAAACGCGTTTATGGGGTTGTATGCGTGGCACCCGGTATGAACCCCGTAGCTTTGCTGCTTTTTTCATTGGTGTAGCTTAACCCTACTATACGTTCTAAGTGCATACTTGACTTTTCAATATAATGTTTGCTACACTAGGTCAAGGACTGCGCACGCAAGCCCTTCGCGTAGATAGACAGAACTGGGAGAGCTGCTTCTCCGCATAGAATGTTAGTCAGAGAAATGACAGGAGCGCCTCTCTTAAGCTTACTGCCATATCAGATGCATAGGCTGAGATCCATCTTGCGTATATTACATAGGTAGGTAAGTGGTAAGCTCTCTATTTGGGTTCCGTATAAAGTTGGCGAAGTACTACTTTCTGACCATTTACATGCCTAAGAAGGCATCGAACTATTTGGTCAGATAAGTATCCTGCTACACAAGCTCTTACTTGCATGAGTCTCTAACGCTCTCGATAATCAAGTCTATTCAGTTGTGGTTGTGACTATTATTGATGGATATGGCACTTCTGGTCAAAAGAGTGTAACGCCCACGGCCGCAAGGAAAATAGTTGTTAAAGCATAAATTTAAACGAGTTGAAATCAGATCATAAAACACTATCACGTCTTACTTGTCGTTCTTAATTTTGTTGAACCTAATTCACCTCGAGCACTCTACTGCTCATAGAGCGGGTACAAGGAGGGCAACATAGTTACACTTGCCCCATCAGTCGCTGCATTTTCTAACCAATTATTCCGCCCAAACCAGTACAGCTCTGTGCTTCAGACCGTGGGGTGTTAGTGCTGGTCAAGATAAGTGAGGGCTATACGAGGCCACCAGTAGCTCGCTCTCAGTCATTGACCACGGCGCATCGATGTGGGGTGATTTAGTCGGGGAAGAATACGTTAAATTGCAATTCAAGACGTATCTAGCTGAGGCATCGCATCTCACGGCTTCATCGGTGCTCTTTTACTTAATAATGCTTGCTCAAGTGCCCAGGTAGTGAGGGCAGATCACAAATCAAGGACCCATAGCAATTACAGCCCAGCAAGTGACCTCATGAACGATGACCAATTGCTAACCAGTACGGGAATAGAGCCACCCAGTGGCCTGGGAAGTTCAGCTGGCTCAGCTCGTGAAGAAATATCCGCAGCACGTCGGTCCGGCCGTGCGAATCTCTCAGGCGAGCGCCACAAGCGGAAAAAGACCACGGCCTAGATGTGGACTCCGTCAAAGCTGTCACCACCGCGGCGGTTAACCTTGTTGGTCTAGACCCGGGCCTCGTCACATGAATGTGATTAGCGGGGGAATTGTCATCGGCCGTCTTTGATCGGAAGCGTCGGCGAACCACTGGTCTGGCATTTGACGTGAGAGTTTATTGGATTTGACAGTTGGCCTAGTTCCGCGCCGTCTGCTTGGGAATGGGGCCATGTTTCTGTCAGCATCGAGTCAGCCAGGCACATGTTTGTCTCATTGACAAGTTTAGATCAAGGTTCATGTCATCGCATAGGTACGGAGTATCCGATTGTCTGCCTTGGGTGTTATGTTGTAAAATGTCTAAAGCATCGAGCAAGACGCGCGATGATGGGATTCGGAGCCTCTGGGCTGTGGTTGAGATCATGAAGGCCGAAACAGGGAATCTGGGCAGCACCGGGACAAAGGCGAACTGATAAGCCTCTTTGCATCAAGGTACATCCGGATGGGGGGTGGGTATTATGGTTCTTCGTTATTGTCGCTTTGTGTGATGAATATTCCCCTCCAGAATGACGGAGATCTAGAACTCCTAGGTCTCCTTCAGATTCAGATGAGGAGTTACCCGTGGGAATGACTCTCTACACCGGGTTGGGCATATCATCCCTCTCAAAAGCTCTCCAGAATGGCATCACCAAGTGCCATTTCCAGACTGGCAGTAACGTTCTTGTGTTCACCATGCTTCCTCTCTATTGTAGTTGTCATTCCAGTCTCGCTCGTCTCGTCCGATTGGTCTCTTTGTCTGGTATTCGTGCGGCGGAGCTATGTATATGCAGTCACTAGACGCGACAGTCTATCGAATCATCGTCTGGGAGTCTCAAGCAAACGCTGTATCCGTCATTGGCTTCGGAATTTGGCAGTGAAAAAATGTGTCTGGTCATCGTGCTAACAGCCTTTTCACCACTCGGTCTGTTTCGTGTAAGCGCGGTTCGTAAACACGGCCGTTGACAGCTTTTGTTGTTGTGACATGTACTCGATTCGGGCCGCTTGATAAAGATGAATGGGGTATATCGACCATGGCTTGTCAGGACTGGCAAGTCCTGGAGCCTGCTCTTCGAACAATCAGTAACAGCCTAGATAGTCAGCCCCCTTAACCCGCCATGCCTTGGCTGACTTGCGGTGAATGAAACGACAGGCTTGTTACTTCAGGTCCTATACCTTCACTTCCTCATCTAGAAGTGATTCGCGTGTCAGTGGACTCATTCAAACTGCCGAAATGACCCTGTTGCTTATTTTGATCGGTCGTTCCCTATCTCATCGAGAGTTGCACGCAGATCAGTCAGCATCAGTACTATTGCAGGAGTTTGAAGCGATACAAATTTGTAGATCCAACCGCAGATGGGTACATCGCCGGTCTTATCAATGCGGGAGCGAGTCATGAAGGAGTTCCGTTGAAGTTGGTGAGACACTAGACATGGCGTCGTTTCGAGTGACGGCGGTGGGTGAATTCGCGGAAATCGAGCCGCATTCTATGAATTGCATGGTACAGCGACAAAAGCACAGTTCCACCTTGGCAGCGCAATTGAAACTTGCCAAGGTCTTAATATGATCGAATACGGATTGTTACGACATCACTTGACCACCCCTACAAGTCTACCAGCACAGCCTGATTGCTCATCCATCTTTGCCATTCCGACATCCAATGCCTACCCTACACACTCACGGCAAGCCACAGGTGGTGAGCGCTGTGTGAGTCAATGTGCCGTAAACTCGGACCCCCTGACATGTGCCTGACTCTAATGCCCCTTTCCCGAGTCAAACAACACTCCGCGTTCCGGTCCGCCGGATTCGACGAGAGTCTTGTGGCTTTTTTTGTTCAAAAAACGCTCAGACCATTCTCAATCTTGGTGTGTTGGGGACGGGAAGTGATGTTGACAAGTTGGAGCCAAAACTTGTTAGCAACATTTTTAGCGTCTTCAGAGCTGAAGTCCAAGCGTTCAGACGGGGACAATGGTCAAACGTCTTTTTGGATGATCGATATATCCGAGCCCGGGGGAGGATGGCACTGGCCATGGGGGGCAGAATGGGTGTTGTTATTGAAGCTATTCGAGGTGGTGATGAATACCACGTCGTGCAAGGATTTTGGCCTCAACACTTTGACAAAGAGGGTACTGAATGGCTCCTGAATTGTTTCGACCAAGAATGCCCTGGCCTCTCAGTGGACAAAATTCACTCTGCCCAGAGCCCGCCCTGGCACTAAGGCTTGGATAGAGTTTGTTGGTGATGGCACCCTCCCAGGGTCGAACAGAGCTGGGTTTAATTGATATCCCACCTCGATGGGTGAATGAGCCAGCCACAGTCAAGTCAGGGCAAATTGAGGGGAGGTGTGAGAGAGCTGAGGACTGTCTGTAACTGGCCGCTCTCCCCCGGTACAATGTGGCGTTACGGGCTTTGACATTGCAGATTGCCGTGCCGCCCGGAAGTACGAGGCCGGACGGCTCGAATCTCGGGTCAGCAGCCATTTATGCAAGATGTGAGATCCGCACAGATGCAAACTCGACGAAAGGACAGGCGGCTCTGTTGCCACGGGGGGCACTGTACTTTCTTCTTGTGAGAGCCTCCTCTTCTCTCTTTGCTTTTGGTCACAGATGCTAGAGGCAAACTTTTTTTCCGTGTTTGATTGGGCGTGGATTGGTGGAGATGCTTGGCGTGAACCAAGGTTTCTGGGGGCATTCCAAGGATGGGAGCATCTTGTTCAGCCTCTTTGCTCAGAAGGCATGCAAGTCTCGGCTGCCAACGTGATGATGGATCACTTTCAGACAATCTGTCAGATATCAGACCCAGAGGTCAGATATCAAGACATGAACCGTCATCGGCTGGCATCTCAGTATGACATGTGTTCTCCAACGGACGACTCCCTTACATCAAAACCACCTGGGTGCCAAGCAGAGTGGGTGATGCCCAATGTAGGGAGGGAGATGATGGTCGCCTTGCGCGGTACGAAGGAATGAGAAATTAGGCTCGAGATTTTTCTCTTTTTTTGCTTCTTCGTCTTTCCCCAGGACCAGGAATGAAGCAAACACGGCCACCACGGCTGAGACGCCATCTGGTTTGGTGAGAGCTGCCGTTTCCGATGTGGGCACCAACGGGACTACCGAGAGTGAATACATTGTGTGAATGGATGGATACAGAAACAAGCTTGGGAACGGTCCCGGTTCCTTGGGAACCTTGGCGGGAATGGAGATGGACGGGTCCATGACAGCTGATTGATCATACGGGGACCAAAAAGCAATTCCTAGAGGTGGGCCACGCGCCTTGTGGCTACAGACTGCTGTGAAGCCTTGTCAGGGTGCCGCCACTGCCGCCTATTTGCGACTGGTCTCTTTTCACGCATCGCCGTCACAATCGCAAACATGTTTTCTTGTCCCCCTTCTTCTTCACTCTCGTAGCTCGTAGACATGAATGAGCCAACGGGTCTGTGTCGCGAGGGGCACGCCCTCCCTTGACCCCTTTTCCACGCCGGCGATATGTAGTGCAGCGCTAGTGGAAGTGACACTCGGGTTTGGAGCCACACGCGATGCTTAATCCGGAGAAAGTTGTCGAGAGGAGAGGGGGGTCATCCAACCAACAGCCTCGGAGCTTTGGGCTCGGTTCCTGCTGGATTGATGGGGGGGTGGTGGTTTGAACTTGTCTGGGCCTCAGTCGAGAGAATGCCTTGGCCCTTGCATAACCCAGGTTAGCAGCCTATCTCCACGTGGCAGATGGCCTGGTTCGGCCGTGACGGCGGTGGCGACTCGGCAAGACTCTTTTGCTTGGTGGGAGAAATGGGGGCAGAAACTATCTGCCCATTGTCGATTGCCACACCGTAGATTGCAGAGATTGCGATTGTTCTGCTGTGGACCGGGGAGCGGTGGTTGGACATGAGGAATTGAATGAATGAATGAACGGGCGAGGAAGTCACTGCATGGTTTTGGAGGCTGGTATGTCTTTCAAATTTACCCAAACCCTGAAATTATCGCGCATCATGCAGCAGCGTATCCCGTAGTTTAGATGCGGTGGCTCAGCCCAGCCCAGCCCAGGTGGCTACATACCGGGTTTCCAATTAATTGTGTCTATGGGTCTTTGAAGGGGGGGCGGCAAGGGTTTCTTCATTGAGATACACGAGAGATGGACGGACAGAGGAATAAACTGAGGCACGCGGCTGCAAACGCACTGATACAAAATGATGCCGCACATGAGACATCAGCGCACCGCATCGGCAGGGGGCCCGTGAACTCACCACCATCTGCCCGTATTTAGGTACTCGCGGCAAGCAAGGGGACAAGCACACCCAGTTTTTTTTTCTTTCTCGTCCTCTTTTGTTCTGGCGCCAGGAACGCCCGCCTGGTAGTCAAAACCCTCTCTAGCGTCCTTCTGTCAAAGAAGAAAAAGTAAAACCTCGAAAATCCCCAGGATCTGGGGGCCGGGCTCTATGTGAGGGGAGGGAAGGAAAAAGAAAGGAAACCAAGTGCATCGAAATGTCTCACCTAGCCGAGGTCAGAGACTGGACAGTGGCTGACCTACAGTGGGTAAGGCCCTCCTCTACTGGCGGGTCCAATAGTTGCCTTTCAGCAGGCCTTTGATCGTAGAAAACACTGGTGAGGTGATGCAAAAGCTCCGATGCGTGCTAAAGCGCAGTCCAGATCGCCATGATTAGCTCCCCTCGGGTCCTCCTGGCGCTACCGGCAAGGTTCCCGATCTGGACCAGTCCATTCGTCACTCCAAACGACGCCTCTGGTGCCATGTCTGTCGTCCAGCCAGCCATGTCTCTTGTCCCGACGTACCGTCTCAGCCGCTGTGAGCGGGAGGAGCTGCGCTGTACTTGCTGGGCTGGGGGAGCTGCGAGATGGGCTGGGCGGGCTGTCTGTCTGGTCCATTGCGTGTCACAGCGGTTGTCAGGTTATCCTGGGTTTAGCGTCTGCACCGCGGGCTTTGTCAAGGCTTATGCCGATCTGTGTCGTGCCTTTTCCCTCTGCCTGTCTTCTGCACACCCACAACCAGAGACGGGTAAAGCCTCGCGTTGCCCCCGCGGGCTCTGGCTGGCTGGCTGGTTGCAGCCCGTACATGCCCCCCTCTCGTCTTGTTTCTCTAGCTCCCTCCTGAAGAGCCAGTCCGAGCGCACTGATGTTGTCCTCTCCTCGTGTATGTAGTATTCGGGCATGATAGGCCTGCCTTGCCGGCTTTGCCTTACCTTGCCTGCCCTGCTTCCTGCAAGTCAATCTTGCTCTAGTCCAGGTAATTGTCAACATTGTTACTCCGTCTGATATAGATGACGATCGCAACGTCCTATCCCATGCAGGGAAGGAGGCCCGTTCATATGGTGGGCTCCCAAGGTCTCGGCTACGATACACGGACGGCGCCATGCAACTCTCAGGACGGATTCAAGGGGCATCCCCGTGTCAAAGCGCCATCTAGCAGGGACTCCCTACCTTTCACCCAAGCACGATCGAGTCCGCTGAGTGGGCCCCTGGATCTTGGGGCGTTAGTGTGACTGCGCTACTGAGACTGGGCTGCACAGTCCGGCAGATCCGTAGCGCGCCAGACGACACCCTCCTCCTTCATGCCTGTCGTCAGAGCGCAGCGCAGATGTTGCGGCTGGTCAGGCACGGAACGGAGAGCCAAGGTCGAGATGGCACGTCTTCTGGGACCTGAGCGGCCGCGACCACAGCTCCATAGGGCCTGGGCCGACTCTGGCTTGGGCGCCATAAATCCAGTTGCTCCCGCGTCCTGAATTCCTCTAAAGAGGGAGCCTCGTCCGTACATCCATCCCGTCTCGTCTTCAATGATGAACTCGCAGCATCTCGCATTGGGAACCGCAGAGAGACAAGAGAGAGTAGACAAGGAATACTCTTTCATCGAAGCCCTTTCTCTTGGACCCCGGGAGTCCTTTTCCTTGGTATCCAAAGAAGCGCTCGGTCTCCCCTCATCCCCCAGCACCCCGTCCCTGCCCAGCTCGTTGACTCGTCCGAGGACTCCTCCTCCTCAACAACAACAACATCATCACCTCTTCCCGGGCACGCCCCAGCAGCACCAGACCCTCCTTCAGCAGCAGCAGCAGCTCCTCCAGCAACAACAGCAGCAGATACAACAGCTACAGCTACAGCAACAACAGCAGCAGCGCATCTACTCAAGCGCCTCGTCGCTCTCTCAGCACTCCCAGCTCTACCCTAGCCCGCTGCCTCGATCCCTCACCACCAAGAAGAGCAACGTCATGGCCAACTCAACCAAGGCCCAGACGGCGTGCCTCGAGCTCTGCCACAAGACGACGGCGCTCGGCGACCGCATCTCGGTCCGCATGCTCGAGTATCTGACCATGCTCACCAAGCAGCCTCACGGCCTCGACGTTCTGGCCCACGACTTCCTCGACACGTGCGAAATCCTCTTCTCTATTGAAGCAGGTCTCGGCGAGTGCATCCGCAATCAGCAGACCTTCCCCGGCGATGTCATCTCAGAGCTGAGCAAGAAGTTCCGCGTCACCCAGGCCGACTTCCAGCTCCTCGACCAGATGCTGGGCAAGTTCCTCGAGAACGAGCGCAAGGGCGCCATGGGTCGCATGCGACGTGGATGGGGACGAATCTTTGGTGACAATGATATCGAGAAGATGATCATCGCCCTCGGCCGCACGCGCGAGAGCCTTCGCATGAGCGCCTTGATGTTCCAGTGGAGTCTGGGTAATGAGAAGATTGAGAACGAGCTTGGAATCGGCTACACTGGCCTCGCCGCCGCCCTCGATCGCATGGACACTCGAGCTGGTGTCTCCCGGGCTAAGTCTGAAGGCCATGGATCACAGTACAGGCCTTCGTCGGCCTCTCAGCACCGCGGTATTGAAGGCCATAGTGTCATCAGCACCAACCAACCCCCATTGCCTCCTCTGCCCTGGGCCGAGCGCACCTCATCCATAACCCAGGAGCCTCTCAGCCCTGGCCTTGCCGACCTCCGAGTTTACGGAGGCTCTAACAACATCAACACTGCCAGCTCCATCAGCTCTAACGAGCGATATCACTCTGGAACTACCGCGACCTTTGATCGCATGAGCACCTTTGACGAGTCGCATGAGACTCGCTCCCAGCACACCGCTCTCTCCGACAGCGAAGCTTCCCTCGAGGAACTCTCTGGTCTTGACCTCAATGGCGGAACCAAGGTTGTCCGACTCAAGGCTGATCCCTTCAGCATGCCTCGATGGAACCCTAGGAACACTGCTGGTGCTGATGCCGCCAACCTCAAGAGCGCTCTCATCTCTGCTGTCCGTGGCAAGAACCACAAGCTCATTGAGCAGCTTCTGGATCGCGGTGTCTCGCCTAACACTGGACCTGAGCACATGGCTCTCAAGGAAGCCGTCATGAACACCGACGCCGAGGCTGTCCGTCTTCTCCTGCTCTTCGGCGCTGACCCCAACGGCACTGATCGCGATGGTGTCACCCCTCTCTTCGCTGCTGTCGAGAAGTCCTTCCTCGCTGGCGCCGTTCCTCTCCTGAAGTATGGCGCCGATCCTAACTTCACTCGTGGTCCGGACAATGAGACGGCCATGGCCGCCGCTGCCATCGCCAACAAGGTCAACTTTGCCCACCTTCTCCTCATCTATGGTGGCGACCCCAACCAGCTTACGGCTACTGGTGAGACTCTTCTCATCAGCGCCATCAACAAGAAGACGCCCAAGAAGTTCATCGACCTCATCCTCGACTACGGCGCCGACCCCGACGCCAAGAGCAGAGAAGGCAAGACCGCCCTCTTTGAGGCTATCCAGAACTCCAGGGTCGACATCGTCACCAGCCTGCTAGACCACAAGGCCAACCCCAACCTGCCTGGTCCCAAGCACATGCTCTGGCCCGCCACCTACCAGACTGCCTGCTTGCAGGTCCTCCTCTCCCACGGAGCTGACCCCAAGAAGTGCCCTGGTATCATGGAACTCGCTGCCAGTGTCAACAACATCGAGTCCGTTAAGGTCCTCCTCAACGCCAAGGTGGATCCCAACGCGAAGAAGGACAACACATATACACCCCTCTGCACATCCATTCGTGACAACCGAAGCGACATCTTCACTCTTCTCCTGGCCAACGGCGCTGACCCCAACATTCCCGCCGCCGAGTACCCGGCCTTCAAGTGTATCACACATAACCGCCTTCACTTCCTCCCTGCTCTTGTCGAGGCTGGCGTTAACCTCAGCTCTCCCAAGGGCATTGTCGAGACTGCTGTCAGCGTCAACAACATGGAGGCCCTGAACTGGCTCCTCGACCAGGGCATGAGCCCCAACGACAAGAACCCCAAGGGCCACTCCCCTCTCACTACCGCCATCCGAGAGAACAGGATCGAGATGGTCGACCTTCTTTTGACCCGCGGCGCAGACCCCAACGTCCGTGGTCAGGACTGGCCTGTGTGCATGGCCGTCCGCAACCCTCCCGTCCTCAAGCGAGTCCTCTCTGTGCTCGCCGAGCCCCGGGCCTTCAAGGGAGTCATGGAGATGGCCGTCGTCGCCAACCAGCTGGATTCCGTCAAGCTGCTCCTCGCCGCCGGCGTCTCGGTCGAGGACAAGAACGGTGGTGTCTTTTCACCGCTCACCTCGGCCATCCGAGAGGATCGCAAGGACATTGTCTACTTCCTCATCAACGAGGGTGGCGCAGACATCAACGCCCCCGGCGAGCATCTCCCCGTGGTCAAGGCCCTGCGAAGATACCGCGGCGACGGTGATATCCTGGAGTTCCTCCTGGAGCACGGCGCCGACCCCAACAAGCTGTACCGTGGCTGGAACGGTGTGATGCAGGCCGTCGAGAACGGCGACGAGGACATCCTTCGCCTGCTCGGCGAGAAGGCTGGCTTTGACCTCGATGTCAAGGACGAGCTTGGCCGAAGCGTGACTGAGATTGCCGCCTCAAGAGGCTGGGACGAGGCCGTCGACATCCTGATGGAGTACGCCGCCAAGCCGTCGGAGAAGGCTCACTAGACGATGGACAACGGGTATTGTAAGATGACGAAACTTGTTTCTGGGTAATCACGCACGTTATTGGGTTGAGGGTTTAGGATCTGGAGTCTTTGAGATTGTCTTTTGCGGTTGGTAATGGGACGGTGGTTCAAAGGTCCTGGCTTTTATATCCTCTGTTTAGACAGACAGGCAGACATTTTTCTTTGTATATTCCCCTGTTCGTATAGTAGTCTGGCTTTTCCTGTTTTCTCTCACCAGAGACAGTTTTCTATGTCTAATCTACTTTAGCAAGTTATAAACTGGTTCAGAATGGTGATTCAATCTTGTCTATTAATTGTTTTGAGCGAGAATGCCTTTACTTTACAGCTTGGTCCCCATGTTTACATGAACTGCCTTGATCTGTGTGTAGGCTTCGAGGCCTGCCTCACCGAGCTCCCTGCCAATACCGCTCTGCTTGACACCTCCGAATGGCACGCGAGGGTCACAGTCCTGACTGCTGTTGATCCAGACCATGCCGGCCTCGATCTCTGCCGCAACCCGATGAGCCTTCTCCAGGTTTGTAGTAAACGCAGCGGCTCCCAGTCCGTATGTGGTATCGTTGGCAAGCTCAATAGCCTCCTCCTCCGTCTTGAAGGTGGTGATGACCACGACAGGGCCAAAGATCTCCTCGCGATAGACACGCATCGAGGGCTTGACCTCGGTAAAGACTGTCGGGGCAATGAAGAATCCCTTGTCGGAGTCTCCGACCTTGAGAGGGTGACCTCCAGCCGCCACGACAGCGCCCTCCTTCTTTCCAATGTCGATGTACTCAAGAACCCTCTCGTATTGGACCTTGGACACCTGAGGACCCTGGTATGTATCCTTGTCCCATTGGCTGCCAACTCTGCTCACGACATTAAGAGTGTCGATGAACTTCTTGATGAAGGCATCGTAGATGGTGTCTTGGACCAGGATTCTCGACGTGGCAGTACAAATCTGTCCTTGGTTGGACATGATGCCAAAGTGCGACCACTTGACCGCCTGCTCTAGGTCCGCATCGTCAAAGACGAGCAATGGCGACTTTCCGCCAGTTTCTAGGGTGATGTTCTTAAGCGTCTTTGCAGCGACGCCCATGATGCTGGCAGCCGTCGCCGTGGAACCGGTAAAGGCGATCTTGTCCACAAGAGGATGCTGCACCAAGGCAGCTCCCGTGTCTCTGCCAAGTCCATTGACGATGTTGACGACTCCCGGGGGGAAACCGGCCTCCTTGATGAGCTCTCCCAGGACGAGGATGCTCAGAGGTGTTTGTTCGGCGGCCTTGAGGACAACAGTGTTGCCGCAGGCGAGGGCAGGACCGAGTTTCCACGTAGCCATGGAGAGGGGATAGTTCCAAGGGATGATCTGCGCGACAACGCCGACGGGCTGACGGATTGTGTAGGCGAACTTTTGAGGGTTTGTGCTGATGGTCTGGCCAAACGTCTTATCGGCCCAGCCAGCATAATAGCGGATAACGCCGACGGCCTCGACGAGATCGTTCTCCAGCGTCTCGATGTATGTCTTGCCATTGTCCCAAGCGTCAATGGTGGCAAAGAGCTCTTTCTTGGACTCGATCAGCTCAGCCAGACGGTACATCAATTGGCCGCGGTCAGAGGCAGGAAGCTTCTTCCATGACTCGTGGCGCAAGGCAGCTCTGGCAGTCTTGACGGCCTTGTCGATGTCTTCAGCATCGGCGGCTTGCACAGTGGCAATGACCTCCTCAGTGCTATAGTACCAATGTCAGTAATCGCATTAACAAATTGATGCTGATTGAACATACGCAGGGTCAATGGAAGTAATGGTCTTGCCGCTGGAGGAAGCGACAAACTCGTTGCCGATAAACAGGCCAGTGGGCTGAGACCACTTGACTCCATTCGGAGCCGTCAATTCAACAGAGGGAGGCGCCATGACGAATAATTACTGCAAAAAAGACGAGGGTTTGGCGATCTGGGGATAACGAGCTTGGGTCTGGTGTTGGCGAAGCTGGTTTCTTGTACCTTTGAGAGCGGCGACCGGAAACAGTATCCGATTGATGATGGAAGCTTCTCCTCTTCTCGTACCGAGTCAAGTTGGTGATGCTGATGATTACAACTCGTTCCCTTTGCGAAACTAGGTCGCGGAAACCTTCTCTTTTTGAAGCTACCTCCACCTCCGCTCCTGAATGGAGCAATCAGATAAGCCAACAGTGAGACGCCAAAACCCCGCCTCGCGCTCTCTCTCCACAGAGGGGCAGAATGACGTGGTGAGTTCTCGGGGCGAAGAGAAGGGCCTCATGACTGAGGGGTTTGTTATCTATATTCCATACAGAGTAGGTAGAAGGAGATGGTTTCCATTAGGTCGTTGTTTTTGCTATCTACAGGCTAGACTGTCGCTTCGCAGCTGCCTCCTCCGCTACCGCTCTCGGGATCTCGGCCTCGAGGCCCTCTTCTGCGGGCTTCCATCCCAGCAGCTCAGCGCCGCGACGGGCGTTGCTTCTAGCGTTGCTGCCGAACAGGACAGAGCTGTAGGGTAGTACAGTGTCGGCCTCGGGCTGGTGAAGTTCCTCCACTTCAGTGGTCTCCAGAAGGCCCTGGTCCTTTGCCGCTTGGGCGACTCTGTCTGAGATATCGGCCCACGACTGAGGGGAGAATAGTTAGTATTTGCAATGTGCATCGCGGGAAACGCGGTACTCACAATCTCTCCAACGCCTGTCAAATAGATGCCATCCTCTCCCCAGATCTTGCTATCGTCATTTCCCTTGGCGCCAGCCTCAGCCAAAACGGTAAACAGTCTCGCAATGTCGGCGACATGCACGTTTCCCCATCGGCTCAGACCCCGCCCGACTCTCACTGCACGGCCTCTCTCCAGGGCGACCTTGGCCAGCGCGGGGATCTGGTAGCTGCGCTGCTTGATGGGGCCTTGACCCTTTCCGTAGATGATGGGAGGCAGAACGAGAGCTGTCTTGACGGAAGGTGTTTGCTTGGCGACATCCAGGATGTAGTTGTCGACTGCCCGCGACTTGTGGGCTTTGAGAAGGTCTCGGATGGATGCGACGCCAGCGAGGTCATCCCAGACGTCATCTGAAGGTTCTCCAGGCTTGAAGGATGGAGACGCCAATTCCTCTACAGCAAGGCCGCTGGCGCCAGAAATTTGAACCCAGTAACTGGGAGTCTGTCGCTTTTGCAAGCCGCGGTGGATGGCCTGCACGCTGCCAATGTGGCTGTTTGACGCGACATCTACACGCTCTATTAGAGTCATCACTAGCAATTGGAGTCGTAATACGCACGCACGACAACAGAGGCCTCAGATGCCTCTTTCTCCACCAAGTCACCATCGTTAAGATCGCCAATCACGGTGCGAATCTTGGGATAGTCTTGCGAAATGGTCGCTGCAGACTTGGCATCGCGAACGAGAGCCGTGATGGCGTACTCTGGGTGACCGCGAACCAGCTCGCGCAGGACCTGACCACCGACATAGCCAGACGCGCCAGTGCTGAGTACAGTGTCAGTAATTAGTATACACAAAGAAAATCATGATAGAAGCCTCACAGGAAGATTGAAGACATTTTGACAGTTGTGATGGGCGGGATGAGATGGGTGATGGATTGCTACACTGAGGCTAGGTACTACGGCTTAAGATGGGCTATTTATGCCCCCATGCACGCAAATTATTAAGCTGCACATGAGAATTACGACACTGTGGGGAGAATGGCGCTACTTATGCTCCGACTTTGCTTGGAAATACAGTGCTCGAGACGAAAGAGCAATTGTCCCGCCACTTGCATCGAGAGCCGAGTCTGTTTAAGCGGCTGGGCTCCGTGGTTGTCGCGGAGACCTGCCATTTTAGTGTCGATGAGACGATCCCATCGTCAACTGACTCAGCAACCACCGAGTTAGGTGTCGCTAGGATCGCGAAAATGGATACGGTAGCCGACACTTGCCGTGGTCAGGATATCGGGCTGTATTCTTAATGCCATATTGAGCCATCTCTATGACTCCCAGAAAGAGTTCAAGGCCGGGGCAGCCGTCTTGCCGTCTTCTCGCTCATAGGCCAAAGTTACGTTGAGGGGCCGTGTGCGAGAACAAGAACAATACTAGCGTTTAAACTTGGCGACTGCGGCCCCAGGGAACAGCAAACAAGTGGACCAAGGTATATTCACAGTATAAAAAGACACTGGGATCGTAAACCTCCAGCCATAACCTGACCAGTCGCGGCCGGTTTGCCCTGCACAATCTTATTCCCATCACTCAGGTTTCGTAGCGTATACTGACCAACTGGGAGATGATTAGCTCGCTCCTAGATTCCGTGGCCATTCAAATCTGCAGACTCACATGGGCCAGTATGAGTGGATAGTGTGATCTTTGATATCCTTCCGGACCTCCATGAGAAAAACCTCCAGTTCTTCACTCGTCCACCCGAGGCCCCCTTGCCCCTCGGGACGTGTAAATACAGCCAAGCTTATCGCCGCCAAGGCATCCATGGTGTTCTGATTAGCCCATGTTCCTAATAGCCAATAGTGAGTGACCGCTGGAATATCTAGACTTTATTCTCCGAGTCTTACCGATTTGCTTGTATATCTGGGCCTTGGGCCAACGATTCATCGGCCACTTGCGCTGCACTACGTGAACATCGACAAAGCCAGCCGCTTCAAGCTGCTCCTTATACTTCAACGCGCTATCAAGCGGAGAGCCCATGGTGGAAAAGGTGCGTAGAAGCAACGTCGCCCACTTGTAGAGTGGTGAGTCCTCAGAGAGTGTACCGTCATCAGATCGAGGGGGGTAGATGATATCCATGATTTCGATCTTGCCGCCTGGGTTGAGGAATCTGGGAACAATAATTAGTTAAACAAGGGTAGGGAATGAGAGGACAATCATTTTTACTCAAAGCTCTGGTTGAAGAACTTGGGCCAGTCTCGGATGGACCCCGTGAGGAAGCGCGAAAAGATAAAGTCAAACTTGGTCGAGTAATCCCAGACGTCTTCAAGATCGTCAACAAAAAAGGAGACATTGGGTGGGACGCTGGAATACATGTCAGTATAGTGTTGAGCATGTCGTGGCTGTTTGGTACCTACGCCGATGGCTGGATGGGACTTAGATCGACGCCAGTAACCTGAGGCATGATCAGTTGTGGGCTCAATCCTGGCCACTGGACCGTTTTTCACTTCACACTCGGGATGCTCGTCAGCTAAACGCTTGTTAGAACATTCGCATTCGTTCTCATCAATCATAATGGGACTGTACCAAAGTCAATAGCCCAGATCCCTGTGCCACAACCGGCATCCAACGCCCGACGGAGCGGCTGAGTCAAGGGAGCAGCATGTAGCCTCCCTTCAAATGTGAGGGCAAACAAGTGATGTTGAATATCTGCGTCGGATAAGCTCGTTACAGGTTTTGGTTGGGGCTCAAGCTATGTACCTAGTCGCTCGTTCTCTGTCTGCATCCTGTCAAGTCAGTCACGAAGCTACTGGTGGTCTAGCTGTGTGGGGTAACAAGACCTCGTCGTTTGGGAAGACATAAACTGCACCGGTTCAGTCAGTGAACATGGCGTCACTTGGGATCTATAAGCGTAAGACTGGGCATCTTCACCACCGTCCTTGTATGCATGATATGTCCGGCCATTCTCCTCGCGATACCTCAAAATGCTAGATCGCAGAGAAGTGGTGTCACTCGCGCCATCCACGCCGAGGGCTGAGTCGCCATCATCAACCGTCACGTTATCGGGCTGCGAGATAGTTCAAGGCGGTCAGAAGGTTTGAAAGGCATTCAATCTGTGGTGTATTCCTACATTGTCATCGGCCTCGAGTGGAAGTGTCTCAGGATTCTGCTCTTCGGCCATGGTCAGGAATCGGGATCGTTCGATGGAACTGTGCCAGCTGTCAAAGCGGGGGAATCCTCGTTTAAGTTTGAGCGAAGCCCGCCGTGGATTAAATAACTCGGCGCTAATACCATGAACAGGGGTCTCGGGGTTAGCGTGACTGCCTAGACTAGACTGGGTAATACTAAAAGAGGGCCTTAACTGTTCTATGCTTATCAAGGAGAAGAGGTTGACATGAATGAATGCCTTTCAGTTCAAGGCTTTTGATGATATCTTGATAATAAGAAATACATCTTGATGGCAATAACCTATGTATCTCCCTCGTGAAGATGGTTGGTTTCATAGTGCTAGTATCACTAACACTGGAGTTGGTCTCAAGTTGCTGGGGATTCATGACCGACGTGGATCTTAAACTACCTACTATACATGGAATTCCGTATAAGGATTTTCCTCCTACCCTTAAACGACATAGGCCCCGAAAGTTGTCACGGCCGATTCGAAGTTAGGCATGGCTAGTTACAGGCCGCATCTTTAGATGAATCTCAAGCACTCTCGGGATTTAAAACCCTGTTCCCATCATCATGGCTTTTGGTGTGGAACAATAGAGAAAATGAAATGATCTACTGGCCATATTATGTGCTAATATTCACTCATGCGCATAGGTCAAGGTCAGTTATTACCATGGAGATCTTAAAGACATCAAGAGCTGAATAAAGCCTTTCAATGCTGGTGACTGAAACTGGCAACAAGAAGTGCTCTAACAGAATTAAACGCAATTACCTAGTAATCACTGCACGCAAAAGGGGCATTTGTCTAAACTAAGATACATTCTCCCCAGTGTTTTCCTTCAGCTCCTGGAACTGAAGCTTGCTGCCCCCCTCGACGAATGTCACCGCAGACGGGCGAGTTCGATTGACCCTCAAGTCAAAGACATCTAGACGTTGATATCCACCGACAACATCGTGATACTGCTTCCCCTCTATGCAATCCTCGACGCCTATATCCGCGTAGAGAATTCCTTCGTGCTTTTGAAGGTATTCAGTAGGAACATGCTCCTGCGTCTCGGGGTCCACGGTGAACCCAGGCAGAAGCGCTCCAGTTGGGTCCAGAAACTGAGTTGCACCACGTTGAGATTGTTCCAGCACCTGAGTGAGGTACGGGGAGCCGCCCGAAATAGTCTTTATGGCGTCGTCTCCGAGAACGGCTGAACAGAGAACTCCAAAGCACTTGGCCTCGAAGCAATGAGCGGCAGCACGAGTCCTGTTGGCAGTGACGTTGTCATAGTTAGGCTTCTCTGGTACACTGTTGGTCGGTTCGTCTTGGGAGGGAGGAGGCGGAACGCGGGTGGGCCAGATAGGTGGCCAGGTAGAGATGTGAATCTGTTCGCCTTGGGCCATCAGAGTATACCGGGCCAGAGGGTTGGTGTTTTCTCCACAAATCAGATTCCCGATTTTTCCGTAGGGGGTTTCGGCAACTTGTAATCCGTGGCCGTCTCCGGGTGCCCAGGTTAGCTTCTCGAAGAATGTCGGTACAAGCTTCCTATGGTGGACCAAGACCTCCCCTTCGGTTCCAATAAGGATATTCGAGTTATAAAGAGTTGCGCTGCTCGAGCGGACCTTTTCTGATAGACCGATGCTGACCATGATGCCCAGCTGTTTTGCCGTGGCGCGGATAGCCTGAACTTCGTCACCGTCGGCGTAGACGGATTCGAGGGCCATGCGCTTAAAGAGGTCATGATTCTCGGTTGGAGGGCGTAACGAGCTCCAGACGGGAAAGGCAGGAATGTACGTCTCGGGAAAGACAACCAAATTGGCCTTGTTCTTTGCAGCTTGCTTGATTAACTTGATGGCTTTTGCCGTTGTCTGTCGTGCCGACAGAAACACCGGAGCGGTGTGACAGGCGGCGATTCGGATAGAAGGGGACATGGTTATTGTTGTGAATGAGTGCTGGACATGTATGGGTTGTCCCGGGAAGGCATTCACTATTACAATGGCCATTTATCTTTTGACCAGAGACTGTCCGGCAAAAGCGGAAATAACGGGAGGAACGGGAAAAAGCGATGCCGCTGGTCGTCTGCAGCCAGACTGGTCAGCCCATGGCAACAGGTTTCTTAATCTCGGCCATTTTTCTGCCTTCCGAAGGTCCAAGACGTGGCTTCAGCTGATCCCAGTCCATGGATGCTCCCCGAGAACTCGACGGCTGTTGATTTCAACTCCGCCAAGGAGGTCCATCAGCCCCCTGACTAGTGATGTATGGGACACGCGAGCCGAAGAAGGACGCGACGAGGGAAAAAAGAAAAAAGAAATATGCAAGGCAAAATTACTTGACGTGACAAACAACTCTAGATTTGCTTTGAACCAACACGTTTGACTTCGTGCCCTACTACGGTCAGCAGCGGCATGCTTTGCCGCTTACCGCAAGTGACCCATAGATTCAGAGAGACCAAGCGGGACTCTTGCCGCGAATCCGCAAAGCCCGCCAGTCATCGCTCGGAACAGCGGAGGCTATAAGTACCTTGAGCCGCATACAGTTCCTTCTCTACCAAATTCCAGCTCTTGGAATCCGACTTCACTATTCTTCACCCCTCCTTGAACTCATTCCCTCAATTGTTTTTGTTTGCCCTGGCTCAGTCATTATCCATCAACATCCATCTGGACTAGGTGCATGATGGCCCCTCAATCGTCCGCTGTCGAGCAGTCAGCGCCACTGGTTGCGCTCGTCAGCTTTGCCAATATGTTTAGCGTGGGGACTGTGTACGCCCTGAGCGTTCTTCAAGCTGAACTGCCCCGACTACTTCGCACCAGTCACGCTTGGTCCTCAGTCCCTTTCGCATCTGCATGTCTTGGGCTGTCTGTCGGGGTGGCTTCATGCGCCGCCGTCATGACCAGAGTCGGAGCCCGCACCACAGCCGCCGCAGGTACGGGTCTCTGGGGCCTAGCGGTGGTTGGCACGGGCATATCCCTAGCTCGTACAGACCTTATGAGTCTGCTCGCTTGCCTGGCAGTTGGAGGCATTGGTGTTGGGTGGACTTATCTCGTTGTTGTCGTCTTGGTCGGGCAAGCTTTCCCTCCGCACTCCCGGCTTAGAAGTGCTATAGGCCCTCTGGGTTTCTCATCAGGGTCAGCAGCATGCTTCGCATCGGCACTGATCCTAGACGCTGAGTCATTGGACGCAGAGAGCCTGGGACGTCTTCTACAACTGGTCGGCGTTGCGTTCTGTGTCGTTGGTGCGACCACACTAGCTGTGCTCCCAAATGACAAGGAAAGGTACAAACCAGGCAATGCAGAGAGGTGCCAGCCAAAGCCAAGTGCGGTAGCTTTTGAAGACTTGCTATTGTTCTTCAATGCTCTTCCTGGGATGGTGGTCTTTTCAACACTATGGCGCGCAGCATCCTACCACGGACAAGAGTTTGCTGGGGATGCCCTTCGAGTGCTGCCGTGCTTCATGGTTGCTCTGGCCCTGGGAGGGTTCATGGCTCCAGTCCTTGCCGCACGACCAGGCCCAAGGCTTACCTTCTTGGCCCTCTTTTACATACGAGGCGCCTCTCTCCTTGCCTTCTCAAAGTGGCCGGGGCTTCTGACAGCTGCGGCTGCCTTATCAGTGGTGCTTTTTGGTCATGGCGCAGGTTTTGGCATTCTTCCTGGTCTGGTCAAGGCAAAAGAACCAGAACCAGCGAGGTTCAGGGCTAGATATGGCCGAACGCTTGTGGCATGGGGAGCAGGCGGGATTGTAAGCGTCATGATCACCAGGCTGTTAGTATCTTCATCTGGCGATGCTAGCTCGGCCAGTTTCGTCATTGGCCTGCTGGTATTGTCATCTGCAGTATATCTGCAGTTAGCGAATGTTCTCCAATAGTGCTAGTGACTGGTTATGTCGAAACATTCTTATCAATGCCATCTGGCAAACTTGGCTACTCAGGGTGTCATATTTCTTGATAGACGCATAATACGAGTAATGCTTATTGTTGAAAAGAAGTGTTGTGAGGTAGACTCCATGAATCACGCAAGGGAATGGAGTCCTCAATGGCCTAATAGTGGTTTCTCTGGCTCACGGTCGAGGCTGTGATCCAGCCGTGATCCTTTTGCCTAGACCAGCTTTCCATGTCGCTTCTGAAACGGTCGAGAACAGCTCGGCCGTAGACCAAAGCCAGACAAGAACTGGAAGCGACTCAAGCCAATAGCTAGCGGCCGCCTTCGTGTATCAAAACGAATTGAACAAATCTAACTGTATGATCCACCCACCCTTGGCTTCGGTTCTGCGGAGAGGTTCCGCTGAAGGAGTCATGTCCAGAGAGCGGGGACTATCCCGCCGCTCCGCCTGGCAGCCAACTTACTCCCCTACTCTACTGTGCTTTGCCGTGATCGGCAACACGGGCTTAGTACATACGAAGAAGCAGTCTATCTATTTAATCGAGAGACGATGAACTGGCATCTCCAACCTCCATATGCCAATTCTACACCCAACTTCTCTACCTCAGACTCATCTAGACACACTTGAACCACCCCTTCCTTCCCTACTATCCCGAACATGGCAATTTCCGAACATACCCGGGCTGATGCAGCCAGGATCAGGAAATTGCTCGAGTCTCTGACGCTGGAGGAAAAATGTACTCTGTTATCTGGAAAGAACATGTGGGAAACGGCAGCGATTGAACGACTCGGCATCAAAAGCCTCAAGACAAGTGACGGTCCAGCCGGCGTGCGCGGTTCCCGATGGACAGACGGAACACACACAACTCATATTCCGTGCGGAATCTCGCTCGCAGCCACCTTTGACCCGGACCTGGTTGAAAAGGTCGGCACCATCCTGGGATCAGAAGCCAAGAGCAAGGGCGCCCATGTCCTTCTCGCGCCGACCATGAACATCAGCCGCTCTCCATTCGGCGGTCGTAACTTTGAGAACTTTGGCGAGGATCCGTTCCTGACGGGCAACATGGCAACCGCGTATATCCGCGGCGTTCAGAGCATGGGCACTGGGGCTTGCATGAAACACTACGTCGCCAACGATATGGAGACGCGTCGGTTCAACATGGACGAGAAGATTGATGAGAGGACACTGCGAGAAATCTACCTCAGGCCCTTTCACATGGCGCTCGAGGCTCAACCTCTGACTGCGATGACGGCTTACCCCAAGGTGAACGGCCACCATGTGGACACAAGCCGATATCTTGTCCACGACATTCTTCGCCAGGAGTGGGGATACAAGGGCCTGGTCATGAGTGACTGGGGTGGCCTCAACTCGACGGTCGACAGCATCTGCGCAACAACAGATCTTGAGATGCCGGGCCCTCCGCTTCGATATGGCAAGGCATTGATGGAGGCGGTGCAAATGGGCCAGGTGTCGGAGACCGAGCATGTCGACCCTTCTGTCCAGCGGCTGTTACAGCTGCTCCAGAAGTTCAAGCTTCTGGGCCGAGAAGAACAGCTCTCCATCACCAGCGATGCTGAGGCCGAAATCACAGCCAACGAGGTTGAGACAGACACGCCTGAGTTCCGCAGAATCACAAGAGAAGCTGCATCCCAGGGCATTGTTCTCCTCAAGAACGACAATCTGCTTCCTCTAGATCCGCGAGCCATTCGAAAGTTGGCAATCATCGGACCTAACGCAAGGAATCCCACCATCGGCGGAACCGGCAGTGCAATCGTCAACCCGTACTACATCACCACCCCATACGAGTCGATCACGTCTCTCTCCAAAGAGAGAAACCCGGATATGGAGATAGTACACGAGCAGGGCATCTTTACGCATTTGCAACCACCTTTGATCGGCCACTGCCTCACGAGGCCGGGTAGTGGCACTCCGGGTCTCCAAGTCGACTTCTTCGCAGGACAGAGGTTCGAGGGCGACATCGTGGCAACCACTTTCTGGCAGGATTCTCTCGTCTATTTCATGAGCGACGGAGATGTTCCTGCTCCTCTGCGCGGTACCATTTTCAGCTATAGGGCCACCGGACTCCTCCGTCCCAGCGTCACGGGAGTCTATGATTTTAGCTTGTCCAACACGGGCAAGGCGAAGCTCTTCATAGACGGGGAGCTCCTGATCGACAATACGGAGTGGACCAAGATCAGTGGGAACTTTATGAATTGCGGAAGCGTAGAGTGCTTCTCCAGCAAGTTCTTGGAGGCTGGTAAGACTTACGAGCTGAGGGTTGACAATGTCGTCGTTCCTCCTCCCACTAAGCCACACGACAACACACTCTTCCATAAGATCTCGGGGGTGCGGGTTGGCTTGCTGTTTAGGCACGACGAGGAAGCCATGTTCCGCAACGCCGTAGGCGCAGCACAGGATGCAGACGCCGTCATCTTTGTAGTTGGTCATAACAACGATACCGAGAGGGAAGGGTCTGATCGGACATCGCTGTCTCTTCCACGCCGCACAGATGAACTTGTCTCAGCTGTTTGCGCCGCCAACAAGAACGTGGTCGTGGTGGCACAGTCCGCCTGCGCCATAAGCATGCCTTGGGCTGGTGCAGCCAGTGCCATTGTGCATGCGTGGTACCAGGGGCAAGAGTGTGGAAACGCCATAGCTGATGTCCTTTTCGGGCTCGTCAACCCGTCAGGCAAACTCCCCCTGACTTTCCCCCGCAGGATTGAGGACCACGGCTCCAACAAGTGGTTCCCTGGCGACGCAATCGCAGATAAGGCCGAGTATGGGGAGGGCATCCTGGTGGGATATCGCTGGTTTGATCAGCAAGACATTCAGCCGCTGTGGCCTTTTGGCTATGGCCTGTCTTACACCACGTTTTCCATCACTGACGCAATCATCAAGGGCAAAGTGAGGCGAGATGGTTCCTCCAGTGCTGTCGTGCAAGTTGCCATCACAAACACGGGAAGCCTACTTGGAAGCGAGGTGGTTCAGCTTTATGTGTCTTCTTCCACACGTATCAGCAGCTCTGGTCTCTCTTCCGCCCCTAGAGCCCTCGCCGGGTTTAGAAAAGTCACTGTAGACCCGGGAGAGAGCAAGATGGTCAGCATCGAGTTGGCAGCCACAGCCTTTTGGTGGTTCGATCCCAATGCGCAGGGTACAGCCCGCGGTGCGTGGAGGCTCGATGAGGGCACGTACAAGTGTTACGTTGGTGCCAGCTCACGCGACTTCGCCAAGGAGTTGGATGTGATTGTGGGATAAGATTGGCAGGCTCAGCGGCCGAGACATTTAACTCGTACTGTCCGTACGATAGAGAGCATAGTCTCTATGCTAGACTCGGGGAAGGACCATTTTTGAAGAATAGATGCCCCTTGTGCCTGCACCTCCTTGATATCCTGCAGGTCAGCAGCAAGAGTGGGAGAAAAAGAGGCAAATGTGAGAAGCAGGATAACCGCCATGGTACTGGAGAGAAACAGGTTAGCGAGGATAGAAACGAACAACCGGATATGTACTTACGAGTGCGTAAATATCTCAAGTGATGCAGATGGTTTTCTCAGGACACCCTGTACGGCTCCTAGATAGCCACGGCAGTGATATAAGCACGTCTTGGCGTTTTCCACCATCCTGGCATCCGGCGGCGTCTCCCCGGAAGGCAAAGCACAGATTTGTAGCAGGAAAGGTCTATGAATAATATCCCCAGCGGCATGAAAACGCATGAGCAGAATGGAGTCGTCAAGACCATGCTCATCGTGGTCCAGATCTGGTTTGATGGCAGGAGGAAGCAAATCATACCAGGCGTGGAGTTGACGATTGAGCTCCTGGCTGATGCCAAACTGAGAGGTCGGGGCACAAGACGATGAATCCATGCTGGTTGTGGCACCTTGGTAGGTATCGTAGAGCACGTAATGTATCCGGTTTAGCAGACGTCGGGACGAGATATTGGCCAGCCAGCGCAGCATGGGGGGCTCGGGCGAGTTGCCGAAGCCTGGAAAAGGGAGCTGTTCGACGACATTGTCTATCCCACTTCTGGGGAAATGGTGTTCGGCGACGATATCACTAGCATGCCAATTAGCCACAAGTCTTCAGTCATGGCGTCATAGCCGTACCACTCGAGAATGAAGATGGCCCAACATAGCCGCAGTATCAATTGACCCTGTGCGGCTGCTTGCGCGTCGTTTAGTGAGCCCAACTTTCTAATCAAAGTGTAAGTAGTTCATCCTGGAATGGAAACGGAGAGGGGGACCTACCGTATCCAATAGTGCTGCACTTCGGTTGATGCCATATGCACCAGACGCCAGGCCGGCAAAGGTCTGGCCAGGAAGCTATAGTAGATAGCAGCGAAGTATAACGATTGCGGGAGAAGCAAGCTTCCGCCGAAGGACTCGAGTCCCACCGTAAGTAGAATGTTGACTGCAGGGGACGAGAAACGACTGCCGGGTTCCCATGAGGTGGAGCCGTCGTAATCGGCGTCGGACACACTACCAAGAGCCAAGACAATGAGCATCATGGCAGTGGCAAGATTAGGGGCAAGACCCTGGGTGAATACATCATCATAGGTGCTCCGGAATTTGTCCTCGTCCAGGATTGGATAGAATCGGTGGACGAGCTGGAAGAATTTGTGCATTAGCTCGTCAGCCTCGTTGCGCGAGACGGCCGGTATCTCAACTTGGTTGAGTGGCTTTGGGGTCAAAGATAGGGAGGCCGGGACACTACGGCCCAGTTCAACGTGGAGGAAGATATCTTGTGGATAATCACCGAGGAGGGCTCGGGCTGGAGCCGACCGTAAGAGGCTACCTGTCGTTGTGGAGTGTGATAAGGGGATGGCCATGGTGGTGTTGAGCCCAGCTGAGTTGAGCGGAGTTGGTGCCAGTGACGGAGCCACGTCCGGGGTCTCCGCCGAGCCCAGGCCAAAGTCCTCGCCGAGGATGAACTGTGCACTGTCGGGGTGTTGGCGGCTCGAGTCCGACTGATCCGCTGTTGAGCCATCTGCCCGTCGTTCTAATGCCTCGAGCCGGTCAAGGATACCGTTTAGCTGATCTAACGGCACGGAAGCGTTCCTGCACATGGCCTAGGTGAGCAAACAGGCTCGTACAAAGCACAATGTCAGTGTAGATAAACGTACCTTGGGGGTTCGACCTCACGATACTCGCATGAGTTGCCAACCTCCTCGCAGAGGCTACAGGCTGGTCTACCGCCATCACATTTGCGCTTCCTGCCAAAACACACATTCATCAGTATCTGTAGTGCCTAGACTTTGTCTCCATCGCCACCACGAGGCAGCGGAACATGGAGCATTGCGGCCCGCCATTCCATATCGACTCACCTCTTGCGACAATAGTTGCAAGCCACAGCGGCTCGCCTCCGCTTGGGACTGTGCATGGCCGCTGCTTCTCTGTGTATCTTTCTCGTTTGGCCGAACTGCTGTTTAACAGAAGAAGTAGCGGGATAGTCGGCGGACAATCCGCAACCTGGGGCAAGCGAAATGTCTTATGCTTGGGCAGTCTGGCTGACTAGGTCTGGAACGGTTAGTGGCCGTAATTCGAACGAATCAAGCCATCTCCCCCCTCTCTTTCTGTTGGCCAATCATAGGTTGCGCGGGTGACAGTAGTCTCAAGTCGTGTCTCCCTGGCGGAAGGGCGGCTTTACCTCCGCGGCCATCAGATTTGTTGCCCTGTCAAAGCTCGTTATCTCGACTACCTTGGTCAACATGATGGACCAACCCCGGATCATGAGGACAGCCAGATTGACTTACCCCAGACTATCATATGTGGGGTAGGCGCTGTGACGGGCTGCTATCAGTCTCGGCCTGGCAACGCATAAGGTTGGCGAGATAACTCTGGTTCAACCTTCTATAACTATCTCCCCTTCTCCTCCCTCTTTTCCAGTCCTCTACATCCAAGACAGCAAAACCAACAGCCCATTAACTGACAGGAACCATGACTCCATCCATTTCACACACCGACGCCCCAGATGGACTCCGCAAGCACTTGACGACGGCCCTAGTAATCTCGGTCTGTGTTGTCGACTCCGTGGCCATCGCTTATGATGGTTCTCTCATGGGCTCTCTGAACGTCATGAAGGCGTACCAGAACTACTTTGAGCTCACGACTTCAACCACTGCTGTCAACACCTGCGCCACTTTCCTGGGAGCCATCCTGGTCGGGCCCTTCACCGGAATGCTTATTGACTGGAAGGGGCGCAAGATTGGCTTGTACGCGGCCTGCATCGTCAACATCTTGGGCGCTGCCATCGCTGGTGGAGCCATCAACATCGCCATGTTCATCGCGGGCCGCATCATCATCGGCATTGGCGTCGGACTCGGACAGACTGCTGCTGGCACCTATGTTGCCGAGACGACTGCACCTTCAGTTCGCCCGACGGCCCTGGGGTTGTACTTTTCTTGCTGGGCCGTGGGTTCTCTACTTGCTGCTGGGATCTCGTATGGCGTGAGTAGAGAGATAGCTCCAAGACTTTGATTATGCGTGCTAACAAATGCGGACCTCCAGACCTCCGGCCTCGAACCCTCCAACTGGACATGGCGTATTCCATCTATCCTACAGGCGGCGCCTCCACTTGCCGTTCTCTGTCTCATCCCCTTTGTTCCAGAGTCTCCCCGATGGCTAGCATACCAAGATCGACGAGAAGAAGCGCTAAAGGTCCTGGCAAGAGTCAATGGCGCCGATGAGCAGCACCCACAAGTGCAAACTCAGTACAGGGAAGTCATTGGCACTCTAGAATACGAGAAGAACGAGGGTCGAAGCGTCAGCATTGCAGATATGCTCAAGAACCGAGCGAACCGCAAGAGACTTCTTCTGGCCTTGTCTGTGGCGCCGCTTGCCATGTTGACCGGTTCAAACATAATCACGTAGGAGCTGGCCCAATCACACACCCACCATAGTGCTAACATCAAAACCTAGTTACTACTTTGGCAGCATGCTCACCCAGGCCGGCCTTGGCGACTCAGTCACACAACTCAAGGTCAACGTCTGCCTCTCCTCGTGGCAGCTGGTTGTTGCGGTCTGTGGATCCTTCATGGCCGAGAGACTTGGGCGCCGGTTCCTTGCTCTGTTCAGCTTGGGTCTCTGCTCCATCTTCTTCTACCTGCTAGCAGGTCTGACTGCCAAGTTCGGGACTTCGCACAACCTGGCCGGTACTTACGGCACCATAGCCTGCATCTTCCTCTTCCTGGGCGCGTATTCCTTTGGCATCACTCCTCTCACAGCCATGTATGCACCAGAGGTTCTGCCGTACAACATGCGCGCCAACGGAATTGCCATGCAGGGCATCCTGATCAAGTCGTGTGGAGTGCTAGTCACCATGGCCTTCCCTTACATGATGGAGGCTATTGGATGGAAGACGTACATTGTCAACGCGTCATGGAACATTTTGATGTGGCTTTACATCTACTTCCAGTGGGTTGAGACCAAGGGGCTGACCCTGGAGGAGATTGATGTCTTGTTTGATGGCGAGATGCATGTCCATCAAGACCTGGATTTGGAGGCGGTCAAGAGTGGCGATGTTAAAACCCTTCATGTTGGTCAATGAGGGTCTTTGGCGCGGGATCTTGTGGCGGTATGGCGGAGGAGTAAATGTGTGTATACAAATCTGAATGGCAACAATAGTTTGGGTATCACATTAGCAGTTTTCTTCCCATGTCGATAGACCTAGGCAAACTTGGGCATCCTTGGCTCTTTGATCTGGTCGTGCAAGATAGGCTGAATGGACCAAGCTCTTATCAATAGGTCGTAATTGTGTCACAATAGGCATCAAGTCACTCAACTATGCAACATTTCTTTAAGGGCTCAAAGCTAAATCTAAGCTGGCGAGCAAAGGAGCCCTAAAAGTAAACCACGCGTTGCCTCCGTTTCATCTTACAATAGGTGCCACAGTCCTCATTCATGATTATTTACATGGGTCTCCATGCCAATCCCTGGGGCAAATGTTGGCTGTGCTGGGCAATGCTGATCCTTTGTTGGTGGCTGAGCTTGTTTTACCTCGCCTCTGCTGATCCAAGGCAGTCACCAAGATGCTCCCAATCAAGTGTCCCGGCGAATCTTTATCTGAAGCAAGCCAAGGCTGTGCTTACACAACCCCAGAATAATCCCTGTCTGGTACGTCACAGAGTTCGGGGTAACAAGTCAGCAGCGTTGGTTTAATAAGACCCTTGGAGACGCCCTCTAAAGTGGATTCAAAGCCTTGAAGACATCAAGACTCAATCATGGCATCTCCTCCTCCGTACTATCCCGACACCAATGCGCCAGCACCAACTGGAGCCGCACCCCCACAATACGAGAATGTAGCCTCAAGCTCCAGCCAACCGCTTGCGGCTCAAACCGATACACCAACCTTTCTTCTGGATGACTGTGTCGTGCTGGAGCAGTCCCGCAACCGGGTTCATTATGAGCTCGGCAATCCACTCGGAAACCCCACGACAGAACCTTGCAGCATCACAAAGCACTGCTATCCCCCCAATAACGAACCTTGCGAGAAGCCACCTCGCGTGCATCTGTACGATTTCCAAGACACGTGGAGCCAGATGGGGGGCGTCCACCTGGCCATTAACGGAAGAGCCGGCGAAGATCGTGCATACCCGGGGCTCTTTCTCGTCCAGGGGGTAGGTTCTGCCGCGTATCAGGTTGCAGGCCACTTCAAGGCGAGCCAGGGGGTCTTGGATCGAATCAAGAACAAGAACCAAATCGCTTGGGTGGACACCAAGGATCGGGTGGTTGGCGTTGAGTTCAAGCAGAGCCTCAACAAGGAGTCTGGCCAGACATCACCCCCCAAGTTTGAGGTCAAGGTCCCGCTAGATGAAAAGGAGCTTGATCTTTTGGTGACTTGCTGGTGTGCCAAGGTGTGGCACGAAGCTGGAAAGCCGCCAAAGGAGCCCATGTCGTGGCAGAAGTGTTAGTACCGACTCGTCCCCTGTTTGACCCCATCTGAGGCTAACCGTCACATCCCGCAGTCAAGCGAGTCGCCGGGGAAACTGTAGTGGCTACGGTTGGATCACAAGCCGGAGCCGGCGGGGTAATCAACCCATGATGAGATTCGAATGTTTGATAGGTGTTGTTTGCGATGGTGCCTCACATCGGACCGTTCCATCGGGAGTGTCAGCCACGCCTCCTTGTGCAGGTAGCAGTGTGGGGGCCTGTATGTGTCGAGCAGAGAACCGATAGATTGCATGAGTTTTAATCGATGTCTCCTTTCTCCTGCCCCTTCCCGTAGCGTTCTATGCACAGTCTAGCATGCAGTAGGTATCCCGTGACAAAGATGACATCTCCCCCGCTCGCTTGGAGACACATGGGGACGAGAGAGCCAAACGATTGGCTTATGTTTAACCAGATAGAAAATAGGGCGGATATGTGTCCATCGAGAACTCTTCTGGCTTAGCAATCGTGTTATTTGTCAGTGGTGTCATATAAGGCGGTTCACTGTGGATTCAACAAACAACCACCGTTTCCCTGTTGCCAACTGCAAAACCACAATCAGTCATCAATCAGTCTCCCAATAACAATCAATCAACACACGACTCATTGCCTGTCCCCTTATCGACCATGGTTTGAGTGGTGACCCTAGCCCCGGACTATGACCAAAGGCCGTTGTCGCCCACGCGGACTCCCCGATAAGCCAGCCACTCACGGGCCCACACTAGCTCGCGGAGACATTCCTCTTTGGAAAGCCGCTGTCGTGTGGTTTCAGTGGCCACTCTGCCCCCTCATTCTTCTGGATACAGAAGACCTCAGTTTGCTCCCCCCGGATAGTTTCTCTCTTTCGTCTGCAATGCAACAGGGGAACTTGCATCATCCTCGTCCGTCTGCTTCTTTCATACCTACGCAAACGACCCACTTGCCTATCTGGAATTCCCCTTCTGTCGACTCTTTGCCTTGAAGATGCCTAGGCAGAGCGGGACCAAGGTCGAGCGCACGCGCACCTTTACCGGATGCCGGACTTGTCGAAGCCGACATGCAAAGTGTGACGAAGGTATCGTCAATCGCGTCTCAACCTCATCACGCGACAAAGCTGACTTCCTGCTCTAGCTCAGCCAGAATGCGGTACCTGTCGGAGACTCGGACTCACATGCGGTGGATACGGAGCCCGCCTCTTCTGGATCACAGACGATGCAGTCCGGCCGGAGCTCCAGCAGAGCCATCGGGGATCCGAATACCGGTATCCACTCTTCTCCGGTAAGTCCTCCGGTCCCGGATATCCCAATGCCGAACCGGAAGCTGATGTTCCGCAGAGGTTGATCGCAGATTGATGAGTGCCGAATTGTCGGACAGCCTGGGCAAGCAGTCTGCCATGGACATCTTGGCCGATATTGACTCTGCGTGCGATAAGCTGGCTGGTGGAAACTCAGCCATGATCAAAGGCCCTTTCGGGGTTTTTCAATCAATCGAAGAGCCATCACCAGCCGATGTTCTGACATCCTCTCCGGATACCGAAAACTCGAATACAAACACATATCCTGATACCGACAGCTTCATCGAGGAGGTACAGCGGCACGACTGGCCCACCCATATCGGAGACGACCTTGATCTGTTTACCGGTCCTTTAGATCCAAGTCTTTCCCTCAACCCTGAAGAACCAACAGGCTCAGAACAAGTGCTTTTGCCGGACTCTACAATGACAAACTTCTTCCTCGATAACTCCATGGGCGTTGAAGGCTTGGCACTCTTCAGCCCCAACTTTATATCCCAGGCAATGGAAATTGAAGCAGCTGGCCACGGAGACAGCCACGCGGACGATCATGGAGACAGCGCATTCAACCATTTAGAAAACGAAGTCATGCCGTGTCCCCGAGGACTACCACAAGCCAACGGAGGCCACTTGGGGCTTCCAGAAGAGGCAGAGCCATTGCTTCGCTACTACAAAAAACACGTGGCTGGCGAGAGAACGTCCATGCAAGCAAAACGCAAGTCACCATGGGAAATCATCTTTTTGCCCTGCGCCCTTGAGACATTCGCCGAGCTCTCTCTCTGGAATGAAGCCTCACATACGCGCTCAACCATATTCTATACTCTTCTTGCTCACAGCGCTCTCCAACTGCACCTGTCGAATAAGCCAAGCACGTTTTCTTGCGACTGGAAAGAGATTGGTATACGAAACCACGAGAGAGCTCAACATCACCTCCGCAATGCTCTACAACTCGAGATGTTTGGTCCCAAACAGGCGAACTACAAAGAGTTGCTGATGGCAATTCTTGGCATGGCAATGACTTCGGTTTGTTTATTCCCTCCGCTCTGTCATCAAATTCGCTAACAAGCTCTCCAGCTGCACAACGGCACCCGCGCTTTCCGCGTCTTCCTTCTCGATGCTGAGCGGCTCATTCGGCTTCGGGGCCTGATCAACCAAAATCCCTTCAAAACTCGTCTGTTGCATCACATGTACACCCATCTCCGGGTCATTGCAGAGAGCATATCATTGTGTGCCGATCCTCCTTCCGACACGTCCGACGAGAATAATACTCGTGACCTCACTCATGGCCGGACATTTCGAATCACCGAAGATGCTCTCAATATCGGCCTTGACCCAGCGCAAGAGAAGACAGATGAAATGGGATACAATGACATTCATCTCGAGATCCAGGGCCGGTGGAGTCATACACTATTCCCCGTCATCTACGGCATTCCAGAGTCTCTGATGACTCTTCTGTCACAGACAGTCTCCCTGTCCAACGAAAAGGCGCGTCTCGAAAATGTGGCTCGTTGCAACCCAGGAGTTTCGGTAGCCCTGGCGAGACACACAAAGACGCTTGAGAATAGAATATGGGCATGGACTCTGGCGCTCGACCCCCTGGGGCCTCCGAAACCAACTCGTCTAGATCAGGACCTAATGGCCCATCCTCAGGTCCGTTCGATGGCGCTGGCCATACACCAAGCCCTCATCATCTACTTTTACCGCCGGGTGTACGACATGAACGCCATGATCCTCCAAGACCTAGTCAAGAAGACGCTAGACTTCCTCGAGCCTTGCCTAGGCGAGTTGATTGGCGACCAAGACTTTGCAACCAGTCTCGCCTGGCCGGCGTTTGTTGCCGCTTGCGAGGCCGTGTCTCCTGATCTTCAAGAGCGAGCTCTCAAGTGCTTGTCGGTCACCGATGATAAGGGCATATACTTTACGCCCAAGCCGGCAAAGGTAATTGTACCGATGATATGGGATAAGCGAAAAGAGTCGGGAGACTGGACTACGAGCTGGCAAAGTCTTCTGTCGGATAGCTTACTATAAGATTCGTGAAATAATTCACCGGATAATATTCAATTGACATCAACTATCAGGTTCTATGGGCTGCTTACTATTCGAATATTGTGATCAGATTTTGAAGATTTATGAATTCATGTCTATTTTACTTTTTTACTTTAACTATTAAACCTTTTCCTTACTAGGTAATTTTACGCAAGAGGCACGCCGGCATCCTTCAGCAGACCAGCCAGCTCCGCCCGCTCAGCGTCAGCGAGGAGATGGAAGGGCTTTCGCAGACCACCAGTCTTCCATCCTCGCAGCTCCATACCGGTCTTGACGGCAGGACCGTACTGGTGAGCCTCGAAGAACTTGCAGATGGGGAAGATCTTGGACCAGATCTCGCGTCCCTTCTTGAGGTCGTTCTCGACGGCGAGGGCGTTCCACAGCTGCACCGACAGCTCGGGCAAAACGTTGGTGGTGCCCCAGACGGATCCCTTGGCGCCGGCGGCAAGGCCGTAAAACGTAAGGGTGTCCCATCCGTTGAGGGCGGTAATGCTTCCGTGGTGGTGGAAGAGGAGGTCGGTCAGGGCCGGGGCATTTCCGGACGTGTCCTTGAGGTACTTGACGCCCACCTCGGACAGGCTAGCGATTTCTGAGGGTGTCAAGCTGACGCCACTGGCGGCGGGGATGTTGTAGTACATGATGGGGAGGCCGCTGGCTTTGTGAATCTCGTCAAACATGTCCCGGAGCTGGGCCAGGCTGGGGGCGTCGTAGAAGGGGGGCACCACCATGAGGCTGGCGGCGCCAACCTTGGCGGCATGCTTGGCCAGATCGACGACACCGGCGGTGGTCAGGTCGCCGATTCCAGCGATGACGGGGACGCGGCCGGCAGCCGACTTGATGCACTGCTCGAGGACGGCCTTGCGCTCGTCGACGGTCAGGGCGGTAAACTCTCCGGTGCTGCCGCCAGGGACCAGGCCGTGGACGCCGGCATCAATCTGACGCTGGATGTGGACGTCGAGGGCAGAGAGGTCGACGGCCCCATCGGCGGTGAATGGGGTGATGAGGGCGACAAGGATGCCGGTGAGTTCCTTTTGGGGGGCCATTTTGGAGTCTGTAAGAAGAGATGGTTTATTGCTGGGATAGGGAGAGATGAGATGAGAGTACAACTTGATGATGATGGCGATGAGAATAAAGAACAACTCGTCTGATCAAAGCATTCACATTGTCTATTATATGCGTATCCTTCTCCCCTCTGGAGGATTCCTTTCTACAAATCCGTATATACCCCGCGTTGTTGGTGTGGAGTGGGAAACTCTGTAAAGGGTCTTGCCTCTTCGAAATAGGTAGGTCTCCACGACGGGGTCGGCGAGGCCTGCCACGCGGCAACCTGCGGGAGCAGCGGCGAGAGGAGCCTCTTTTTCCGGGGTGATTGTGATGATTAGGGGGACTTTCCTGTTCTGAGGAGCGCTTATCAATGCGACAACTCTATTAATGGGCACGTGGACCGGAGGGCGATCCGTTTGTACAGGCAATCTCGCCATGGTGTTTGCCATTATCAGCATCTGGAAAGGATGATCCCGGCCTTTTTATCCCGGCTTCCACAGTGGTTCCAGAAGGAGACCCACGGTTCTAGGGGCTCATGTTCCACTGGGTTTCAGGGTCCAGGGTAGCTCTCACCGATAAGCTCAAGCTCATTACGTGAACGATTGATGGCCCTTGAGGATGATGCTGGGAAGAAATAGAGTATGTTCGGAGGTCTTTTTAATGGGGAACTTAATCCTGTATTCATGATATCGCTTGGAATAGAGCACTTACCATTTACAGATTGATTCTGTACATAGCTGAGATAAACCTGTCTAGGGTGTTAGATCACAATCGCACTGAAGAGATATTCACCCAAAACCACAAGAATTGTCAGTCAAGTAGTTTAACTCATGGTTTAAAAAAAAAAAAAAAAAAAACGACAAAATACTCTTTCGCAATCACCAAATATTACATATCAATTTTCAAGACAGCTATTGCTAAATAATAAACGCAATTCACGGGATAGAACGTAAACTGCGGTGCAGCAATCGTAATAATTAATGTATGCAATGCTTCAATTCTGCTTATACAATGCCATCAACCAAACTCCATGCCAATCAAACAGCTGGTATAAACTTTTTACAACTTGGCCAAAATACCCTCCGAGTTGAGAAACGCGAGATGACTTCTCGAAATGTCCTTGATCGTACGGCATCTAAGAAATCGTTAGTCAATTGAGCATTCAGCAGGGTCGATGGCATCATACCCGGCGAGCGCCATGGCAAGCTTGAACTCGTACATGAGAATCTTGAGAGCAAGCTCTACACCCTCTTGGCCGTTGTACTATCGAAATTGTCAGTATTCGTGAAGCGCATGCTTGTGAATTGGCACGTACTGCAAGGCCCCAGATGGGGATTCTGCCCACGAAGCAGTGGCTGGCTCCCATAGCGAGCGCCTTGAAGATGTCGGTACCTCGTCGGATGCCACCGTCAACAGCAACAGGAATCTTTCCATTGGCTGCGATGACACATTCTCGGAGTGCGTCGAGGGTCGCAGGGACACCGTCCAGCTGTCTACCACCGTGGTTCGACACGACGACACCGTCAAGACCGTACTTGATGGCCAGCTGGACATCCTCAGCGGCGTACACACCCTTGATCCAGAGCTGGAGCTTAGTGTGCTGGCGCAGCCAGGGAATGGCAGTGTCCCAGTCGAGCGACGGGTCAAAGTCATGCTTGCTCTGGGTCAGATCCTCGCTGGATCCGCTGAGTTCACTCTTGCCATCGGACAGCAAATTGGGCCAGGCCATATCGTCAGGGAGGACAAAGTTGTTGCGATATTCGTTTAATCGACGGCCGAGCATGGGGACATCCACAGAGAGGAAGATGGCCTTGTATCCGGACGCTATGGCAAAAATTGTTAGACGCGATTGGGATGCGCGCGCAATTGAACTTGTACTCACCTTCAGCGCGTCGCAGCATCTGAAGTGTTGTCTCACGATCGCGCAAAACACAGAGCTGCATCACGTAAGGGTTCCCTGATCCTTGAGCAGCGACATCCTCAAGAGAGGCCGTCGCATATGAAGAGAGGCCCATGCAAATGCCAATCTTGGCGGCAGCTCGTGAGGTAGCAATCTCGCCATCGGGATGCGCTAGACGGTGCATTGCAGCCGGACTGAAGCCCAGAGGCAGCGCCGTCTTGCACCCAAAGATTTCGGTCGATATATCCACATTGTCGACGTTGACGAGAATGCGCGGCCGGATCTTGTACCTGTTATAGGCCTCTTCGTTGTCTCTCAATCTGCAGCGTGCCAATTGTAAGCCGTGGCACAAACACAAACACACATACGGATCAAATCATACGTAACCAGATCCATGGCACCTTCATTGAAGTAGTCTATGGTTACACAGTCAGCATGGGTCTGTCTGGCCTGTTCCTGGCCTGGGGATGCAGGGTGTAGCTACCCCGATACATCTTGGGGAGCTTCTTGCTGCCAAGGTCCTTGAGGTCCGCAATTGTGTGGACATGGGGATCCCATGAGACGCCTCGGTTAGCCATTGTAAAGGTATGGTAGTATCCAAAGGGTATCTTGGTCTTGAAAAGCAGAAAGAGATAGGGATTGACGACTTGACAATGCCGAAAAGCGACAGCAGCTCGAAGCCAGTCAAATAACTTTCATAGCTGACCAGAAATGACCTGGCCCCCCATACCCCAGCTTGCCCATGTTTGGGGAACATGCCTAAATCGATCAACGAATGCGTTCATGTGATCGATTGGCAAAAGAAACCCAGCAGTCTGGAAGCCTTATCTCGCCGGCGAGGCCTGCCTGTCTTGGAGGAATGAGGCTAACGGACGGCCGCTTCGGCCGATTCAGACCGCGCCGCTTCGGATCTTTGTAGGAAGGTGACCATCGGCAGCGGGCCAAGGTTTGTGGGGAAATGGGGGACTGCTTGTGCGGAGAACAAAGAACGGAGACCGCTAGAGGCCGGTCCGGGCCTCCGACTCCGGATCTTGAGGTTTGACAATCACAAGGTCAGCTCCGGACGTTTTGGAAAAATCACGGCGGTTTGACTTGCCTCATTCGACAAACATGACTTCTGAATTCAAGATGAAGAAAAAGAAGAGGTATTCGGCTTGAGAAACCAAACAATGATAAAGGCATCCGACTTCACGACTCCTTGCTTCTTCAGACACCAGACAAACTCAACCGTCAACCTCGTCGCAGCCATGAAGTCCGCACGAGCTATTCGACGCATCCCTCGGTCTCTGACACCCCGAGTCACCTCGCGGTCTGCCCACTCCATCTTCAACCGCCCTTCTCCAACTTCCCATGAGCAAATCAAAGACCCCCTCCCCACACACAACTTCATCGGAAACAACTTTACCCCCTCGACCGCCACAAAGTGGATTGACGTCCATGACCCTGCCACGAACAATGTTGTGACTCGCGTGCCAGAGTCTACAGACGAGGAGCTCCGCGCAGCCGTCAAGGCCGCACAGGATGCCTTTCCTGCCTGGAAGAACACGAGTATTCTGCGCCGCCAGCAGATCATGTTTGAGTTTACACGGCTGATCCGTCAGAACTGGGACCGTCTTGCCTCGTCTATTACTCTGGAGCAGGGCAAGACGTTTGCTGATGCCCGTGGTGATGTCCTTCGAGGCCTTCAGGTTGCCGAGACGGCTTGCGGTATCACTACACAAATCACTGGAGAGGTTTTGGAAGTTGCTAAGGATATGGAGACTCGTAATGTTCGAGAGCCTCTCGGGGTTGTTGCCGCCATCTGCCCCTTCAGTAAGTGCCAAAACCAATAGACACGCAACATCAGGAGATGTAAGCTGACTCTTATGTCTTTTAGATTTCCCTGCCATGATTCCACTGTGGTCCATCCCAATTGCGACTATTACCGGCAACACGCTCGTCCTCAAACCATCGGAACGCGACCCGGGCGCTGCCATGATCCTTGCCGAGATTGCAAAGGAGGCAGGCTTCCCTGAGGGAGTTGTCAACATCATCCACGGAACGCACCGTGCGGTCAACTTCATCATCGACGAGCCCGCTATCAAGGCCATCAGCTTTGTCGGAGGCAATGCCGCTGGAGAGTATATCTACTCCAGGGGCTCAGCCAACGGTAAACGTGTTCAGGCCAACCTCGGAGCTAAGAACCATGCCGTCGTCCTGCCAGACTGTAATAGGAAGAGCACCATCAATGCTATCACTGGTGCTGCCTTTGGTGCCGCTGGCCAACGATGCATGGCCCTGAGCACTGTCGTTCTCGTCGGTCCCGACACCAAGTCGTATGTCGACGACCTCGTCTCAGCAGCTAAGCAGCTCAAGACAGACGGAGGCTTTGAAGAAGGTGCCGACCTCGGACCCGTCATTAGTCCAGAGTCCAAGTCGAGGATCGAATCATTGATTGCCTCAGCTGAGGAGGAGGGCGCACAGATTGTTCTCGACGGTCGCGGGTACGCTCCCGATAAGTACCCCTCGGGCAACTTCATCGCCCCAACCATCATCACAGGGGTGACCCCGAGCATGAAGTGCTACACCCAAGAGATCTTCGGACCCGTGCTGCTGGTTCTCGAGGCCCCTACCCTCGAGGCTGCCACAGACCTCATCAACCAGAACGAGTACGGCAACGGAGTAGCCATCTTCACCAACTCGGGCAGCAAGGCCGCCTGGTTCCAGAAGAACATTGAAGCCGGTCAGGTCGGAGTCAACGTTCCTATCCCAGTGCCCCTGCCCATGTTCAGCTTCACCGGCAACAAGAAGAGCGTGGCGGGTGGCGGCACGAGCACCTTTTACGGAAAGCCCGGGCTCAACTTTTACACCCAGACAAAGACCATCACGACTCTATGGAGAGGCGAGGAGGAAGCTGACAACGGAAAGAGCGTCAACATGCCGACGCAGAGCTGAACAAATAGGGAAAAAGGTGGTGCAGGGATGGTAGAGGCGTTCGGAGGAGTGGATTTGGGTACAAACCGTTCAAGGCAGTTGGAGCGCAGATCGCGAGACATTTTGACCCGCAAGGAAGCTCAATAGAGGAGTTCCACGCATAGACAAAACCAAAAACCAATGCAAACAAGGATACCGTCGCACACCTTATCTTGCCTCTCGTTGGTGCCCTCATCGGGAGCGCTCCCGACGTTGTCAGCCATAGTCGACGGGGTAATTAAACCGTCTCCCCCTTCGCCTCAGTAACACGACCACAGGCAGTGGAGAACCAGTGGAGACGGTTCCGACGCGGAAGAGTCCCCAACTCGTCAGAGGGTCGGCAAAGCTAACCCCGTTGCCCAGTGGAACTCCAACGTCATACCTCGGGCACACTGCTACGTGTTTTTGTCTGGGATTCCTATTTTTCTTACGTACTGAGAGCAACGTCTCTCTACTAGCAACGAGCCTGACTCGACTGACGCTCAGCAAGCTTTTGCCAATGCGGAACTCCCATCTCCGCATGCTGCCAACAACCCTTGAACGTTCTCGCCCCATGGAGTTTACCCCCAGCTTTTCTCCTCTCTACCCCATGAGTCCGTCGACTTACCCCATGGGGGAGCAGACGTGCCAATTCCAACCCGTGAAAAAGCGTGCTTTCTCCACCCTCCATCGCAGCATCTACTAACCCCGTAGAGATAAGCCCCGGGCTGTTCGCTATCGCTGACGCCGGTCGGGGGGGGCGAGGTTTTTGGACCAAGGTTTGCAAGGAACCCACTCTCCCGGTCTAAACCCTCTAGGTTGGAATCATGACCCTGTCATAGCCTGTTTCCCTATCGTTTGGCCTGATACGACCCATGGAGGGGGGCGAGGAAGAGCTAACCTCCAGTGTTTGACCTGGTCGAATCATTGGCTTGGTCAGAGCGTTGCCGTCAATGTCAATCGCTATAAGTTGAGCCCACAATCCCCAGATCATCAAGTTTTGTTTGTGGATCAGTCTGTATTCAAGCCTTTCTCTCTTTCTCTCTCTCTTCATCCTCCTTCTCTTGCATCTGTTCCAGTTGCATCTTGTCTTGGTATCACTCTCTCAACTCCGGCGCCATGTCGCAGTACTCGAGCCCTCCCACGGAAAAGGACATGAAGCACGAGCAGGACGTCGAGTTCAACAATGGACTCACAACTGTGCCGTCTCAGACGGGCGAGGTCCACGACGATGTCTTTGGTGATATCACTGACGAGGGACCTAACTACCGTGCTGTATGTAGATGCCAAGATGGTTGAGCCTCAAAGACTAACACCTCATAGGTCGGTTGGATCGGCACCGTTGCCCTCATGATGAAGACCCAGGTCGGTCTTGGCGTCTTGTCTATCCCCGCCGTTTTCGACGTCCTTGGCATCGTTCCTGGTGTCATCTGCCTTATTATCATCGCCGGCATCACGACTTGGTCTGATTACATGGTTGGAGTTTTCAAGCGTCGCCACACCCAGGTTTACAGTATCGACGATGCGGGTGACTTGATGTTTGGCCGTATTGGCCGTGAGATTCTAGGAATAGCTTTCTGTCTTTGTAAGTGCTCGTGAGAAAGCTGCATGATTCAAACTAACAATGCCAAAGATTGGATCTTCGTCGCCGGCTCTGGTATGCTGGGTATCTCGATCGGTCTGAACGCTGTCTCGACTCATGGCGCGTGTACCGCTATCTTCGTTGCCGTTGCCGCTATTGTTGGATTCAGTCTCGCAAGTATTCGTACTCTTGGCCGTATCAGCTTTCTTGCTTGGATCGGTCTTGTCTGTATTCTTACAGCCAGTAAGTTTCCCGCGACTCTGCGTGGTTTCGCTCCTAACCATGACTAGTCTTCACTGTCACCATCGCCGTTGGTATTCAGGATCGACCCGCTTCTGCGCCATCGACTGGACACTGGAAGTCTGACTACAAGGTCGTTAACAACCCTTCCTTCACCGAGGCTATTTCGGCAATTTCTTCCCTGGTCTTTGCCTACGCCGGTACTCCTGGTTTCTTCTCCATCGCCTCCGAGATGAAGAACCCAGCCCACTACACTCGCTCCCTGATGATCTGCCAGGCCGGAGTTACCATCACCTACATCGTCATCGGCTGTGTCGTCTACCTTTACTGCGGTTCCTACGTTGCTTCGCCTGCTCTCGGCTCGGCTGGTCCCCTCATCAAGAAGATCGCCTACGGTCTTGCGCTTCCCGGTCTCATCGCTACCACGACCCTCGTCATCCATTTTGCCGCCAAATACGCCTTTGTCCGCATCCTTCGAGGCTCCAAGCACCTGGCTTCCAACAGCCCTATCCACTGGGGAACTTGGCTCGGCTGCACTTTCGTCACTTCCATAATTGCATACGCGATTGCTAGCGGTATCCCTGTTTTCGGCGGCCTCGTCTCCCTCGTCGGTGCCCTCCTCGGTACGCTGATGTCTTTCCAGCCTATGGGCTGCATGTGGCTCTACGATAACTGGGCTCCCGGCCGACGCGATCCCACTCTTCGATGGTATCTCATGGTTGCTTTTAGCGTTTTTGTCATCGTTTCTGGTACCTTCCTGATGATCGGCGGTACCTATGGATCCATTGTTGGCATTATTGATTCTTATAAGGAGTCTGGTGGTTCATCTGCCTGGTCTTGTGCCGATAACTCCAACTCGGTTTGAGCTTGAGTAGAATGATATTTTGGAAGTAGAGCTAGCGTGGAGCATTTTAAGAGGGAGCATTCCGCATTACAGCATATAAATTCATAAAGAATAGATCTCTTTTTGATCCCGATATATACTTGTCTCCTTTCATCGCAACCGTGGTCCCTTCTCGCTACGCCCTTCTGTGTTGGCAATCGTGTTCCTTACTGCTGTGTCTGACATCGAAGTGAAAGTAGCAACGGGATCGGGACACGTCCGTCGCCTCATTCATTGATGTTAAACTGCCGTGCCAAGCCGTGATATATTGTCTACACTCGTTGGCGCCTGCTCCTTTTCACACTCCATGTCCTCTTATTTCAATGTAATTATTAACCCTCCCTTCATACTAACAGTTGTTTTGCTCCCCCTTCATGGATCCAACAACCTGGTCATCAATGAGTGCGACATTATCTTACGGATCAGCATCCGACAAAATCCCCAATCGGACGTCATGTTTCATGCCTCCCTGAACCTCTGTTTGGAACTTTCCCAAACCGCTCTAGCTCCGAGATACCGGTTTCCATCGGTGTCGGAATGTCCGATTCGGTACCCACACCTTGTCACGTCACAATCTTCGGCCTTGAGATGTCCATTTCAAGGTACCAAGTACCCATCCTGACGTCAGTCAGGGCGGGTCGACCAACGGAGAGTAAAACTTTATTTTCAAGGCCTCACTAACCAATCCTGGCCAGTCTTTACAAGTTGAGCAAGCCTGGTTTAGATGATCAAATAGAAACTCACGGCCAAGAGAGACAGATTCGAGCACTGAGTGGTGTTGACCTGGCCCAGCTCTACTCATATACCAACAAGACTCAAGACAAGCGTATTAACCGTGTTATTCTCTACTCTGATGGATAAAAGCCTGGTTCATAGACAGGCTTGCAGTGGCTTGAAGTTCGTGACTGTTCACGAATCACCCCCCCAAGAACCCAAGAGTGATGGCGGCTGGAACTGAAGCACTTGATATCTCAGTCATCTGATCCGACAGGATATCTCTGGGCCAAGGCTGTGTTGTTTCGTGAATGGTGTGGCAGGGAGCCTATTTATTTGGCTTGAACCAGAGCGCTTTGAAATTAACAAGAGTTATTCTATTTCAGAGTTTTCATAGTATTATCAATCTCTTCTGCCTCTAACTCGTAGATAATGCTTTGAATTGGGGGCTCGAACGGAAGATGCACTTAAGGGAAGCTCATTACCCTGATCTAAATACATCAACAGCTATTATACTATAAAAACCTCATATCTGTTGATAACTTCTGTCCCTACGGAGCAGCCAGAGGCGACATGGTAAGCTCGACCGGTGACAGAAGTAGCCATGAACCTGTAGGACTGGCAGCCAAAGTATGATCACTCTGCTCCAGAGCAATATCTTCCGGATTATTCAAAGCACGTGAATATCTTGCTTTCGCACCTTATTGTATCTTCATTGGACACAGACTTGAACATTTAAAGGATGGTGTCTTGAATAAAAGGCGAAACCCGAGTTGTGACGGCCAACCACTAGTGGACAACGTCGTCCCATGTCGACCACCTGTAGCAACTGTCGTCACATTTTTCTATAGTCAAGATCCCTCTGGAGATAATCTGCATGGTTCGACATTCTTCAACCACCGGCCCTGCTGCTCTCATTGAGTAAGGTCAAGCCGCTACGCTTCATCCGATGCAGGGTTTGAAAAGCCGTATTGGAGGGAAGACATTACTCCGAGAGACCATATGCACTGCTTAATTCGCTGAGATAAGGTCTGATAAGCCAGTGCAAAGTCATCACTCTCCCCCTAACTAATTTAGCATTCTCTCTATCACCAAGCTCGTACGTGTCATCGCCGGTCAAACGCCAGTAGTCAATAAAAGTACGAGATATCGTCGTGACCAACAGATTCAAGCCCACAGAAATGGCCGAGCGCATTAACTATAGTTCACCTGGAGCTTGCGCAACTCAAATGCAAATTTTAGATGAGCTAATCGCATCTCACATCAATGTCAAGTGTCCTCCATCTGGGCCAAAGCGGCAGCCATGACGAGATACTTTGCGGTTGGCTTAACCCCTTATTTACGTTGAAATAGGTCGAGAGACCAAAACGCTACTTCTTTCAGGACTGAGCCACTGCCTAACGAGCATTCTCGATCTCTTCACTGGAGGCCCCAAAGTACTTGTCCAACTCACCCTCCAGCTCCGACCCTTCAATATGACGCATCTCCCTCGCCCTCTTGACTGGATTCACTTTGTCAAAGTGTGCGCTGGCAAAGATGACGTCTAGTTCCTCAAGGCTCCGTCCTTTTGGCTCAGGGAAGAACAACCAGACACATGGAATGATGGCCGCGTTGAACACGGCAAACATGGCATACGTCCGATATCCGAGATTCGCAAATGCGGGGGGCGTGATCATGACAATTAGAAAATTTGAAAGCCAGTTAGAACATGTCGATAGCGCGTTGGCTTGGATGCGGATGCGGAGGTTTGTGATCTCAGCGGGATAGAGCCATGTCATTCCAAGCCAGCCTGGGTGGTTGTCAGCAGTGTTTTGCTGGAGCGGATGGGTAAGCTTACCAATAGCAAAGAATGAGTTAAAGACAAAGAGGAAAACAGTCGCCGTCACGCCATATCGAGTCTCAAGTTGAGGTGCACCGTTATCCGCTGCTGTTCCAGTAGAGACTGTTCCTGCAAGAACTGCCATGGAGGCCATCATTCCGAAGGCACCAAACAGCATGAGCTTGCGTCGACCAGTGCGTTCGATCAGAGGGAGAGCCACGAGCGAGGCAAGGAAATATTCTGTGCCGTTGAGAGCAGCCAGCAAGCGAGACATCTCCGGACCGAAGCCGAGCGAGTTTTCGAAGAGGAATGTTGCACTACAGTGCGTTAGCCAGAGTCGAAGCACTATAAACATAAATCAACGTACTAGTAAGTGACAAGATTAATTCCGCAAATCTGTTGAAAGAACTGAGCGGCAACTCCGAGCATGGTTCGTCGGAAGTTCTGAGAGGGGCCATTGGTGAGGAGTTCCTTGTAGCGGAATCCACCTCCTCGACTCTGCACTTCAAGAGCTTCCTGGATAGCCTTGATTTCTGTAATCACCTCCGGATCGTCCACTGGTTTGCCTAGAAGACGAGCAGTTACTTGACGCGCCTCATCGACGCGACCCTGCATGGCAAGCCACCGAGGAGAATCGGGCAGGTAGAGTAGCCCAATCATGACAACAATGGTGAAGAACGATTGAAAGGAGACTGGGAATCGCCAGCGAACGGATCCAGACAAGAAGTAGAATCCGTAATCAACCCAGTACGAGATCATGATACCACCCGAGATGAGAGCACCTGAGAGCGTGATCAAGAAACCACGTTGGTGAGGTCGAGCACACTCAGACTGCCATGTCGGGATAGCTATACAGAGTCAACAACTGCCAAGGCATGAGAGGGGGTAAGGGGGCGCTTACTCGAAGTGACCATGCCGTTTCCAATGCCACCAACAATTCTGCCGGCAGAGAAGAGACCATACTCATGGGCAGACGCTTGCATGATTGTTCCAATGATCATAATGAGACTTCCCCAGAACGTAGACGACTTTCGGCCCCACCTTTCGCCGTAGAAAAGAATGAGGACAGCTCCCAAGAAGCATCCAATCTGGTAAACCGCCACCGCTGCTGCCTGAGTGTTGGGATCGCCAGTGCATTGGTTCGGGTCAGGTTGATTGTTCTCGGGGTAGTCGAGCCAGCAGAGAGGGTTTGAATCGTCCCGTGGTGTCATGAGAACCAGGTTCTTTTGAAAGTCATCCAGAGTAAGGAGGGCACTCAAAACACCTTGGTCGTATCCAAACATGAGAAAACCGCATGAGGCAATGATGCCGATGGCCCAGTTGAGCGTAGCACCCTCGAGATGTTTACCGCCGACTTTCCATTCTGGTAGGTCACCGAGTCGAGAGAAGAAACCGGTAAGACCAGATTGATGCTTGGGTTTCTCATTGACTTGGCCGTCAACGGACGAGGGAGGGCTGATCCCATTGTCTCTGGGCTGCTCTGGCTTCTCGGACATTGTGGGCACGAGTATAGAGAAGAGTGGGTAGAAGAGGAGATGGATTGGAAAATCTGTCACCCCAGGACCTGGGAGAAGCCGTGTCTTGTACTCGGCCCCGGAGCCGCACAAAACTTCAACATCGTGGGGCAGAATGGGACTGCGGGAGAAAGGATGACTTGGCTGAAGTCATCTTGGACTGCTGACGGGTCGAGCCAAGCAGTCGAACCGTCCAACGACTGCCAAGATATCCACAAAATTCTCCATCTAGAGGCCCAAAGAACATACGCTGTTGGTTCAGATTGCCATCTTGTAGGCTTCGGAGTGCCTGAAATGTTTGAACCTCGGACCACAAGCTTGGCAATCATCTTGGCCTTGATCCTTTGTGATGAAAAAGCGGCAGTTGCGCAGAATTGGTTCTCCACTAAACAGGCAGTAGAATGAATCAATTGTGTGATTCGACAAGACATCTGCAATGACTAGGGGTTCAAGTATCATGGCGGTTCATGTGGGTAGTACAACCAACGCCGAGACACACAATACGGCGCAACATCGGAATCACGACGACCGGAATACCCGTCTTGGAAGTCCGAGGCACGTTAAAATCGGGGATCTGGGTTCTTTGATAGAACATTTGTGCTTGGCGACATGGATAAGCTCCATTGAATGACGTTGGCCAAGTTTAAGCTTAAACTTGTGAGTTGACGATCCTTCTCCACCAAGGAGGCCAGTAATCAAGGCGAGACGCGTCTTGGCAGTTATCTCAATGCGATGACAAGAGAGGGATCATCTTGAGACAAGTCATGCCCTTGAATAAAACTCTAGAGTGACCAAGTCTTACCTCCTCAGCTTGGGCTTATGTGCTGGCCAATCGTGAACTCGCGTCTGTTTGTTCTATTGTATTGTTGCTTACTCTGATTGCTTTTGATTCTCACTTGTGTTATTCTCATTCTAAATTTCAGGCCTTTGACTCATCTCAAACCGCACAGAGGATGCAGGCCGCATGCGTAGGCTTTGGAACCATGTCACCTAATCCCTCTGACTCTTGGAGACGCGGGGTGAGATAACGCCCAATGTTGATGCTCCTGCTTGGCACTCCCATAATCAAAAGAGTGTCACACACAATGTCAAAGAATGTAGCTTAGACAACACTTTAAGATCTTCTAGGCCTCCAAGCCATACCTCACCCAGCGCTCTGTCTTGAGTGGTAGGCTCCGATACAAGGCCATCGCGTTGCCTAATGTTTCCTAAAGCAGAATATTAAGTGATGAAAGTATCGTCACTAACGTGTGTCTTGATTGGTCTGGGCCCATCGTCGTGACCGGCTTGGAGGCCGAGGAGCACTTATGGGATAGTCCAGGTCCAGGCTAATTTTAGAACGGGACGTATAAAGCCCAGTCTTGGTTGTTTATTTCTTTCATATACCTCTATGAGGAAACTTTCTAAGGAAGCAACTCAACATCATTAGTACATAATCAACTGGAAGCCTTGATCTAGGACAACTCGAGCTGCTAGGACGTCGTGGCTGCAGGAACTGTCTCAATTGCGTATCAATTCATTTCATCATTACTATAAATGCAAGCATCTATTAAATCTTCAGCACAGCCTTGCCAAAGTTCTTGCCCTCGAGCATTCCAATAAGTCCATCGGCGGCGCTGTCAATTCCCTCGGTGATGGAGAGCTTGGCCTTGACGCTACCGTCCGCCAGCCACTTTTGCAAGTTCTCCTGGTGCTCCTTGGCATAGGCTGGGCCAAACTTGGGGTTGCCGACGAGGAAACCCTGCATGGTGATTTGCTTGGTGATGAGCTGCATGAGACCCTTGATTCCGGTCTGTTGGCTGGCAGGGGTGTTGTAGGATGAGATCTACAAGCATGTTAGCATATGTGGCGTTTATTCGGAAACCAGCGACTTACCATGCCACAGACGGGAATTCTTCCAAGAAGATTCATGCTGGTGAGGGCTGCCTCGAGATGCTCTCCACCGACGTTCTCAAAGTAAATGTCGATGCCGTTGGGTGCAAGTCTGGGAAGAGCCTCCTTGGGGCTCTCCTTCTTGTAGTTGAAACCGGCGTCAAATCCAAGCTCCTTGGTGATGAAGTCGAGCTTCTCATCCGAACCAACAGAGCCGATGACGGTCAAGCCCTCCCGCTTGGCCACCTGGCCAACAATCTGACCCACAGCACCAGCAGCGGAGCTGATAAAGATGGTCTCACCCTTCTGCGGCTGGCCGATCTTGTGCAGACCAGCCCAAGCGGTGAGGCCTGGCATTCCGAGAGGTCCCAGGAACAGGGCGAGGTCCAGGTTGTGCGGGTTGTTGATCTTTCTGGCTCTTGTCGGGCTGTCCTTGGGCACGCGCGCATACTGGGCAATGGGCAGATAAGCCACAATGAGATCGCCCTCTGCGAAATCCGAGGTGTCGCTCTTGAGGACCTTTGCGACGGTGTCGTTTGTGATTGGCTTGTCAATCTCAAAAGCAGGAGAATAAGACTTGATGCTGGGGTCTCGCATCTTGCCTCGCAGATAAGGGTCGAAAGAAGCGTAGAGAATCTCGACAACTAGACCGCCCTCAGGGGCAGCCTCATCGAGGTCGATAGGATGATCTTCGATGACCAGGTGCTCCCCAGCCACGGGAAGCCCGGTTGGGATCTTCTTGAAGATGAGGGTCTTGTTCTGGGTCATTTTGGCTGGTGATTGTGATGGTGACTTCTGCTTTTCCGAGTTGAATTGGGTATCTATGATGAGACAAAGCAACAAACAGCGGAGAGCGGCAGATCTTTTAAAGCAACGAAATACCCTACGTTGGTGGCGCGAGATGCCGAGGTTCGCTGGAGCTGATTTGTAAGGCCGGTTGCAAAGTCAGTGCATTGCTTGACTTTGACGGCCCACACGGCGGTGATACTTCCCAATGCGGTACGAGCAGAAATGACCTCATTGACTTTGATGTTGCCATGTTGCGTAATGATGCGATTTGGACAACTCATTGCGCATGTCTATCAGCATTTTGCAGTATTCGAGAAATCTAGTAAGATATATAATGGAGTTTTGAGGTTGTAAGCACAAAGCATGTCAGATTGAGCAAACAGGTATGCGACAGGGGTAATCGCCCAGCCAAGAGATACAGGGCATGAACCCGCTAAATGCAGGTCCAGTTATAGTGGCAGCTACACTGAAAGGATAGTGTCAATCCCAGCAACCAAGAGTGGGTGTATCGGAGCAGCCGGCACAGTTTGCCTCGGCTCGTAGCGACGATCCCCTGTCCCAGTCTTCAAGTTTGCAATTGCCAGTGCTGAATAGGGCCGACTGTCGCCGATTTATCGTTTCTCAGCATAAATTCTTTGTGGAACTAGGTACATGAAACTTCTAGAACCACAACCGTCTTCCAGCGGTCTATCTCAATGCCCAAACAGGAAATGAGCTCCGAGGACTCTACGACCAAAGAAAGACAATACAAAATTTATGCTGCAAATTTTATTAGCCGCTAGCAAGACAGCACTAAGTATGCTAGTATTTGTTGAGATACTTATATGTCTTTCTATTATTAAGCGTAACGTTAGTATTTATCCATCAAGCCTCCTTTCAGGTGTGTGAATTAATCGTCCACCCTTATGCGACTTATAATTACAGAGACCTTTGATTTATCATCTACGCATATAATCTGCCTCCCGACTGGAAGAGCCGCGAGTTAATTCAAAACACACAGTCTGGCACTGTAGATATCTAAACCTCTAAATGATCCAGGCATCCTCTGCCATATCTACCAAGCGTATGTCACAAGGAGGACGCCGCAGGGATGCAGGTACTCAAGACACGGCGACAATAGACAGCAGAAACAGTGGCAGTGCAAAGCGCAGAGGGCATATACCGAGAGGTCTTCTCATCAATGGTGGCACGATTGCCGCCAGTACTGGAGCTGATTCAGTTAAGCTGCAAGAATAGTCGGCAGGCCGAGGTTTAAAGCATAGAGATGCAGCAACAGGCATGATTATCCTCCGTCACGATCTTCTAGCGTCAGTTAACCCGTCAAGGGCCGGGCATCAACTATAATAAAGAACACATTATCCTCCGTCACTACCGAGCAAAGGCACTTCGTATCATAGATAGAGAGCCTACTGGCAGAATACCAAAAGACGCAGTTTTAAACATGATATCATAAACTCAGCAGTCCAAAGAATTCGCATTAAGGAATCGCTAAATCTCAGCACTCTATCGTCACCGCGTCTATACAAACAAAATCCAAATACCATATCCGCTTTTCATACGCGTTCCTCGTCTTTTCCAGTAACCCGCTTTTGAAATCCAAATGAAACCCTAAATAATCTCGAGAAGAAAAAGATGGTACAACAAAACAACTCTCCTTTCTTCGGTCACTGACCGTACCATGTAGGGGGAGTCGCCCAGTGCCTCAGCATGGTATCAACGGCCGTTCTCCATTCCAACTCGAAGCATGAAGCCAACTGCTCGACATCTTCTTGCATCGGTAGCGTTTCTCCCCACATCTCTTGTTTCCCTGCCTCCAGGAGGGCATATAGGGGGATTAGTCCGTCGTCTCTTATCTTGACGAGGCAGAGCCACGCCGTGTTCCAGCTGCGGTTGCTCTCGGGATCACTCAGCACACGTAGGTGGGCGTCTTGCACAATGTCACCACAGAATGGATAGTTCGGCGTCAATCCGTGAAGTTCGATGAGGAATTGGTTGCTGGTGACATAGTTGGCCCATGCTAGTGTCATAGGCTCCTGGAAAGCGCGGGCATCGTCTTCGTCTTCGCACGAGGCGGCTATTCGCTCGATACGGCGGAGTTCGGTAAGGGTGTTGACCTGGTGAGCTGTGAGAGAACGGATGAGCTCTTGCACAGGGGGCTAAGGGGTTAGTCGAGGTCGATACGATAAGAGAGGGGACGACTTACTCTCTGCCGTCGTGATTTCTTACTAGAACGATGGGACGACATAGCGAATACGAGAATATTTGGAAGATATGGTAGTATGTGGCGTTGTGGATAGCGTGCAATGTCCTTGTCTGCTCGTCACAATATGAATCGAGTGTCGAGGATCTCAATCGATGGGAAGCTTCGTATCCGTTATGTATACTAGCCATCACTGTCCACAATCATGTCGGGTCAAGAACATGGTGTGTGCAACGTATGATGCAGCTCAATATTATGCACCCCAGAAAAGAAAGGACTGAGACATCAATAGAACCTGTCACCTCCTAAAGTCCAAAAGACATCAAGATGCACCACGTCAAGGCGTTGACAGCCACGCCCGAACCCCGGCAGCTTGCGGGAGCTCAGACCTCTTTCACGAGCAAGATCAAGAGCTGAAGTTCGTGTTGGTGGGATGGGAAGAGTGGAAATACTTTTACCAGGAGGGTCCTGGAGCCGTGATTGGCCCGGTGACGGATGTTGTAATCGGGGAAAGGGACCAAGACCTTGAACAGCCACGATGTCGACAAGGGGATATCAGGGCAGCTTAGATTGCTCAGCCCGGATAGTGGAGGGGTGTCAGGCACGGAGCTTCGGGTAGTGGATGTTAAGCGCGAAGGCTGCTCCCGACCTGACTGCATGGAGCTGAGAAGCGCGTATGATGTGAGCTAGACGCGATACACAGACTTACACGGGGTCATCAAGGCTCCAGTAACGTTTCAACCTGAAGCAGAGATACAACAAGGCTGAGCCAGTGAAGCCTCGATGAATTCCAAAGAATAAGAGAGCGTCGGGCATTGGGAAACTGCCGAGGTTGAAAAGGGGGTCGCGTGTAGGTTCAGCCAAGCCCAGGCTAACCAAAGGATTCCAGAAATAAACACAACAAATCTAAAGTGGTCTATGATCCCTGATCTTCCAAGGCATACGGGTCAAAACTGGGGAAACGGTTCATGGCAAGAGGTGGTCTCCGGAAATGCCATGCCGAGAAGGGGATAGCCACCCACGATTTCGTCAACAGGGGGAACCAAGGGATCTGAGCCGAAGAAATGTGGACCGAATTCAATGCCATGTGCTCGCTAGAATCAATAGAAACACAGCTACTGATTGGGCCTGCCGGAATAGTAAGCGGTTGAAGCGCGCGTCACTGAGCTTAGACGGCCACCACAGCCTCCGCCAGGACCACATCTAATACTCTGGGGCGCTGCACCGCGCGTAAAATAGACGCGCAGTTTGGCATCTGAGCTCGATCGTCATTCAATGCCCTGACGGGATGAATACGAGCCGATGGGCGGCCTCCAGTGGGTGAGCAGCTGCGGCCCTGACATGCTGACTCGATCAGTTCAGCCCTACATTCAGGTTCACACTTCCTGATGCGGAAAGAGTGGACAGGGGGGAAGAAAACAAAAAGATACCATGTATAAGATATCAGCGCCCAAAGATGAAGTGAGCCGAGGGGGGTCCCAGGCTAGCTTGATCCATACCCAAGAAGCGGACCGAGCCTTGGTTGACACACCCAATGATGGGCCGAAGAAGAGGGAATGCCCGGGGTCTATTAAAAGATGCAAGGCGCGGAAAATTAATCAGCGGCGTTGAATCTATTGTTGGATCAGGATGACGGGCTGTGGGCGGACGAATGAGTGGCTGTGCGGGCCCTGGCTAACCTTGCGGATGGGGCCCCATGCAGGGGTTTTGGTTGATGTGATGTGCACGCCATCCCGATTGAGAAATGGGAGAGATGATAATTAACTTTTGTCTGTGATATTGAATTTCGGTTGTGAATTCGGTTGTTGAAGATGCGTGGGGTGAAGGGACTTGAGAGGAGTGGTTCAATTAGGACAACATTCACAGCCAGGCAATACAAACATTCGTTCGATGTACAAACATGAGGTATTACATGTTTACAGCCACCATGTCTTGCAGATAATCAACCCATCTAGAAGCCATTTGGAATCACCGTTCGAAGGAATACCATTCTCAACCGCCAAATCTCTTCCATCAAATCGACAGTTGGACGATAAGCCAAATGGTTTGTGCACCAAAACCCCTGAAATTGGCAACTCCACCGGATGACATCGAACCGTAGATGGCGCAGCCCACTCTCTCTCTCTAAAAATAACACCGCGATCTTAACCATGCTAGAATTCCGGACTCCGACACCTCCGAAGGCCGGGGAATGTTTAACTCCCAAAGAATCATTTAAACGCGATTAAGCGCCGCATCCTGTTCGTCCTGTGCACATCTCGAATGTGGTACTGACTCAAGAAGGACCCATCTCGAGTTAAGACCATTACTCGATCGACATGTCATCATTTCCAAGGAGAGCAGAGTGACAGGCCATAGCATCGTGAGTTGGGCTAGGTTGCTACTGATCAAAACCTTTTCTTTCCTATCGACACATCAATAAGGAACTATATCTTCCGCATTCTTTGTATCAAGTTTCATGCCACAAAACGCCGTGGCGAGCTTACACCACCAACCATAATAGAGAAGTTCAAATACAGGTTTCAGATCCCTGTGGCGTGTTGCAAGCCCATCTCATGTCAATACCATGGATGGATGTTACACAATTTGCAAGGAGCTCTTAAACCTAACCTGTTCCTGAGGTGAACACGCGGTGAAGTCTAACACTCTCTATGGTATGGTGGTCTCTTAGCAATTATACTTCACTGCCGTAGGCTACCACGGACCCTCTTCGTCTCCCTAAATTAGACTCCAACCCCAGCTACCATTATGGTCAAACAGGTTCATCTCTGGCAAGGGTCGAAGAAGGTCTCCTGCATCAGCCTCGATCGAAGGGATTCCCATCAGCATATGACTCGCCATGCGTCAGTCCTATGAGACCGGCAACCGAGTACAAGGTTGGTCGGTCTATGCTAGCAATACCAGACAGAGAGCCTGTTGCGGCAACAAAGGGCACTTTTTTAACGCGATGTTTGCATCAAGATCAATGCTACACAAAACTATAGCTGGTTGATATAACCGACCACGGGATGTATCCTCTTACGACAAGTCAGTCGTCAAAATTGTTTATACCTAGTCAGTAGTGAAAGATGTCCCCCTACCTCGGTCACTCCAGCCTCTTGATGTTTTCTCTCATGTAGAACATTAATAGGGGGTTCTATCTATTTCCTTCTTGCGTTAAATTTGAGAAGATCACGATCATTCTTTACGGCCTAGCTTTGTTTGCCTACCTCGGTTGCTTTCAACACCAAGTCAAAGGTTCACACCATTGGGAAGGTTTTCTAGGCATTGCCGCCATGTGGCCAACCACACAAGTCAAAAATGTCATTGCCATAAGATTTCCTCCAACTTCAGCATATACACACCCAAGTCCTTGAGCCCCAGTCCCAGTTATGTGCCCTCACCCATGTCAATCCCCAGTTTATCAGCCCGACAGCACAATTCCATTGGGTAGAGATGTTTCTCTTACCAACACTGAAACGTGCTATGATGTCCTCCCAACTCTGTGGCCCGGAACTGTTCCGTTGGGTGGAGACCCTGCGAACCCATGCTCCTCGGCATCCCCGGTTACATCCCGCCCCATCGTTTGGATATGGAAACTCTTGACGGCCAGAGTCAGAAGCACAGCTTCACTTTTACGTAAAATGGCTCCGTCTTGGCTGAGCCAAGATCTGGAGAGAAGCGGAGGTCATGGACTCTTTCCCCTGGGGTAACAGACTTGCCCATGGGGAAATGCCAACGACCCGGGGTCATGAAGGGGGAAAGAAATACATCAGCTTTTGTCAGATGTGCTTTATGCATTTTCTTCAACGGTCGTTAGTTTTGAGTGCATGCAGGTACGCCACACAGCAAGCCTCATAGATTGAGTTGGTCAAGGATGTGTGAGGCTCAAGCTATCAAAAGGGGACTAAAGATACGGGCCGTCGATCGAAAGCCGCCCGTCTCAAAGGAGCTGCTTGTTTGGGCTTCAGGGAATAAAAGACCCTGACCTGGCTGATGCAATGCGCGGTTTTCTTTCATGCTTTCACCCAAAGATCATACCATCTTGCTCCTTGATAATAGCCTGATTGCTTGCCCCTACAACCTGCTTTCCCCTCGAGAGGCGCGCTGGCTTTCCTTTAGATGTTTGTCGACACTGAGGCCTTTGTCTGGCTCGAGTGTTTGTTACGTCAAGGGTGCAATCAACAACAGCTAACATTCGATCTGGATCTACATGGGCTGTACGTATCTCGTCACAGCTTGTTGAGCCTCATATCTCCTAAACACCTCATCGATCAAAACTTCCCCCGTGTCCCCAGCACCACAAACCGAAAACTCGATACCCTCAGAATCAAATACCCCATACGCAAAACATGGCCTCCGCAGAGAATGTCCCCACTGCGGGCATGGCTGTGGGGAGGTTTTCATACTCCACGATATCACGGCTTCCTATGAGGAAGGTTTCGCCGGCCCCCAGGAGCAAATGCCCATCGCCAAGGGCGTGGCAATGTCAGACAACGCCAGGCCATGTAATTCTAATAACTCATGGAATTTCTGGTGGAATTTCTAGAAGTATAAAAGTGCTCGGGGGACGCCGCTAGTTTGGTTTAGTTATTTATTATGGTCTCAAGAGCCTCGGGTTCCTAGCAAAGCCCTACTTCACTTGTCCACACAAACCGAAATCTTTTCTCCGACTTGATGTGTCACATCTTTTTCTTCCAAGCACGCCGTTGCTAAGGGAAAACACCGCCAGCCTCTCCAACAATCTCCAACAACATCTTATCAGTTCCCCCTGAAGACCAACAACATGACCGCCACGATGTCTTCCACCCCGAACGAAACCAACAATGCCATTGTCCCCTCGGCGGACAACGACCACGTTGACACCAAAAAACAGAGTAGCGATGCTGAAAAAGGCCAGTTGTCTGCAAATGACCAAGTCGACTTCAAGGCTGCTCCTCACGAGGAGGTTGCCGACAACATCTTTGGCGGTGAGGGAGGCGAGGGCTTCCGAAACATGGGACGCTGGGATACACTCTTTGCACTCGTCACGAACCAGCTGGGTCTTGGAGTCCTCTCTCTGCCGGCGTGTCTAAAGATGCTTGGTATTGTCCCCGGACTCATCGCTATCGTCTTGATTGGTGTCCTTACTTGGTACTCGGGCATCCTCCTCCACAAGTTCTACTGCAAACATCCCCATGTCGTCAACATGGTTGATATGGTTGCCGTTATGGGAGGTCGCCGCTGGGAAATCGTTGCAGCCGTTGGAATCTTGATCCAGCTCCTCATGACCTGCGCCTCGTCAGCCATCACCCTCTCCGTTATCCTCAACACCATCAGTGAACATGCCATATGTACCGTTGGGTTCATCGGCATCGGTGCCCTAATCATCTGGCTCTTCTGCCTCCCTCGCACCGTCAAATTCGTCTCTCAGAGCGGTGTCCCTTGCTTCCTCAGCATCATCATCGCGTCCCTCATCGTCATCATCAGCCTGGGCGTTAAGAAACCCACCAAAGCCCCCGAAGATTGGAAAGCCGATATTCTGGTTGCAGCTTCACCAGATTTCAAGCAAGTCTTCAACGCCTGCCTCCGAGTCTTTTTCGCCTACGCCGGCAATGTTGCCTATTGCTCCTACATGGCCGAGATGAGAGACCCAGCCCGTGACTTTTCCTTTGGCCTTTCATGGCTGTTTATCGTGTCGATTGCCGTTTATTCTACTGTCGCAATCGCCATCTATTGTCTAGCGGGCGAGTTCACCACGTCGCCTGCACTTGGCTCAGCTCCCATAATCTACGCCAAGGCAGCATATGGCGTGATCATCCCAGCAGTCTTGACTACAGGCCTTGCCAACGGTCATATCGGTATCAAGTATATCTACATTTCTGTTATGCGCAAGTTGAAGGCCACGAACGAGATTACTTCCTCCACGCTTAGATCTTGGCTCGTCTGGGTCTCCTCCGCCACCGTCTTCTGGACCCTGTGCTTCATCCTTTCCAACGCGATCCCCATTTTCGATTCTATCCTCTCCATCAGTTCTTGCACAACTTATGCTTGGACCGCCTGGGGTATTAGCGCCTGCTTCTGGTTCCATATGAATAAGGGTTCATACTTTGTGGACTGGAAGCAGATGGCCTTCTTCGCCCTGAACGTTGGTCTCATCGGGCTCACCCTCTTTATGAACAGCGTCGGGCTGTGGTCGGCCATTTCAGAACTCCTGGATAGCTTCAAGAGTGGTTCAGGAGTCCGAGGCTCCTTTGACTGTGGAAACAACGCCAGTTTCTAAGTCAATCCCAGCCGAGAGTCATCCTGCTGTTGCCACTTGAAGACCTTTGGCAGCAGCCATAACTGAGGCCTGATGCTGTCTCCGCTTACATTGTATCCAGATTGTCTCTGCCACCTTTGTATTTTGCATATAGATCTCCTCGCATATCAATACGTTATTTTTATTGTCATCCTATGTGTCGCAACGCTGAACATTCAACCTGTGACCAGCAAGTTCTCATAACCACCGTGACACCAACTGGTACCGCGCTCCAGGGTCTAATAGTTCAGTACATGCTTGATGATGAATGGGTATGCAAATCGGTGGCCTGTGTATGTATTGATCACCTATATCGTAGCAGCGTCTATCATCGAGCGGCATTGTCTTGGTGAAGCCGCTTTCACGCGTCGCTTCTTTATCCTGACACCACCACTCCTCATGTACTCTTCTTCTCTTTACGCCTGGGCATTTTCTCAGGCCGAAAAGAATTTACCCTAACCACATGTATCGTGCCAAATGTAAAAAATCTATCCAAGATGCCGACTCAGCTGGAGTGAGACGTTACTGTCAGGGCAATCAAGCTGACTCTGTCTCGGTGGAAGCATCCTCGGAGCCTACCCAATCGTCGCTCTCGAGGCCAGCGCCATGGATGAACAAGGAAGCAATCCAACCGCAGATGGCCAGGCCGCCGAACAGACTCCATGCGAGGGCCTCGCCCTTGGGATGGATGCGAGTTGACAGCGTAAACAGGGCACCAGACACAAAGGGCCCAATGCTGCGACCCAGGGCGGAAAGGGTCTGCGCCAGACCGTTCAGGCTCCCGAGACTCGCGTGTGATGGGGCAGAGTTCGTAATCTATCTGCGTGTTAGTCGAATTCACCACAGTCCAACAAAGAAGGCAACTTACCAAGAGCATGACGCTCGATAGGCCACCCACAGCACAGAGGTTCTTGAGGATCAACACCACCCCAAGCTCCAAGTAAAGCCACAGCTTCCCAGACCCAACGCCAAACAGCGGCTTGTCGTCGGCGTACCCAACCCACGGCATCAATACCATGCTGATGCCGAGACCCAAGAGGGCAAGCTGATATGTACCAAGATTTCCCATCCTGGTCTTGAATGGCTGAAACAGGAAAGCTTGGAAGATGATGCTGGCCAGCCCAGCGACACTTAGGCTGACGCCAATCTTGCTGGGAAGAAGGTCGCGACCAGCTGGTGGGGGGGTGGCAGCAAAGATTGGGTACAGGCTGTTGAAGGAGATGTTTGAGAGTTGAAAGACGAGATACGTGCACAAGACAAGGATGGTGGTGCCAGTAAGTTCTTTCCACGTAGATCTCGCGGGATCTAGCTTAGTGTCTTCGTCGTCGTCGTCGTCATCTTCCGCTTCATCGTCCGAGTCATCAGAGTCGCCCGTGGACAACAGCGGTTGGGTATGCGATCGAGCACGAGGCCATCGTGCGCTCCAAGAGTGACGTCTTGGCGGCGGCTTTCGAGAGGGGAGCCATGACAGGACCTTCTGTACCCAAGCGGGCAGCTCGAAGCTGACCTGGGATTTGTCAAGAGTTTCCTCGAACCAGATCCCAACCACGACAACACTGCACGCAAGCAGCGCAGCCGCAAGAATGTTCGGCGCCAGATAAGGAAACTCGTTTCCTACCTTGCCGACAAGAATGCCACCCAAGGCAGGCCCAGTGATACTGCCCAGGGAATATATAACGGGCAGATAGGTAAAGGCTCGGCTCTGGTTGGATCGATCGGTGACCTCGCCTAGAACCGTCGGGACGCAGGCGGCATTGCCATTCAACAACCCCATGGCGACATGGACCACCACAATCTGCCAGTACTGCTTACAAAGTCCAAACACGCAGAAGCAGCACATGAGCGCAAATGTGCCCATGATCAGGACAGGCTTCCTCCCAATCACGTCTGATGCGTATCCCCAGAGGAAATTTGTTGACAGCTGAGCCAATGCGAATGCGCTGGCCAGAATCCCGACATACAGGCCGGCCTCGGCAGGAGGGATCCCTGGCATGGACACCACCATGTCGGGGAGGTATGGAGATATCGAGTTCAGGGCGGTCTGCTCAGCCAGAGACAGGAACGCCAGCAGAAGTAGCTGGCGAACAGGCAGTGGTGTCTCATCGTCATCGTCTTCGGAAGCGGTAGAACTCGCGTCGGACGGGGGAGAAGGCTGCTCGAGGGGCGTCTTCGGCGGCGTCGTGGGAAAGGTCTGGTAGCGATGAGACTGTCGTCGCATTGCGCTGAGTGTAGGAATCGGCGCGCCGGCGTGGAACGAGGCCGACGAGGTGGTTCGACTGGCGGCGGTAGCTCTTATCGCGGGCGTGGCTCGTGAAGGCGACATGATGGGCAATGTCAAGAGCCTCTTAAGGCCCTGGAAAAGGTTGTCGCAGGGCGTCAGTCAAGCCTCTTCAAGCCTGTCGCCTCGTGCTGGGATCCGGGCACCGGGAACGGCGAAAAGTGGTGACGTAGGGCGGGCAAGATTTACTCGACGGCGGGGCTGACGCGGGCCAGAGAGAGGACAGAGCTTAGACGCGACAAGGGCATTGCCGGAGGAGGGGAGGGGAGAAGGCAAGAGCTGGTCTAGCCTCTAAACCGTCGTTTGAGCGAGAATTGAGCGATTGAGGAGTAAGGATTGCGAGGGGAGGGTTGTCGCAGATGCCCGCATCGAAGTGCAGCTGATGCCGGCCGCGTGAGTCGCATTGGGGGTACGTACCTCGAAAGATCTTTGCCGGCAAGTGTGGTCCACTCCGGGCTTGACATCCAATCAGACCCGGGGATTGGCGAGGAACCGGACGGCGCGTTCCGCTCTTCGGGAGAGACAAAAGCTTGGTTGTTGTGCTTGATCTTGTAGCAGCGAATCGAGTCCTGAAAGATTGTTTCGATCACGAACAAGCAAATTATTGGGCCAGTGAGAGGATCATATCTGAATAGAACTGCGAAGCACGGGCAGTTTCATGCTTCATATGAAAAGCACCATTCAACCGCGCCGCTCCAGGAGACTTCAAACCACTCGTCCATGTCGTCGTCTAATTCGCGTGTACATAGTTCCATCTTGGCTATGTAGGAATGCCCACCCTTGGTCTTTTTAAACCCGAGATGAAGGTTTCGAGAGCAATCCACCGAGATACTTGGGTCAAGACGATCAAGACGCATGTGGCCGAGGGAGGCCTTGTTACCGTCTGAGTAGTGTAGGAGTAGTCCGGTGATCATGGTCTCACCTTTCACCGTCTGTCGACTAGGCACCACTTCCACGACGTCCTCGACCGAAGCGCAGGACCAGTTGATCTCAAGAATGGCAACCCGCTCTTTTCCTGGAAAGACTTTAAGAGACCAAGACTCAGGCGATTCTCACCGCCGAGCAACTTTCAACTGCAAGAATACCTCGGTGGAGGAGAGGATGGCTTCGTCTTCAAGACCCAAGCTGATGAGCAAACTCTCATGGCCGTGAAAATTGTCAGTTCCATTCTCCATATAGCCACCTGATTGGAAAATTCACTGTTTCCACGGTTTTATCACAATGGGCAACCTGAACCCATCGATTACATTGGGCGTTATTGGGCCTTTGAGAGAGTGTGCATCAACTGCGCACTCCTTGACATGATCGGTGCCAGCCTCCGGCGTGCAAAAACGACAGTAAATTCAATACACTTGCGTCCAAATCCTACAAAGCACAAACACGCTATCCGCAATCTATTTGCCTTCTCTCATGAAGGGTATGCGAAGAGTCCACCCCCGGAACGCTTTGTGCCATTCGAACCCAGCGTAGAGATAAACCATTGCTTTGGCTGGACCGAACTATCAGGGCGAGACATCAATACCGCTCTCAAGCGAGCCTGGGTTCATCAGGACATAGACGATGACCAAACATATTTCGCCATCGTCTACTCCTTTGTCCCCAAAGCAAAACTGGAGACCGAAACCATCATTTTGTAACTCGAATTCTTCCACATTACCGGGTTCTACAACGTTTCATTCAACTTCACCAACTGGTTGGGAGCAGGTGTACTTGTCGACTTCTGTGATATCGTCCACCCATTTGCCCACGAGCTGGAATGGAGTGAACATTGGTATGCAAAGAACCCGAGCATGCTCCATGCTGCAGTTAGATATCAGGCGCAAGAAGGGATTTTCTAGGCTCTTGATGCTCTACCGGTTGATATTATTTGATGCTGGTCTTATGTGAGCGTAGAGGTGGAAATAGCTGCTTTCTTGTGCTCCCGTGTCCGAAGCTATTTACTTCTGAGTTGCGGAACGTAAATATAAGAATTGTTTAGGTGAGATGAATTAAAATCCAGGAGAAACACTTCTAAAGCTTGTCAAGTTCATATCGTAACGCTATCAATTGTAAAACTTGGAAATGTAATAAAGGCAGAGTTAAGGTTGCTCAAATCAACTCCAGTCTTCATCGTATACTCATTCTTTTGCGTGTTCGTACAGTCATAATACAGATGCATCAAACTAATCCTACACCCCAGTAACTCCCAGCTACGCTTAATCAATAGCTTAATATCCGTGACCTAAATCATTCATTGTTAGTTCCGATCTTTGGCAAGTCAACTCTGAATACTCACGTCCGAGGGATCGTCCCATCTTTGACATTTCCTTGGCCTGGTGCTCCTTGACCTTGGCCCTCCTCGAGTCCTCCTTTGCCTCAACCTCGAGCCTCTTGACGTGCTCCCTGGCCTCCCTCACACTCAGTCTTGCCTCCTCTAGTGCGCGGTCCGCCTCTCGCTCCGCCATCTCAGCGTTGCGCACACGCTCACGGGCTTCGAGGACTGCGGGATCATGCTCGTTTCTGTTTCCGTGGCCGAAGCTTCGAGTGATAAAGTTTCCTCCGCCAGTGCTGCGGCGGTGGGGGGAGCGCGAGGAAGATGAGGACCGGCGGGAGTGAGAGCCTGAGGAGTGACGGGATGCGCGGCGGGGAGAGGGTTCGCGGCGAGAGGAGCCGAAAAGACCGTGCTTGCGAGGGGGTTCTTCCCTGATGGGCTCGGGAGATGGTTCACGGCGGGAGGATCCAAAGAGAGGCATGTTGATAGTACCGTGTAATTGGTGAAAGTTGTGTAAGTGGTGGAGATGAGAGGTGGAGTTGGTTGTCGAGAATGTCTTGGAGTGACTTTAGTTCTTGTGAGTGATGAGAAAAGAATGAAGCTTTTTCCAAGAGCTGGGCGGTCCTTGGCCTTTTTACACTTCTCGATCAGACACTCTCAATACCATCAACCGCAAAGATCACCAACTGTGAAACCTGCTTTTGCCCTGACGTTGAGATAGCCCTTTGCGCTGTGACGTCAACCCAAGCATGTAGGGTAGGCCAGGGTTGTTCCCCAAGGGTCCGCCCAATCATGGCGCGTTGATGACACAATAAGGCGCCGGGGTAGGCATGGGGATAGCGTCACTTGTTTGGGGATGGGCGATCTTATGACGCACGAGGTGGTGTTGGAGTGAGGATGTTGACGACATTGCGACTGGGGGTGATGCTTTAAAATCGGCGAGGTGATGGTGTTTATCGTGGGATCAGGGACCAGGACCTTGCACGACGACGACATTGCGAGATAAAGGTTGCTATTGGTCTGGATCTAGACCCTAGAATACCCTCAGACCTTGATATCGCACATGAACTATGGCTGCTTGCTTTTCCTGGATGAGTGACACCAGCAACAAGCCTCACCTGGAGACGGCGAAACATTGACGATGACTGCACAGCGCTAATTCCATCCATGGTCGTGTGTCGCATCTCTCGCACTCGTCAACTGGTCATTCACCTTGAACACTTCGGTGAGCATCTCTGTGCATGCCGGAATCACCTTGATCCGCTTCATCGGCATTGCCAACCAAGCATCTCGTGCTCGTCGTAATCAACAACGTGGCTGTGCACCGTGTAGCTCTTGGCCACATCATCGATCTTCTGTACACCCTCATCTCCAGAACCCGGGTAAATCTCATTAAGAATTCGCTAACAAACAGAGAAGAAATGTAGTCAGACACCCAGCTGAGGATGGTGAAACAACAATAAGAAATGGGCGACATGGAAACAAATGGAATGTCGAGGGTAGTTGAAGCAAAAAAAAATATGTAAATCTCCCAGCATTGCGCGCGTCTTCCAGTCCTGCTTTACTCCTCCTCGTGCTCTCATCTTGCAACCGTGACTCCCAGCAAAAAAAAAGAAGAGGCGTAGGAGTTAAGAACCGAGGCAGAAACACCAACCGAAAATAACCCTATGTGCATATATGCCGCACTAGATATGTACAGAGAAGACCCCGTTGTGAGGGGGATGAGGATGAGTGAGATGAGTGAGAAACCGGGCCGAACGAAACAATGGATCCCCTGTTCTTTTGGAAATGGCCGGTCGGATGTCGTCGATCGCTCGCTTTCGTAGGTGGTCTGGCTCGTATTCGATATAGATACTCGTCTGCTCTGACGAGCATTTTCGTATAGGTAGGTAGTTGTTGAAAAGCTCGGCCGTTTACATGACGGTGCACTTGCTCTCCTCGCGGTCCTTCTTGACGCTCAATGCCACTCGCGCGGCCTCGGTAAAGGCCTCGTTGACGCCCCGGTTCTTCATGGCCGAGCACTCGAGATACCGGAGCGCGTTTATGCGCCGTGCCACCTCGAGGCCTTGGTCGTAGTTGATCATGGGCCGCTTCTCCCTCGGCTCGCCGGACTCGCCCTCCTCCTCCTCGCCTTGTTCTCGGAGATCGCACTTGAGGGCGACCAGGACAAGCTTCACGCCGGGGCAGTTGTCGGCAATCTCGCCCACCCACTTGGACTCGACGTTTTCAAGCGAATCCTTGCTATCGACGGAATAGCAAAGCATGATTAGATCCGTATCGTCTGGGGTGAGTCGGTGTTAGCACGCGACGTGGACGGGCGGTTGACACGTGAGTTACCATAAGAGAGGGATCTTAACCGGTCGAATTCCTCCTGACCGGCTGTGTCCCAGAGCGAAAGCTCAATGTGCACATTGTCCACAAAGATGTCTGGGCGAAATGTTAGTCTGCGCTTCTCAGAAGCACGGGCGAGTGCATCGTATCGTACCGTGGACGTAGTTCTCGAAGACGGTGGGTTCATAGACTGTTGGGAAATAACTGGCGCGACAAATAAGTCTCTCATCCCGCGATTCTTGACTCCTCAGACATACCCTCTCGTAAAGACATTCAGCAACGAGGTCTTTCCGCATGCACCATCGCCCCTAATCGATGCAGTTCAGGTCAGTGCAAGCCCAATGTCTGGGCTGAGCGGGGGATTCGACGCACAGTAGTACCAGCTTACGCTGGACGGTCTTGGAACCTCCGCAGAGAGAAGGCATCGTGGCGGCTCGGTCAAATCGCGTGTTGTGGAAGAGGAAGATTGGGCAAATTCGAGCGAGGAGTCGCGATGGCGATCTTGAGTGATCTCGGTTCGTGCTCCCTTGAAACCCTGCTCACAGGTGGCGCGCTGATCAAGACTCGGGTCAGCAAGGTACGGGATGGTAATCGCATACGACTTGGCGGGTGTCAACGGACGCTGTCGGGGGGGATCGAGCTCGGGAGTCGAGAGTGAAGCTTTTCCGAGAGAAGGTGGTTGTCGCAAACTGGCCAGATGGCACGTCGTCGGGCAGAGAGGGAGAGAGAGCCGTTGGAGAGGATCGATTTCAATCACGGGCGACAAATTGGCAGCGCAAGAGGGCGGATCATGGACCGGCAGGGGCAGCGAGGACGGACGGGGATTAAGTCGATGGGGCAGGAAATGAGCCGCTGGGGGGCAAAAGAGGGAGCAAGAGAAAAAGATGAAGTCAGAGGCCACACAGTCCCGTCAGTGGAGGGAATGGGATTGCGGCCGAGCAAGGATCCCTTTTCTGCCCATTGCTCGGTGGAGTTCCCCCTCCTGGGCGAGGAATCGGCCATGGGCCACCTGATTGGCTGACGCCCAGATTTAGCTTCAATATTGGGACCCAAGCCCGCTGTAACTCCAGCGTCCAGAGTCGGCCTGGAACACGCTCAAGGGGGGCCCGAGCAGCACAGCACTGGAGCCGTCAGGTGCTGCAGAGTCGGGTCTCCCTCGTTCCCCCTGGCACGCCACTCAACGAGGTCCACTATTCCGGCCCTGACCTTTCCCGACGGGCTCTAGCCTCTCTATTAAACCGTTGCTTCTCCCTCGGCGCCGGTCCATGATCGCCCGGACATTGAGGGGTCCGTGACCGTCCTTTGGGGGAGGTCCAATATCGAGTCCAAGATTGAGGAAGAGAAGAGTCTAGATTCATCACCATCCAAGCATGACCCAAGAATTTGGTCGAAACGGCTCCTCCGTCGGCAAGAACGAAAAAAAGACTCGCTTGGTGGAGATGTTCGGAAGCTTCGCGTCGAGTTGTGGCACCTCACCCACCATGTTGGCGATTCAGGTCGGGTCGGGTGGCTTTGTTGCTGAATCGTCATTCAATCGTGGCTTGGCCGCCTTCGTTTATATCCGCGCATTATCTTGCTTGACGTTAGTGCTCCCGTCAACTGATACAGTACAGTACCAAGCGACGGGGCTTTCCACTCGAGGCAGTCAGGCTAAGACATTGGCTGCCAGGAGCCCGAGTCTCTGGGTTATGGGTCAGAATCGACGCCATCTTCCGGTGATGCGACACCGTTCAGCCTTTGGAGTCAGGTGGATGAATCATTCATTCTTGCAGATGCCACTGTTATTGATCAACCTCAACCTCGCGCCGCAGCTCCGAGGGAGACCTCTATGCTCATAATTACCTCCAACAGAACCAAATATCAAACGCCGAAAGCCATGATTTGCAACCTTGATATATGCCCGCTTAATCGTCGTCTCTCTGATATCCCCGTCGTGCTCCTCCCATCCGCTCTGCCAAGCCCTTGTTTCCTGCCTGCTGATGCAGTCTGTTGACGAACCCGCGATCTCCCCCGCGCTCTCTCGCCTTGTCATCGGCTTCTCGGAGCGCCCGTTCCCGTTCTTCCAGCGCTGCTAACCGCTTCTCACGGTCTTCGTCAAGCTCTGAGGCTGCCGATTGCATCGCTGCCAACTTGCGCTGGCGCTCCTCCTCCTTGGAGTTGTCATCTTCCTCGTTGTGTCGTGGCTTCCTATCACGTGTCTCGCCGCCGTAGCTGCGCCGCGAGTCTCGTCGTCGATCATCATCATAGCGCCTGTCATCACGGCTTCGGCGGTGGCGTCGAGAGGCTTCCTCATCCTCTGAATCGTGTCTTCTTCGCGAACGTCGTTCTGGCGAGTGGTCATCTCGTTCTCTGCGTCGCCTGTGTCGATCTTCTCGGGAATCTTCGTGTCGTCGTGGGCTTCGTGATCGCGAGTAAGACCGTCTCCGCCTGTGATGTCTGTCCTCTGAGTCGGCACTGCGATGGCGATGTCTCCTGCGGTGTCGCTCGTGTCGTTCCTCTCTCCTCCTAGACTTGTCCTTCTTCTCGTCGTCAACCCCCATGGATGCGAGTAGTTGGCGTCGCTTGATCGGATCGTTCATCATCGATTCGTACGCAGCTTGCTCTTGTCGCTTGATGGCTAGCAGAGGGTCGTCGCGGATCTTGGCAGCTGTGTCCCGTGCGGTATTGGCATTTTGCAGTGCCATGAAACTCTCCTCTCCCGCCTGCTTCTCTAGCTTCTTGTGTTCGGTCCCCTTGATGAGGTTGTCGATTCTTCGCTTTCCAAGCAGGTACGCCTCCGTCTCCTCTGTTGTGCCAGTCTGTCCATCGTTGGGACCTTGATACATCCAGTCGACTCGATCGATGCGCTTCTTGCCTCCGGCGGCCTCGAGCTGTCGCTGAACCTCCTCCTTCGCGCGCTCCTCCTTGATTTCATTGATGCGCTGTTGGGTGCGCTTGCGCTCGGCAAGGGCCTTTTGTTCCTCCTCGTAGACGGCCTGTTGGTTGCGCCTCAGCGCAGGGTGGAAAGACTTTTTCAAGTTGAGATCGCCGCCTCCCATGATGGGCAAATTCGCTGGAATAAGTAGCGGGCAATATGAGTTGGACTAAAAGCGACAGAGCGACAGAGAATGCGAATGGATGGCGAAAAGGTAGAAGGGTTGATGAAGAGTGTTTGGATTCCTCCCTTAGGCAGTGGGGTGGCAATCAGGTTTGAGTCAGCCACCCGAACGTCCCAGCCACACAGAAAAGATCTTATCACGTTTATCGGATTCACTCTTATCGGCTCTTATCTTATCGCACATCTGCGCCAGGATTTCAAGATGCCCCCAAGTAATGTGACGAGATTGAGCGCGCCTAGCATCACAAGACAGGGACTTGATGCCGAACTAGGGCTTGGGGTCACTCGGCAGGTTCCTAGAGCCTTCTGGAAGATTGAGAAGAATTAGCTCCCCAAGGCTCCGTGTCCTCGGTCTTGAGCAGTGGAAGCGTAATCTTGGCCAAGTTTCTCATGGCATTCTGGCCATCCGTTTAAGCGATAGCCATGACTGCCAGGTGCATACCTAGAGACATCCTTATGCTCTTCATACGTCCTGAAAACTGGTGAGCTAGTCCCTTTATGTTATGGGGAGAGGTGTCGCCTCATCAAGCCCCTCAGAACCATCACCACTCAATCAAATAGCAGGGGAGTCCCGCATCATCAATTTCGTCGTCACGTTGGAGAAGCAGGTATTCCGATCAGCGTTGGATGGTATTGTACAGTCATGTCTCGTCCGCCCCCTGTCGCAGGTTGAGATGTCGTCTTTCCCAAGCCAAGACTCCCGCGATGCCAGCACATAGTCATACATTGCTCTCCTCCACGATATTCAATTCCCGCAGACCAGTTCTCTACCAACTGGCTCTCTTCACACCAGGAATGTTGCCAGCCATGGCCTCCATTCGAAAGTTGTACTGCAAGTGTCAGCCTCAGCGTCTGGCGTCGTGGCCTCGGTTCGGCGCGTACCCTGGTCATCTTGAAGTCGCTCAATACACCACGGCCTTGGCCACCCATGATGCATCGATTTCGGATCTGAGTCGGTCGGGTATAGCAGTGCATCTGCGTTAACTGGAGCTGGGCCTCGGCGCGGACTCGGGGGGGAAGTGTGGTATTGCGGATGATATAACGGAGGGCTTGTCTGAACACTGTGTTAGCAAATGGCTCAAATTGGGGCATGGGGGGGGAAGAGGCCTCGCCGCCCGCTGAAAGGGCCGTGCAAAACGTGAGGGCTTCGGGAGAGTGGGAAGAGTTTGCGCACCTCTCAGTCTCGTGTTGCTCAAACACCTTGCGTTTTGTGTGATCACGCAGAGTTCGGACGTTGACGAAGCAGCCCAGGTCGAGCTTCTTCGCACGGAACATCGACATGCTGGGCAATTGGGGCGGGCAATGCGGATTGCTGCTTGCTTGGAGATGTTGCGCTCAGGTAAAGCTGGAGTTGAGGCCGATCTTTGGTATTGCCGAAGAAAACCCGGCGTCACCCGCCAGCAGATGGAGATAGAGGCGTCACGTGGTTTAAAATCAATCGCGAAAAACCACTAAACAAAACAAGATACGGCACTTTGGGCTATTTTTTTTTTTTATAATCATGATTTTATGTCAGGTGGAAATAGAGTAGAGTACTTGCCTTTAAGCAAGGTGAGCTTTCAATCTTCCCTTACGCTTGAAATGGTCCAGACTCATGCTTGCTTCCCTGCGATGGTGATTGATTCTCAACATTGTATACAAAAACCAGTCGCTGTTAGATCCAGCTTTGCGCGATATAAATCAACATTTTTCATATATCTTCACATCCAGATATTTACACAGAGATACAAGATATTATCTGATAATGAACTTATGATTGTTTTCACCGTCCAATGCCCTGTCCCGATCGACAATTGATTGATCGTCCCTGATCTTGTCTCAGTGTAGGGTAGTGCCTTGTCACGTGCTCATGCAGTGAGCCGCCCTCCGGGCCGTGGTTCCGAAACCGTCCTGAGGATGTGGGGGCAAGGCGTCAAGGGGCATGGAGACGGGAGGGAGGGGCACAATAACGGTACTTGAGTTATCTCACAAACTCGCAGAGAACCAAGGTATCGATTCCCAGTCCATGGTGGTGCTGACCAATCGTGGGACCTGCACTGGCCCCACACATCCTCACACACACCAAGAGGTGGATGGCTTCGGAATGTGACGTGACGCAACACGCGGTGGATTAGATAAAGATAATGCTGATTGAGCCTTGAGAGTGAGAGCAAGGGCATCATTCCTTCAAGGTCCTATAAATGACCAGTCTTTCTTTTTCATCCTTGTAGTAAAACACTGTCTTGGATCCTCTCCGACATCATCGCGGTCTTTCTTGTGATTTCGACGTGCTGAATGAGAGGGGAAACCGCCCACCATGGATCCTAGCAGGGAGAACCTCCTCAAGCCAGGCGGGCGCTCGTCTTTTGACGGGAGCTCCGATGGCTACTCCGACATTGATGCGACAGACTATCTCGACAAGAATCTCGTTCCATTTCAAGAAGCGCCACCGATTTATGTCCCTCCCCGACGAGTGAAGCCTACTGGTCTCTTCCGCCCATGCCGTGCCTCACCCAAACGATGCTGCTTGACCGTTGTCGGAGTTGTTCTGGCTATCTGGATTGTCATTTCAGCTCTTGGCGCCTTTGCTTGGAACAAGATCAAAGCACCACCGACTTTTGGACAGTCGCCGCCATGGTACCCAAGCCCAAAGGGTGGCTCGTCAAAGAACTGGGAGAAGAGTTACAGCCTGGCCGCCCAGCTCGTTGGAAAGATGACGTTGGCTGAGAAGGTCAACATCACCACAGGAACAGGATGGAGTATGGGCTTGGCTGTGGGAAACACAGGCGCCGCGGTCCACGCCGGATTCCCTTCTCTGGCGCTGCAGGATGGTCCTCTGGGAATCCGCTTTGCCGACAACGCGACAGCTTGGCCTGCTGGTGTTACTGTTGGAGCTACGTGGAACAGGAAGCTGATGTATGAGCGCGGCAAGGCTCATGCATTGGAAGCAAAGGGAAAGGGCGTCAATGTCATTTTGGGCCCTGCTATCGGCCCCCTCGGAAAGATGCCCGCCGGTGGACGCAACTGGGAGGGATTTGGCCCTGACCCCTACCTGCAAGGCATTGCCGGCGCACAAACTATTCGAGGTATTCAAGACCAAGGCATCATGGCCACGATCAAGCACTTTATTGGCAATGAGCAGGAGCATTTCCGTCAGTCTTGGGAGTGGGGTCTCCCCAACTCCATGTCGTCCAACATTGACGACCGGACTCTGCACGAGCTCTACGCTTGGCCATTTGCGGATGCCGTAAAGGCTGGAGTCGCAAGTGTTATGTGCTCGTACAACATGGTCAACAACTCGTACGCTTGCCAGAACTCGAAGCTGCTTAATGGAATCCTCAAGGACGAGATGGGCTTCCAGGGATTCGTCATGTCGGACTGGCTGGCCCAACGATCTGGCGTGGCGAGCGCCTTGGCTGGGTTGGATATGTCGATGCCTGGAGACGGATTGAAATGGCAGGATGGCGATTCCCTATGGGGCCCTCGCCTTACTCAGGCTGTTCTCAATGGATCTTTGCCGGTGGATCGACTGAATGACATGGCACTCCGAATTGTTGCGTCTTTCTATCAGCTCGGGCAGGACAAGCACGAGAACAAGGGCCCCAACTTCTCGTCGTGGACCTACGACAAGATGGGGATCTTGGCCCCTGGGAGCCCTTCGTCTCAGGAAAAGCAAGTGGTAAACCAGTTTGTGAATGTCCAAGATAACCACGCCGAACTTGCTCGACAGATTGCCATCGAGGGAACTGTCCTGCTCAAGAACGACGGAGTTCTTCCCCTGACTCGCGACGGGGCCTTGAATAGCACCGAGTCTGACAAGGGACCTGGAAAGATCAAGATTGGGATTTTCGGCGAGGATGCTGGCCCTGGAAAAGGACCCAACAGCTGCCCCGACCGAGGGTGCAATGATGGCACGCTTGGCTCTGGCTGGGGCAGCGGCGCAGCCGATTTCCCGTTCTTGATCACTCCGATTGAGGCTCTACGAAGAGAGTTCAACAAGGACAAGGTTGAGGTGAGCGAGTTCTTGTCGAACAAGCCCAAGGATGCCAAGAAGGCAACGGAACAGGACGTTTGCTTGGTGTTTGCCAACTCGGACTCGGGTGAGGGATACCTCGGCTGGAACGGCGTGCACGGCGATCGAAACGATCTATTCCTGCAGAAGGGAGGCGACGCACTCCTCACCGAGGTTGCCAATCACTGCGGTGGTGGAACTGGCACGACGATTGTGGTGATTCATGCCGTTGGTCCTGTTGTCGTGGAGAAATGGATCAACCATCCGCGAATCAAGGGACTGTTGGCAGCCAACCTACCCGGCGAGGAGAGCGGGAATGCCATCGCAAGTATCCTTTTTGGCGACGAGAGCCCTAGCGGAAAGCTCCCGTACACCATTGGGAAGACCCTTGCGGACTACGGCGAAGGTGGCCAGGTGCTGTATCTGCCCAACGGAGTCGTTCCGCAGCAGGACTTTGGTGAGGGTCTATACATTGACTACCGGCACTTCGACAAGCACGACATCGAACCTCGATACGAGTTTGGCTTTGGACTTTCGTACACTTCCTTTGAGTACAAGGACCTGAAAGTCAACCGGGATGTAGCAGTGCCTCACCTCCCAGCGTTGCGACCATCACAGCCCAGCGCAGAGCCTCCAAAACTGGGCGACAAGATTCCTGATGTTAAGGAGGGTCTTTGGCCAAAGGGTATTCGTAGACTTGAGAAATGGATCTATCCATACATCGAGTCAGCGGACGACATCAAGCTTGGCGACTACCCCTACCCGGACGGCTATCATGTCGAGCAGCCTCCCTCACCAGCCGGAGGCGAAGAAGGTGGCAACCCTGATCTCTGGACACCCGTGGTGACAGTCTCTGTAGTCGTCACTAATAGCGGCTCTGTCGATGGCAAGGCGGTGCCGCAGCTCTACCTGTCGTACCCCGACAGTTCCAAGGTTGACCACCCCGTCCGTGTTCTGCGCGGTTTCGACAAGGTGTTTTTGAAGAAGGGAGAGAGTAAGACGGTCGAGTTCAAGCTCACCAGGAGGGACTTGAGTTACTGGGACGTGGCGGAGCAGAACTGGCGGGTGACGGGCGGCGGAGAATTCACTGTTGCTGTGGGAGAAAGCTCGCGGGATTTGAAGTTGACGGGGACTTTTTCTGTCGAAGAGTCATCTTAGTCACTCGGGTTCATCGAGAGAGGAGACTGGCTTTGAGGGAGCTGCCGTAGCGCTTGATAGATCTGGGTCCGAGACGGTTGTGCTTGTGGCTAGGCTGCGTACATGATATCTGCTCACAAACGTTTGACGTTGAAATCGTTGTTTGTTCTTCCATATTTCTCATGCTCCCACGAACCAGCCACCAGCAGAACAAAACGCTGATCCACCGTTCTCCTTTGTTCCTCATGATACTTATCCACTGCCGACTCTCCCGTTACAATTACCACAACCTTGCTAGTGCTTTCTCATGCGTTCTGGCGGAGCGGGGGGACCTTTCCGCTCCCAGAAGCCCCCTTGGCGCGGTCGTAGGCTGCGATGGCGCTCGTTTCGTTGTTGACGTCGAAGAGGATGCCGCCGTTTGGGAGGGGGAGGAGCGCGCTGGTATTGTTTGCCCCAGGCTTGTCCTTGTTGACGACTGTGAAATTAGTGGTAGTTCCATCAGGCTGCTGGAGAGCCTTGAGTCGTAGGTCCTCGTCGTCTTTGAGAAAAGGCTCGTGGGATTCGATCGGACAGCTAGGGTGAGGAGGGGGAGGATGGCCCGCGTAGGCTTGTTTCTGGGGATCGCGGCTTGGGTTTGGTCGAGGAGGATAAGGCTGAGTAGTGTAGGACGCGGCAGAAGCTCGACGAGGAGCTGAGGAGAGGATAGCGGTTCCTTGAGGGTGAGAGGAGTAGGGGTAGATGTTTGGGTCTGACACTCGAGTCCTGCGGGAGCGGCCGCTCCCCTTGGGCTTTCGGAACGAATCACGCCTCGTCATGATGGTCCATTTTCCTGGTAAGAATGGGCTATAATGGAGAGAAAGGCACTTGGTCATTTACACGGCCTGTCATGGTCGGCAGGGCTTCATCATGGTGGAGGGGGCATCTGCTCGCTTCGGTTCTGCCAGTGGCCGGCACTGTCAACGCCTTCACCACGTAAACAAACGCATGAGTTGCTCGTAGCAACTGCGGCCCAAAACGATCTTGTTGAGTTTTCTTTGAACCGGTTTTATCTCATCTTCAGGAGCGCGCGCGAGTTGAGCATTCTTCCAACACCACTGTCATCGCCCACCCACCCACGCACTCGTTTCGATCATGCCCATCCTTTCCGACAAGGCCGGGGCTCCCCCTCACTACAACTCCGACTCACTCGCCCATCCCGGTGAAAGGTTTCCTGTTCCATGGATTGGCAACGAGCCCGACGCTAGCAAGCGCCGAGAGTACATCAGGGCCTACTGCGACTGGATGAGCCCCAACGAGATGCACCGCTACGGCGAGCTGCGCAACTACGCTGACAGGGCGATCACACTGGCTTTGAAGAAGGCTCAGTGGAAGGAGGTTCCAGGCAAATTCTTTGCGTACATGAGTGACATGATCACTTGGAAATGCTTTTGTACGTAGTCCCTTGGACTCGAATCGTCTCTATTACTGACCTTTGTGCGTGCCACAGTTGAGCGATCTCGTCCCAATGAGCCTGAGTGGCCATGGAAGAAATGCCTTCGCCCTGACCCATCTGATGTGGTCATGTCGCGTTGCTACGACAGACTTCGACGGGAGGACGACTCTGCCCTGGAGTCTCCCCAACCTGTTCCCGCGCCCGTCCCCGAGCTTGTTCTTGAGCCTGCTGCCCGACCTTTCCTTGGGGTGGCTGTACCCGAGCTACTTTCCCCTCGAAGCACTCTCTTGACCCGAAAAAAAGAGTTGGAAGAGCTCTATAACGGGATTGACGACATCAGGAACACGTCAGGCCTGACCGTCCCGTTCAAAGCGGCCCAGGTCTTTGACAGAGTCCAAGGACATCTCCTCAAAGAGATGAACGAGTGTGGAGTAACCTACACCGAGAAGAGATTCACGACACCTCCTCTGAACCCAGTCCCACTGGATGATTTCGAGCTTGATCAACTCAAGCATAACAAGGCACGGAAGAAGCACCAGGAGTCGACGCTCAATCTCCTTTCCCCCCCGAAGGACCGACGCAGCACGCGAAAGGAGAACAGGGTGTATCGTAACAGATCGGTGAGCACTGGTGCGGAGAGCAGCCTCTTCGTTGCGGACGATGAAAATACAAACACAAGTCACATGCAACCGCTCGGTCTCAAGCGCCTTCGTCCCGACACGCCCGCGCCAGAGCCCAATGCCGCCCTAGGGCAAGAGTACCATCCCATGGCTAGCTTCATGAAGACTCTTTACGCCCTTTCCAAGCACTTGCGTCTTAATGTGGATGGTGAGGTCGGAATCATGACGTTGATCAGCCTCTTGATGCCTGACCGCGTGGACGGAGCTCAGTCCAGACGGCTTCATGACCTGGCTAACCGGGACACAGAGTGGATCTGCTTCAAGGCGCTACTTGAGAAGGATCTTACTGACTGTTCGACTGAGGAGCTTGAACGCACTGGGTGTGTCAAACATGACGGGAACTGCCACAACTTCCTCAGACTCGTCTCGCTTGGGCATCGGGGCCGAGAGATGCACTTCAAGACTATCCGCCACGAGTCCAACTAGTCTCCCCGTCGCCAGAACCCTTTAGTGATTTGACGCTGTCGCCTGGGACCTTTCGGCATCTGCTGCCGTTTTGAGCTCGATCTCCCGAGACCATTCCTTGCTCTCCAGTGGCTCCAACACTCCGCCTCCGTTTATGCAGCACCATCACGATGCCTTACACCTTTTTGTATGCCACTTGAGAATGTCGAACACTGCGTTTGACTTTCTTTTCATGTATTTCGATGTGGATTGGATGTTTGAGTATGGTTGAGGGTTAGGCGTGACGGTCTTTGCGAGGGTTGGGTTGAGTTGATGATTGATGACATGATCGGCTTTGCATGTACGAGAACTGGGTTAATGGGGATCAGGGCATAGCTTGCTTCTTATTAGATGTAGAAGACTCTGTATGACCTTCTTAAACGTGTTGGCTGTACTGCTGTGTTGTATGTAGTGTTGGATGGCGAACGCCGGGATCGAGGCTCCATTAGTCAGAGTCACCCTCACCGCGGGCTCTTTACATAGTTGGTTCACTCATATCGTACACAAGCCTGTGAGTGAGAGTAAAAAAGGGATGTCTCTGATCGTCAACGGCGCCGAATCATCTACTCACTGGCTTTGTTCTCCAACGAATCAGTGCATGGGCGACTTCACAGTTAAGGAGGGCCTGGACAACTACTCAGTCATGGGCTGGTGCACGCTTTTAATGGCGGAGAGGTATAAAAGAGACCAAAAGTCTAAGGTGTTCGCTTCTATACAATCTACATCCTACAATCCTTCGACAGACACCCGACCTCACTCTGCTCACTCACTAAGTAGGCAACTTTAACAGCACAGCGACTTGGCAAGTAGTGTTGCAGCGAAAGCACAATCTCGTATATCACCAAGGATCAGTTCGACCAGATTACTCAAGATGCCCTCCGAGACTACCAATCAAGTCCGCAGGGATCACACACGCTGGGAATGTACCCGCACGACTTCAACGGGTACCTGTGGAATGGTCAATGACATGACCCGGAGTACCTGCGAAGCCCCGACCTGCGACTCTCAGCGCCAAGCCGGCGATTTCGCGCTCAACAATTCTAGTGAACAGATTGGCAAACTTTCCTCAGTAGACAATCAAGGGACAGAGCATTGGATGTATTATGAGAGGCTCGTCAATGGCACTCATTGAGTTGATCGGTATAATTAGAAGCAGGCTCGGCAGGATATAGAGGCAACAGGAATGTCGGCCAAGTCTTTGGTTCAAGCCAAGAGGGTGCGCACCCTTTGGCGATGGCCGATAATGGCTCTGTCTTGTAAGCAAGACCCTCAACAGAACATAGAGGAAGCTAGTCCTTGTTATATAAACAGACGCACACGATGAACCCATCGGAAACGAACGTATATGTAAATCTCGTCGTACTCATTAAATCGCTAGGACTCGAGGAGTACCCAACATTGACCGTCTTAAAGCGATCTCTAAATATGCTAGACCCGCTCCATCTATATGCATCGTACACAATATAAACAACTCAGTAGACGTAGCGGAAGCTCAGGTTCTCCTTGTCCGTAAGATCCTCCCAAGCGCGCGCCGTGGCGTCGACACTTGCCTCGGCAATGCCCGCGGCGGCCATCTCGTCGCGGCGACGGTTCTCACGGCGCAGGTGCCATCGTAGAGCGAGGATGACGATGACCAGAAGACTGTAGCAACCCAGGTGGGTGGCAAAGGCGATGAAGTAGCGGGGGCCGTCGTGAGAGAGGAAAACTTGGGGGCCGATGGCGTTACCGGCGGCCCAGATGATGAAGTTGAATGCGACAACGACTGTCTTCTTGGTCTGACCGGCGGTGTTTCGCGAGATCATGGAGAGACCGAGAGTCTGGGCGGACCAGAAGGAGAGGGTGATGTAGTAGCAGATGAGGAGACCGACGTGCTGGGAAAAGGTCCGGTTGGGCATAGTCATGAGGAGAATGGTGCCGACGAAGGACCTGCGGCTGTCAGTATAGTTCACTAAGGCTAACGAGGGATAGACTCACGGGACACAGAAGCCAAGCATAACCAGAAGGTTCTGATTAGTCTTCTTTACAAGCCAAGCCGATGACAGCAGCACAATGATGATGTAGAAGCCCAAGACCATAGCAAGGAGCTGAGTCTCAAGGGTGCTGAAGCCGAAGCTCTTGATGATGATGTTGGCAAAGGCACCGAGACCAGACGTAGGGATGGTGGTGCACAGAGAAATGAGTGCGTAGCCGTAGGTCTGGGGGTCCTTGAGACCCTCGAGGAACTGCTCCTTCTTGAACGTTTTGTTCTGGATACCCGTCTGGTTGTCGCGGACGCGCTCAACCATCTCGTGCTTCTCCTGCTCGGTCCAGCACTTGGCGCGCATGGGAGAGTCGGGCATCCACCAGAGAACGAAGAAGCCAAAGATGACCGAGATGACACCGTACGAGAGGAATAGCCACTGCCATGACCTGAGGGGGCCGCTCTTGATGAGGGAGAAGCAGTAGGCGAGGAGGCCACCGACGATCTGCTGGGCTCCGTTCATCATGTACCTATTGCGGTTGGTTAGCTTTTGAGTGTGTCCATGCTTTTCAGGGGGCTCACCAGTAGGTGACACGAGAGGCCTGCTCCTCACGGCGGTACCAGATGGCAGACAGGATGACGAAGCATGGCTGGCATGCCGACTCAAAGATACCCAGGAGAGTTCGCACAATGACCAGGCTGGTGAAGTTCTTGCAGGCAGCATGACAGGCAAGAGTAGCACCCCAGGCGATGATGCAGAAGCTCAGGTATTTGGCAATGGGGACACGAGAGATGAGCCAATTCTGGGGGTATTCGACGACGAGGATCGCGAGGTAGATACATGTAGTGAGCCACGAGAACTGTTAAAGCCAATGGTCAGCGTTGTCCAAGACGGGGTCGATCGGGATGACCTACGTTTTGGCTGATGGTCCCGTCTGGGTTCTCCAGGCCAGTGTCGGCCGTGAGACCCATGATAGAGGCAAACGAGAGAGTGCCCTTGTCAATGGCCTGTAGGAAGTAGGTACAGATCATGACGAGAAGGACTCGCTTGTCAATCATCTTTCGCAGCTGGGCGCTACGCTCGGGGCTGATGTCAATACGGACATCAGAGACATACTGGGCAAGCTCCTTGTCAACTCGCTCAGAGTGCTGAGTGGGCTTCTCAAGATCTTCGACCTCGTCGAGGGACTGCTTGCGCTGGACTTGGTCGGCGGACTCCATAATGTGACAAGAAGGGGGGCAATGTGAGGGGAGGGCTTGGTGGTTGTCTTGGCCTTGGGGAAATTCCTTGGCCAAGAGATGGGTTGTAGAGCTTTTTTATCTGCTCGAGAGTCGGACTGACGGGCTTTACAATCCTGGAGTCTGGGGGGGAGGAGGCGAGCGAATGGGCTTCCCCAGGTGCCACTCCGTCTGACTCGGTGCGGAGATGGCTTGGGCTTCCCCATCTCCCCCAGACGCCCCAGTCTTGGGTCTCCAGACGAGCGAGACCGCTAAAGCCCAGAGAGGGTTAGGCAGAGGAGGGTCCCACAGAGCGAGTCGTGCCTCGCTTGGGTTTGGACCGAATGCCCGAATGGCTCTCTGGCATGCTCGGGTATGCGGCAGAGTCTGCTTGAGATTTGACCCCAACTCTTTCATCTCCAACTGTTCATGCTGGTTGGCTTGAAGATGTGGTTCTCAGGAGAGGAGGGTCCACTGAATTGGGACCGAAAAGTGAAAAGGACCAGGATCTCCGCTTGAGGGATGATACCAGTGGTCTGTGGACGGGGAAAGGTGAGTTGTGTGGGTTGGAGAGCGCGGAATGCAACCCTGTGTGTCAGGGGGAGGCTCGATCATCACCATCATCAGACGTCGCATGATTTGTGAAAAGGGAAAGCCGTGCTTCTGAGGGAGTTTTGTTCTGGAAAGGATTTCGGTGCATGGTGGTGAGTTGGCATGGGTACTCCAATGCTGATGCCTGGGTGCTTTTGTGTTCCCCTGTCGAGAAATTGGGGAAGTGAAGTGACGGCATGAGTTACTCCGCATCGTCCTTGTCTGTCTGTCATGGTGTGTCCGTCATGAGTTGACGCTGGAGGGAGGAGTAGGGTAGTCTCTGTATGTGAATGCTTAAGGCGATTACGAAGCCCATCAATCGACGAAGAGAATAAGGTTACGGCTCTGTGGATTATGTACCAGTATTCAGAATGGCAGTCCCACAGTCAAACATTAGCGCCAAGTCTTCTCTCTTTGTCTCGTTGCAAACAATTGCCGATCCAGCATCCAGCTTCGGAAACCTCGGTCTTTTCTTTCACCATGTTTCCCCCAACTCGTTATGGCTTCATCATAGCTCTTCACCATTCCCCTTCTCGGACGCTCACCTCGGCCTGCCTGAGTCTCCGCCCCCATCTCGAGGCGCCCCCAGACCCCCACCCCCACAGAACCAAGTTTCTTTCCAAAGTGCGGAGAGGGTGTGGAGTGACGTTCCCGGCCTCTCATAGGACGGCGTGACTTGACCGAAGCTCACAGCTCGGTCTGCTTCGGACCGAAGTTGTGGGTTGATGGGTCTTCGCGGGGAAGCTCAGATGGCCACTCAGAGTCCAAATGGCATGAGAGAGCGGGAGCCGTTGGCGCGGCTGTGGGCATCCTGGTCGACTTGCCTCACTATTAAGATGCTTACCGCCTTCCCCCGTGTTGATCCCGTTGTTCCCATGTTTCGTTCCATTGTTGAGTGACCAGGCGAGTGATTGGGAAAAAAAAAGCGCTCGGTCAACACAGCATCACGCACAGGATTATTGCGGAGAGATAGAGGCTCTCACCGAATTATCGCGCCATACTCTACCAGGCTCCCTCTCTCTACTTTACCCCTCTTCTTCACACACTCCCCCATCACATCATGCCTTCCCACATGCACGGCGTCGCCGCGGAAGACGTCCACAAGCAGATCCGTCTTCTCATCCATGAGCTCGTCAACATCAAGGACACAACCGGAGAGTTCTTGCTAAAACTCGACGATGGCCGCATCATCGACACCAAGGGCTGGAACGACTGGGAGTGGACGCACGGCATCGGTCTGTACGGCATTTGGAAGTACTACGAGATGACGGGAGAGGACGAGTGGCTCAAGATCATCGAGGATTGGTTCCAGGCCCGCTTCAAGGAGGGCCACAAGGGCAAGAACATCAACACCATGGCTGTCTTCTTGACCCTGGCCTACGTCTATGAGAAGACGGGTAACCCGACATACCTGCCCTGGCTCGATAGTTGGGCCGAGTGGGCATACCACGACCTCCCACGCACCAGACACGGCGGCATGCAGCACATTACCTATCTTGAGGTCAACGACCAGCAGCTCTGGGATGACACCCTCATGATGACGGTGATGCCGCTGGCCAAGATTGGTCTGGTCCTCAATAGGCCGCATTACGTCGCCGAAGCCAAGAAGCAATTCCTTCTTCACATCCAGTACCTGTTTGACACAAAGACGGGACTTTTCTTCCACGGCTGGACTTTCAAGGACGGTGGTCACAATTTTGCCGATGCACGATGGGCACGCGGTAACAGCTGGGTCACCATTGTCATCCCCGAGTTCCTGGAGCTCGTCGGACTCAAGACTGACGATCCTCTCGGCTCGCACCTCATCAACACCCTCGAGAGCCAGTGTCAGGCTCTCGCCAAGCTGCAGGCCCCCAACGGCTTGTGGCGCACACTCCTGGACATCTCAGAGGAGGAGGGCTCGTATGTCGAGGCCAGCGCTACTGCGGGTTTTGCATACGGCATGCTCAAGGCCGAGCGACGGCGGTACGTGGGCAAGCAGTACTCTGAGGTGGCAGTCAAGGCGATCAAGGCTGTGCTGGAAAACATTAGCCCGGAGGGAGAGTTGCTCAACACGTCATTTGGCACGGGTATGGGCCATGACTTGCAGCATTATAAGGATATCCCACGGACGAGCATGCCGTACGGACAGGCTATGGCTATGATGGCCCTGGTTGAGTTCTTGCGGGTGTTTGTGTAAGGTAGTTTTGACGATTTGACGATATGATGATGGGTTGGTAGCTGAGCTGAACCGCAAAGACGGATAGGCTCTGGATTGGATAGCTTATGTAGAAGCATCTTGAAGTGTTCGAGGTGCCGGTCACAATGGAACATGTTTGGCGTTTAACCTATTCGTGCGTGATTCTCTTGATGCCTGCATTGTCTTTGTCTTGAACAAAGGCCCCGGACGATTAAATTACTTTACCTTCACCTAAGACAACTCCCAGCCTGAGTGTGTTCGTTCGGGAGGTGCTAAACAAGAATAGAGCTCGTATAGAATATTTTAACACAGGGACCTGGACCAGGCGTTTTTACACCGTTCTCATTATGCTTTCATATATTTGTAATCGTAAGAAGGCTCTGCCACGCCATCCCTCTTGGTGTTGAGTTGGTGCTTATCTTTACCTTCTTTAAGACATAGTGCATGAATCTGCAAAGCCTGCTGGTAAATATTTGCCTCGCTAGCAACCTTACGAGAGGTAGCTCGGCACAGAGATATCCTTTTTAATTCAGACATGATGATCTGAGAGGAATCTGCTGCCTAGGCGGATCGAGATAATGTTACCATGGCTGTGCACCATGACGCGGCCGCTGGGGCCTGGTCATGTGCAATCTTAATTCTTAATACTAACCTGCACGTACGTGCTTGGTATGTAATTGTCATACGTACTTTAAAAGTGGCGCAGGCAATCCTTCTGCCCAAGATGGACCAATGCGTGAGATCTAATCAACACGAGGGACCCTCGCTAAGAGAGCTGGCTTGAATAAATAGCCGTCCGAGGCTGCGTCCAAAAGATCAGATCCCTCAAAGACAGCCAAGTTCACCCAGAAATGCATTTCATCACACTGTCTCTACTCTTTGGGGCAGCCCGTGCTCTTCTTGTCCCCTCTCCTCCAGGCTCTTACGATGTCGCTGTCAAGCACCTTGAGCTCATCGACCCGAGCCGTATAGACCCCTTTGCGCCCGAGGCCAACACCAAGCGCCGCATCATGGCGTCGGTATATCTCCCCATCGACGCTCAGTACAGATGCAAGGCCCAAGTGTTGCCATACATGCCGCCTCTGACGGCGAGCGTCTTTGAAAAGGTGGGCGAGTCCTTGGGCGTGCCGCAGGGCTTGTTTGGAGATTTCGAAATGGAGTTTTGTGACATTGAGACGCTCAATTTGGACGGGGGCCACAAGGAGGAAAAGAAGTTTCCTGTGACGGTGTTCTCGCCGGGGTTCCAGGGCACGAGGTTTGTATATGGTGCGCTTGCGAGGTCGTTGGCCAGTCTGGGGTATATCGTTGTGACGCTCGACCATACGTATGAAACCTCTGTCGTTGAGTTCCCTGATGGGAGTGCCGCATATGCAACATTGGGTAATGAGACGTTAACTCTCAAGCAGCTGGAAGTACGTCTATGCCCAGCCTGAAGCAATCGTTGTCAGCAGACAAATGAGTACAACGTAGACTAACATGACCAGGTCCGCACGGCCGACGAATCCTTCCTCATATCCCAGCTCTCCGACACGACCGTCACAAACTCCATTTTCGCCAACTTCCCAGGCACCTTTAATCCCCACAAGGTCGTCGTCTACGGACACTCTTTTGGCGGAGCCACAGCCGCCGCTACCGCGCAGCGCGACCCAAATGTCATCGGAGGGCTCAACTTTGACGGCTCAATCTACGGACCCGTGAACCAGGAGGGCTTTAAAGATAAGCCGTTTATTCTGGTTGGGAGGAACTACTCAGCACCCGTGCCTGAGTGGGACAGCTTCTACAACAAGGTCGACGCTGCCAAGATGGAACTGGCGGTGAGGGATACGCAGCACTATGCCTTTATGGACCTGCCGTTGCTGCTGACGGCGTACCAGGTTCCGCCCGAGTTGCAGCCCACAGTGGACGAGGTGTTTGGAAAGTTGAATGGAAGGAAGGTCGAAAAGGTGGTAAATGAGGTCATGGTTGGATTGTTGAAGCTGCTGTTCGAGAATAAAACAGAGCCGCTTAAGAATGTGGACAGGAACCCCGATATTGATATTTTGCGAAGCGATCTACCTATGGGCAAGTAGATTGTGGAAGATATAGTTGAATTATAGGGATATGAAAGAAGCTTTAATGATTACTGTTAAACATTTGCTATTTACTTGTTGCCTTCTTTGTGTTACACATAGGTATTGAAAGACTGTTGTGGATGTTTGATTTCTTAAATTGGAAACACTGGGGAAACACTGGGGAAACATGTCTCTAGACAGTCCATAGCGTATCTAAGGTAATGGTAGCGCCCCGGAAATCTCTGACCTCCAACGAGGGAAATCACAGACACAAAGACAAGCTCACTCACTCAAGTACAAGTTATACTAATAACAGGTGAGGATCAAGTAGACGTCAAAAACATTTTATTTATGTTCCAATCCAAGACAGCCCAAGGACCGTCGAAACTATACTGCGGCTATATCTTACTATGTGAAAGAATGTCTCGAAGAGAATATTTTTTGATCACCGTTAAGCGACCAGTCTGCCATCCACAGCTTGGACTCTCACCACAGCAAGGGCAGTGGGTATAAGTCGGCATAAAGGATGGAAGCAAGAATAAAAACAGGGGGTAGAAAAGGCAAAGCAGTAAGGCAGATTCAAAAAGGACCGTGGCGTTGGAATCCATCCATCCCGGCGCATCCAAACCCAGCACTTCTGCCCTTAGGGCAAACATTCAAAGTGCTGAACCCACCCAATTCTCATGGGTGAAAGTCATTAGTAGTCTTATGACATGTTAGCAACTCTCATGTATCAAAAAAGCTGTGAGTTTCTTACCTCCGTCCTTGTCCTTGTCCTTGCCGCCACCGTAGCCGGGGTTGCCATAGCCAGGGTTGCCATAGCCGGGCTTCTCGTAGGTCTTGCGAGGATACTCGGTGACGGTCTTTGTGACGGTGACGGTCTTGGTCTTGGTGATCGCGGGCTGCGTCACAGTGACAGTCTTGGTCTTGTGCTTGTACACGGTCTCGGTCTTGGTCACTGGGGGCTTGGTGATAGTGACGGGAGGCTTGGTCACGGTAACCGGGGGCTTGGTCACAGTGACGGGAGGCTGGGTGACGGTGACGGTCTTGGTGACCGGGGGCTTGTGCCTGTAGATCGTCTTGGTCTTGGTGACGGCGGGCTGGGTCACTGTCAAGGTCTTGGTCTTGGTGACAGGAGGTTGGGGGTAGTTTTTCGTGACAGTGACGGTGGCCGTCACGGTCTTGGTGTTTCCATAGCCATAGCCGTAGTCGCCAGGGGCGGCGAAGGCCAGTGGTGCGGAGAGAAGAGGCACGAGGAGAGTGAAGATCTTCATTTTGTGGGATGAAGCGAAAGGCTTGGATGTATGAGGTAAAGAGTGGTTTGATGAAAAGACTGGTGTGTGAGGACAAGTCTGAGAGTTGACGTTGAGGAAGAGGATAAGAGGATACTTATAGAGAAACTCTTGCTTGTTCTCTCTATACCTCTTGGAGATGTTTACCAGCCGGAAGTAATGACGAGATGAGAAGGCTGGAAGACGCATCCAGACCTCAGCCGCACGTTTCTCACAGAGTCTTGACTGTTGGCCACGCTTCACCCACGTAAAACCCGGGCGATGATCATCCCAGTCAGGTTACACATGCTCGACCCAATACCCACCCGCAGGACAAATAAGGCTTCTCCAAGCTCAGCCATAAGCTCGTATATGCTTGAGAGCCCGTGTTGATGCAGGACGGCAACCTCTTTTGCTGCAGGACGGGAGCAGGCTGGCAACCACTATTGATGCAGGACGGCAAGTCAACACTCGGTGACAACACACCCCGTCTTGGAAAGCCGTTGGGATTCAGTTTATATTCAGGGCTACCTTGATGATAGGGTAACTTGACATGCACCTCGCAAGTAGATGTGGTTAGGGGTGCTAGCATTTTCAGCTGGGATGTGCCTGAACTCGGCTGATGAGCCGATTGCGTGATAACGTGGTGTCGCAACATTGACGTCGGGACATGCTTTTCTCACTTTTCTGCTGACATTGAGCCTCAGTATCAGTGTGTCAATAGAGATATGGTTTGGCCGGTCTGTTATTAGTCTGTTTAATGATCTTTCTATTTGCGTGAGAGAGAAGTGGACTGGTCAACGACTGCACACCGAGCATTATTTTATGGCTTGTTGTTCAAGGATCACCGCCCAAGACCAGGCTCCGGAACCCAAATTGATCACCATTCACAGTCTCCCAGTCCGTCACTTCACCTGACAGCCGTGTTTCCCAAACCGCTCGCCTCGCAGACGCTGTCAGCTTCCACGAGGATCACGTTTTGCGGAGAGTCAAGAGCCTCATGGACAGGGGTACCAAGACAACACGGCAAATAACACAAAAAGAGGCATTTTACGCAGATCCTCTGCCACATTTTTGACCGGCAATTGGGCTCCCCGTCTGTGCCGCTGCAGGTCGAGACTTGGGTCCTGCGGGGGCCTCAAAAAGTTGTGCAGTCGTGGCGGCAACGGAGATTGCGCAATCGCCGGGGCACACCCATTAGGGCAGATCAGCCCAGCTGAAAGAGGCCAGGCACAGGATGATTGCATACATTATGGAAGCATCATGACTTTATGCTGCTTAACCGACCTGACGGTGAGATGGTATCGTGGCCGGTCTGACTGCGTTTGAGCCAGCCTTTGGCGATGATCTCAGATGCGGTCTTGATTGCGAATCGGGTGGCGTTACGAGTATTCAAAAATAGCCTGCCTTGTTGTCCACGGCAGGTTTGTCTGTCACAGCTGAGCCCTTTCCTGGACTGCTGTGTTGCCCGTATTGACAAGGCCGAGAAAGCCGTTGTGCAACGTCGATGTTGGGCCCGGCCAACACGCAATGCCCTCTGCCCCCTCCTAGCTTCTGATTGGCCGAGTGTTTACGGTGGAGGTGCAGCTTGCAGCCCCGACTTCCTATCTCTCTTCCCCGCGGATCTAATGATAGGGTTCTGATGACCGCTACTATTTTGATGCTCGGAGCCAACGGCTGATTTTACCGTGTCGATCCATATGCCGACCCGTCTTGCCCCTGACCCGGTTTTTGAAACTTTTGAGACGGTTGGGTCCTCTAGTGCTTATTCTGGTCGCGTCATAATGCAGGGACTGATGCCGTGGTCTCGACATTGACCAACCGATAGGGGTATCTTATCTCCTCTGCTGCCCACCGACTCTTGATTGGGTGAGACCGGCAGCTCTCGAGAACCTGCCAACCCTGCCGTCTCCGGACAGCTGGATCAGCGAGGAGAATCTCTTCTGGGGCCATTCAACAAAAGTAAAACACGGCTCGCGTTGCCATCCTGGACATGTCAGCTCTCGCAAACATGTCCGCCATGGTCAAGGCCAGGACCAGCTGTTCAGTCGAGTGCATGATTCCTGGTCCATGTTTCTTTGAAACAAATGAATGGCTCACCTGATTCCCACCGATTCCTCCTGATGCTGACGTCAACGAGGTATTTCTGGCCACTGGTGCACCTAGGTTGGGTGCTGTTGGTTGTTGGCCATTTAAGCTTCAGTTGGATAATTCGTCGGCTGGTTGTTGATTAGAGATCAACTTGGCTCAATTGAGTTCTGGACAAGAGGTCTGTCTGCTCGTCAATGACGCATTGCCTTTGTTAACGAGCCTGCTTCCTTTCTCAGAGTCATAGAGGACAGCGCCGTGAAAATGATGTCGTAAAACACCATGATCCATGACACATGGGCAGTTTAAGATAGATGGGATAGTACTGTACGTTCCAAGTGTCGGGCCATGGTATCGGGGCCTTGGTCCGCTTCCGCGCATCCTATAAATAGCATTTTAAAAAGGTTGACTTACTCGCCGAACATGTACTGCTAAGGCTAGACCTGAGATTAGATAAGAAGAGGTAGTTTTATTATCAAGTATCTAAGGCTACAGAGAAGAGAAGAGATTTTCCCCAATAGGCCCTTTAGACAACGGCTTCGAGGCGTTTCAGTAACAAAAGAGAGAACGACAGTCCTGAACTGTGATAAATCTTTCGACCCATAGCCCTAACTACCCGGGACTTTCGCCTTACCCTCTAACACTTATCAACAGTGACAATGACATTGTGGTTAAGGCTGCTAAACTGCTGGCCCCAAACCACCCAGTCATCAATGGGCCGACATCCGCAGTCATAGCACACGGGGTGTCCGAACCAGCACGTGGCCTTGACATGACGCTCGCACTTGTAGACGGCAATCTGAGCCAGGTTGGCGAGGTCGTTGCACTTCTCGCCAACGTGGTAGTTGTTGTCGTTGCACCACCAGATGCCCGCGTTGTTGGAGCACGAGATGCGCACGCAAGATCGAGCGTTGACACCGCAGGTCCGGCTGCCGATGGATCGGAGGTAGCCGATTTCACGGGCAATCTGGTCACGATTCGCTTCGCCTCCGCCCCAGTAGCCGATCTTGCCGGCGCGGCAGAAGTGGTGAGTCTGGAGATGGAGGTTAGTAGGCCAGTGGTAGAGGAACCAAGGCAACCTTACCGCATGAGCGCGAGCCTCGAGGACCAAGTCTCGCTTGGTCTCTTTGAGCTCTACATTTTCAGTATCGTCTAGCTCAAAGTCTGGGTTTGCTTCCTTGATCTGCGCAATAACAGTCTATGAAATTGCAGATTAGATATGTGCAAATCGAGAATGGGCGGTCATAGCTACCTCTGCTGTTCCCTTCAGGGTGACATTCTTTCCGCCTTCCTCCAGAGGACCAATGACTTCAAGCTCGCCCGAGAGGTCGTATCCTTCAGGAATGCTCCTAGGAACGTTCTTAAAATCAAGTCAAATCAGCATTGGGACGTGTCGTGTCTATTAAAGTGTGGGGATCTAACTCACCACGGCCACGGCCGAAACCAGGGGAAGAAGGATGGCAAGGCAAGCCTTCATGTTGCGGGCCTTCAAGTATTGGACTGTTAAGTGTGTAGATGAATGATGGTGCTGATGTGTGAAACTGTCAAACGAGGACTGCCATTATGCTCTTTATAGACGGAGTCTGGCCCGTCGTCTTGTGGTTAATACCATACCATATGGTCAACCAAAGCCGAGTCTCTTTGATTTTAGCCTTGTTTCAATGCTCTAGGAAGGTAGTATTTGGTAAAGACTTGAAGCATTCTCAAGTCTTCCCGTGATAGGTTCAATTACGCTGCAGGCTGGGATCGAGGCTGGGTGCACTCCCAGGAATCTGAACTGGCCAAGCGTGCCACCATACACAGTGCTGCACTAGCGTGTCCCTACCCGGGTTAAGAATCCTTCGAGTGGCATGTATTTCATCTTTCTGTTATCGTATGGTTCTTTCAAGTCTTTGCATTGCACTCGCTAGGTAACGTGTGATATATGTATGTTGCCAAGTCATGCGGACAGAGTTCAAGAGCAAGAACTCAACACCAGGATTTAAACGTCTCGCATTAAGACCAATGAGAAACCTAAGTGCATAAATAATAGAGCCATCTCGAAATCAAGTGTCCCGGCTTGGTATCTGGCACTACCTCCAGGACCCCTGCCTCGGGTCTACCCGTGGGATGATCAAAAGCGGGATGAGGACCCGGTGTGGAGGTTCATGATGAAGAACGAAATGAATCGAGACGCCACTGGAATCTGATATAACCACATTTTGCAATGTTTAACATACGGTCTCGCCGCCATCCCAACTTGCCAAGGCGCCGAAATACCGCATCTCGCCTGATGACAGGACGCAACAGTCTCAAACAGGAAGCTTAAGACACACCGGCCAAAGGAAAACTTCAGAGGCGTTCCTTAGGCGAGGTTCCATAACAATGTTGCATTTAGGGACTGGGCATTTTAGCCACCCCCTGCTCCTGATTTAAGCTGTGCCACGCGGATCACCATATCCGTATGCTCAACTCGCATCCTGACCAATACGAGGCTTGTTTGACAGAGACAACAGGGTCCTGTGCCTACAGCTCGGATCATACCGACGGCTTTGCGGGAAAGGCAGCAACCTCTCGGCGAATTTCATGTCGGGGAACTTTGGCGGTGAAGAGGGGTTTGCGACGGCTCAACATCGTGCTATTACATCGAGGGGAGCTCCTGATAATAGATCTTGGAGGATGCACCACAGACTGATCTCTGCCAGTTTCGCTTGGGGATGTTGAGTTGTACCTCGTAGATAACCTGATCATGGTTGGTGGTTGGTGATGAGCAAATGGTGGGCAGCTTAAAGATCGTGAGAAGTCTTGCATAACACCATCCCTAAGATAGATTATTCTTCCGCAGTGAAGAGCTGGATGATGGCGATAACGGTTCGGAAAGTTTCTTCAGAGAGGCTGCCTCTAATGGTAGGACAGTAGACACCTGTATAACTGAGGGCTGGTGTTCTGGTATGGTAGGCTACTTAATCGTCACTATTAAGGGCAAGTAGACCCCTTTTGTCTATTCATACTATGCTTTTTAACCCGTAATACATGCCTGATATATTATAAAGTACTCGCTTCTTAAAGACGGGGGTTATAAACAGTGTTAATGCCGCCGGTGACAATAGTCTTAAGGACCATGTAGTCGTCAACTCCGTACTTGCTGCCTTCGCGACCCATGCCAGAGTGCTTAACACCTCCGAAACTACAACTGGTTAGCATTTGCCGAGGATGAGTTAGAGACGGTAAACTTACGGTGCTGCCCAGTCGGCGATGACGCCTGTGTTGATGGCAACCATGCCGAACTCGAGCCTCTCTTGCACGCGGTGCGATCGGGCCAGGTTGGTAGTCATGACGTATGAGGCCAAGCCGACCTCAGACTTGTTCGCTCGGGCAATGACCTCGTCCTCGGTTTTGAACTTTGTCAGGGCCGCAAGAGGACCAAATGTCTCCTCGTAGGTGACGGCCATGGTGTCATTTACATCGCCGAGGATGGTGGGCTGGAAGAAGTTCTTGCCAAGGTCGGGCAACCGCTGTCCACCGAGGAGGACGGTGGCATTCTTGCCAATGGCATCCTTGACATGCTCCTCGACCTTTTCGACACTCGTGGTCATGGGGCCGTGAGTGACGGAGGCGTCAGTTCCGTTGCCAACCTTGAACTTGCTCACTTCCTCCACCAGTCGCCTGGCGAACTGGTCATAGATCCCTTCTTGCACGTAGATTCGGTTGGCGCACACGCACGTTTGGCCAGAGACCTTGAACTTGGCGATGACAGCGCTGGCAACGGCCGTCTCGAGGTCGGCGTCGTCAAAGACGATGAAGGGGGCGTTACCCCCCAGCTCAAGGCTCAGCTTCTTGAGGGTATCGGCCGACTGCTTCATCAAAATCTTTCCGACTCGAGTGGAACCGGTGAAGGAGATCTTCTTGACCGTGTCAGACTCGCAGAGGGCAAGGCCAAGCTTGGGGGTATTATTGAGGGCGGTGACGATGTTGAGAACACCCTTGGGGACGCCGGCACGCTCGGCAAGGACGGCGAGGAGGTTTCCAGAGTAGGGAGTGACGCCGTCCGTCTTAACAACGACTGTACAGCCAGCGGCGAGGGCGGCAGCGATCTTGCGTGCGGCCATTGCCATAGGAAAGTTCCAGGGCGTGATCAAGCCGCAGACGCCCACGGGTTGCTTAAGAATCTGAATTCTGGCGTTGGGTTGGGCATGAGGGACGACATCGCCGTAGAGTCGCGGAGCCTCCTCGGCGAACCACTCAAAGAAGCCAGCAGAGAAGAGAGCCTCGCCCTCAGCATCGGGCTTGGCCTTGCCGTTCTCGGCGGTGATGACCTTGCCAATGTCAACCTTGTTCTCGGCGATGAGGTCGGCGAGCTTGCGCAGGATGCGACCACGCTGGCGGCCTGATTGGGCTCGCCATAGAGGGAAAGCATCTGAGGCGGCCTGGATGGCCTTGTTGAGATCGTCAACGGTAGACTCGGGCGCGGTGCCAATGACCCGGTCGGTAGCTGGGTTGCGGACCTCAAAGGTCTGACCAGAGACGGATGCCACCCATTCGCCGTTGATGTAGGACTTGTCAGCGACGAGGCTGGCGTCGTTGAGAGTGGAAGCGATGGATGTCATGGTGAAATCGACAGTGTATTAAGGATGGCTCGGTGTTGATGGAGACTTTTGGCTTGGAGATGGTGATGAAGCGAAGCGGGTTGGAGCTTGATATAGCACCAGCTTGAGGCGACGATGGGAAGGTTCGTTCGGTCTTGACGTCTCTATCTCGGTTCTTGACGAGAGTATCTTGGAGAAGCTGGTTGTTTCAATCGCCACGGGATATTGCCCGTTGAATGCCGGTGTCCCGATATTCGGCGTGCAGCATCAAGATGAATGAATGTAAGTTGTCGGTTTTGGAAGCCGAGCAACAAAGCTCATTAGAGCAGAAGCTCTTCCTTTTGTGTGGGGATGTTGTGGGGGAAGAAGCGATGACGGATGCAATCGAGATGGAATTCGCCAATGAGACACCCACGTCATGAACCGCTCTCTGATTCGCCAGTCCGACAGTCGCTGGCTTTACCCTGCGTGTGGTTAGAGGCTCGGCTTCTAAAGCCGAGATGCTATCCTCGTTTGGCCAGGGGCGGGGCTTGGGAGGATTCAAGAGCCGTGACCTGATACATGGCAATCGCCAGTTGCTCAAGTGACATGAAGGGTCTGTTATCATGGACGTGGGGGTCTTGAAAGAGCAGCCAAGACAAAGCAACGGTTTGCTGATGGGTTTGTGCTGCCCACATCTGCCTGATCTCGGGTATGCACATGAAGCTGGCTATACAGGTCTCACACTCCGATCCCTGCCCAGCGCTGGGTCTCATTCTTTTTGCCTACTGTAGGTAGCTAAGAGAGATGCTCTCCGTCTGTATTCCCATCAAAGGTCTGTGTCATATTCCCCTGTGCCGGTCACCTCCTAGACGATGAATGAGGCGCCGTAGTCCGAACAAAATCTAGCCAGGTTATGCAAGGAACAGCCGTTTCGACTTGTGCTATCGTATGACCACAAGGCACACCAACTTATAGACCCTGGACACTCTCCCCTATATTTATCTCACGACCCTTTAGCAACTCTGGCAATGCCTCGTCCGCCTCGTGTGTGTTGAGAGTAGGGACATCAACGGAGGATTGCTCCTCGGAACACCAACCAGCGCATCGCATCAAGAATCAGGAAAGAAGGCCAAGGAGCAGTCAGCCGCCAAGTTGATTGTATATTCGCCTACCGACTTTAATGAGAACGAATCCACAATCAGCCATGAACAGGAGCGAGTTAAGCCAGACATCTCTATCGCAACACGAATATATAACCATTTACCTGCCAATGACGAGCATGTCGCGATTACGAGACACAGTTCCATCCCTTGTTACACCTTCTTCAACTCGACCAACGAAAGCCGACATGTACCGCGACTATGACGAAAAGTGACTGGTGGACGCGATGCCAAATATCAAACGCGTGCACTTGAAGCGCCTTGAGCATCAGTTCAACAACGAGTTTTGACATCCCTCTCGATAATACTCCGTAACTTCGAGAGCAGCTCTTCTATTTTTTAAACGTCCCTCTTTTTCATTTCGAAACTGACAGCTCCCTATCATACGGCCAAGAAATCTCGATCGACCGATGCTTATACTTCTGATTTGATTTGAGGGACATGGAGTTGCCACAAGACATACTGGCCGGTATGTCAAGGAACATGTTCCTACTAAAGAGCTTCCGAGCGGGAGATGGGAGTCTGTGAGATGCTGTCTCAAGGACTCGGTATGTGGTGGCACGCTCAAGAGCACATGACAGGGCTACCAGTCGACCACGAGCTCTCTGGAACCCGAGGGGAAATATGCAACTTAAAGAAACAGAATCTCCGCTTATGAGTGGTATTTGTTCCTCGATTTAGTCCAGAATATCGCAAAACCCATCTTTTGCCTTGCAACAATGTTCTTGTTGAACCAGCTGGCTCAACCTTGAGCGCAGCTTACTTGTCGTGTCCAACTTGTCGTTGGCTCTTTCTCTAATTCTCTTTGGCAATAACAACAGGGGAAACCTCTCTTTAGTAGATGAGACTTATATGTTTTGCATCTCCAATTACCTGCCATATTAAAACATACCGTCGTCGCCCGGAGATGCTTGTTTAACCCCCCCCCCCCCGCGCTCCCCCAACTCATTCCACCGTCATCGGGTGGGGAAAGCGAGGTTCAGCTCCACCCTCGGGTCCGATGCCGAATCGCAGTGGAAATATTACTTGATCGACTGGCGTCGCTCTCATTTCTATCTCCGTATTTGGATTACCCCCCAATTCCGACGACACGTCTCTCCACAGCCGCCAATGACTCGAGCGCCGAGAAAATATGTCCCCAAGGTCAAAGGTGAGTGGATATGTCTAGTATTGCAATGAGAAGCTGACATTGTGGGCGCTAGGATGTTATGAGTGTTCGCAGCGCCGGATCAACTGCGATAGAGGGGAACCCGAGTGCGCCAAATGTGTTTCAAAGGGGTTTGCCTGTAGCGGAATCGGACCTAGGTATAGATTCCGAAACGGTCTGACCGCGAAGCGAAAGGGGGTCCCTTTGAGAAATCGTCTCGCCCGCTCCTCAGGTCATGATGGTTTGCCCCCAGATTCCGAGCATCCCGATGACGGGAGGCGGGGACAAACAAGCGTTCCTCAGCTACCGCTACCTTCCGTGCCGGTCGCTGAGGAGCAAGTGGATGGCAATCACAATCAACTCGTCCGGTGTGATGTTGTCACTGGGCCGAAACAGAGCGCCACCCAACACACACCACTATCAGTGCTCCCCTGCTTGAATCATATCGCACCATGGCAGAGATTGCTTCTCAAGCACTGTAAGTATTTGTTACATGAAACATGAGCTTGACTGACGCCGATCAAGTCTCGGACCACATCGCCCCAGAGATGGTGGTCATCGATGACAGCAACAATGGTTGGCGAAGCTTGGTTCTCCCTTTGGCATGTGTGGATGAGCTCATCATGAGCTCTGTAATGGCAGTCTCGGCTTTTCATTTATCGGAAAGAGCTGAAAGCCACCATCTTGTCAACGCCGGTATGCTATACTCGAAAGCCATCTTCAATCTCCAGAAGCGACAAGACTTGCACCAGTACGATATCCACGCAAGGTATCGCATCATCGTTTCCATAATTGTTCTGCTTCTTGGTATGATGGTGAATGGGAGCCCAGACTTTCCAATAATGTTTCGGATGTTGCAGTCTGCTCTAGACATGGTGGGGGGAGAGAGTGTGCTTGCAGCCGGTAGCAAGGTCATTGCCGACTTTTCAGCATCACAGATTCGCAAGTAAGGAGCTAGGCATTTCTTCACTAGCAAACGCAGTTCTAACAAGCCTCAACAGAATGCGTGTCTACGCCTCGCCGTTTATCAGCCAAGATGAAGGCGTCAGCGCTGTCGCAACACAAATCAGGCAAAGTTGGGCAGATCAGCAACTCTACTTCCAGTCATACCCAGCCCACTCTCGTGCTCTAGGTCTGATTTCAAAACTTAGAGATCAGGCCTTTCAGATCTACTTGAACCGGGCATCTTCAGTCGAAGCTGGTTTTGCGGCCCCCGCCGATCTGATATCAACGTTTAAGCAGATGCTTGAGTCATTTCCCGAGGCTCTTCCAGGCGAGCATGTACTGGTCTGGCCCATCTTCATTGCCGCTTCGGAAAGTCATGATCCAGATCACCAACAGTTCTTTACAGGGCTCTTAGAGAAGCAGTTCCGCCGGAATAGGTTTATGAATATTCTCAAAGCATTGGAGTCGTTGAGGAGGATCTGGGCTCGAGGGACGGATGAGAACTGGACGGCATTACTTCCAAAGCAGCCGATATTGGTTATGTAGTGTTTAGCTAGTGCCTGAGAAGGAATCTATCACGAGTTATGAACGATGAACCTTGTTTCTCTAGCAAGACTCTATGCATTGATCTCTGAGAACTGTCAAGCCAAGTTAGACCGGCGTTGGCATCTCTGGAATGGGCGATCTAAATATAATAAGTCTAAAATGCAGGTTTGTCTATGCTGAAGTGCATCAAAGCGCCAGTGGTAAACGCAGGGATGCTTCCAGCCGAGACGCCCATGGATGTCCTCGCTCAGATGTTCAATATTCCACGACAAGTCTCACTTTCAACTAATATGCAGACCAAGTTTTATCATAAAACCAAGGCTAATGATTCAAGGCTAACTAACAACTAAAATCGGCATTATTACACTTTTACACTTGTTTTACAGCCTAGACTTGGGAGGCTGCTGCTCCAGGGCCTCGATAACCTCCTTGGCACCCACCTCGCCTGACGCGAGAGCTCCCTCGAGGTATCCCTTCCAGTGTTTAGCATGCTCAGTACCCACAAAGTGAATGTTGCCAATGGGTTTTCCATAAATGTCAGCGTACTCGCTGAGGTGGCCAATTTTGGTGACGGGAGCCAGAGCGCCACGGCTGAACTGCTCGTGTTGCCAGACCTGCTCGACAAACTCCATAGGCCTATACGCCACGGAGTCGGGCCCCACGTTAAAGGCCCGCGCGATCTGGTCGAGTATGAGCTTGCGGCGCTCGTGCGGGTACTTGGCCGCCCATTCTTCACCTGTCTTGCCGTTGACGAAGCAGGTGAAGCCGTACAGGCCAACGTCGTCAAAAGAAGTATCTCGGACGACGCAAGCGGGGCCCTGGTAGTCCATGAAGAAACCGTTGTAGCCGAGGTCTCGCCACCAGGGCTTCTCGTAGAAGACGATGGCCTTGTTGTAGTGGCCGAGCTTGGTGTTGTTGTATACCTCTTGGGCGCGCTGGGGCAAGGGAGGAGAGAAGTTGAGCTCCTTGAGCATGGCTGAGGGCATCGAGATGATGAGCTTCTTGGCCTTGAAGGCTTTACCGGTGGTTGTTGTCACGATCACATGGGACTTGTTGTCCTGGATGGAGGCGACGGGCTCGTTGAGGTGGATATTGGCGTGGCCGACAAGGTTGGCAATGCCCTTGGCGATAGACTGGGTACCTGAGACATGTTGGCAGCTGTCAAAGGTGAAAAGGGTCATCTAGCGGAACTTACCAGACTTGATTCGCATGTAGTTACCGCCAGTCACATCGTCGGCACGGATCGCGAGAAGGCCGTGGTTGGTCCGGCAGTACTCAATGAACCAGGCGGCAGACTCTTCAGTAGACTCGAGACCGTGCATGACACGGACCCAAAGGTTGACCATGGCCAGAGTCTTGGGACGTGCACCAAGGTTGCGGACATACTGGTCCAGGCTCACCTGGTCATCTTCCTTGCGGAAGCCGTTGGGCTTGAGAGACTCGGCCTGGATGTGGTCACGGATCATCTCAAGGTTCTTCTTGTCCTCGGGGCTGAACTGTCGACGGTGTAAGTGGCTTGACCAATATCTTCTTCATAACACGTACTTCGGGAGTAATTCCATGGGGGAACTCGATCCTCTTGCCATCCTCAAGGACCATGACAGCTGTCTCGCCAAGACGCTGCTTGAAGATCTGGCCGGTGAGGCCGAACCTCTCAATGTAGGACCAGATCCGAGGCTGCAACTGGTCGTTGACCCAGGCGGCTCCCAGATCCGCGTTTCCCTTGCCATTGGCCAGCGGAACCGTCCAGCTCTTACCTCCGACCCGGTCCCGGGCCTCAACGACGGCGACTGATAGGCCGGCCTTTTGGGCGGAGAGGGCAGCTTGGAGGCCACTGAAGCCGGCGCCAACCACGACTACATCAAACATTGTGGAGATGGATGGGTTTTTGGTTTTTGGTATGGTCTTGAAGGTCGTAGATGTGAATGATGAGGATAAAGGAAGGAATTAGATATTTGAAATCGCTCTATGTTGCTTTTATAACCGTTTTCCCCTCTGTTGAAGCAGTGGCAGGTCTCCGCGTTGCGGTCACGACCATCAACTATTCCAGAATAGGAAATTTTAATGAGAGCCTCAGATTCGATGATGCTCGGTCTTGGCCAGCCACTTGCAGGTCACCTGACGGCCCTTCACTGCCCAAGCCCGACAAAGAACGGCAGATATGAGACCGCCTTCGGTTCTTGTTTAGCTCTCGGGAGTCCTTCTGAACCCGATGGTGGACGACCTGCATTACAGTAGCTGGAAAGGTTAGCTTGTGCGTACCCCGCCGTGGGGAAACTCACGGGGTCGGAGGAGGAGGCTTTAGCACACTGGATCTCGGCTTCTAGAGTAGAGAAGATCCGAGGGTGCGCCTGAGAGTCGGGGTCCGTGGCCGGTAGACGTGTAAGCCGTTGTCGGTCGGCGAGGTGACAGAATGGACAAGCAGAGTTTAGCAGAAGAGATACCTGTCTTTTTCTCTCAACCCTCCACGGCTTGCATCCGTCGGCTCACATCCGTCCCGTACAAGTTGCGCAAAGACGTGATGGATCCCGTAGAGAGGTATCGCGAATATAATATAGATATGAGCGTAGCTAGAGGGAATATAAAAACGAAAGCCCACTGAGTGCCATCGAGAATTACCTTACTGAGCCAGTTCAACGCATTCTCGTGTCTTTTCCTCATAAAACCAAGCTTGCACCAACTTGAAGCTATTCCCAAGTACCAAGACACAAATCAACATCCCCCGAATAAGAGCTTCCCCGTGCGTAATGGCTTCCACCACCGACTACGAGCAGATTGCCGAGTCCCTGAGACAGGCACGCCTCAACAAGGCACCCATCCCCGCCCCCTCAGAGACATTCCCCAAGCTCGACGTCAAGGGTGCCATAGAGGTCCAAAAGATCACTGTGCGCACCGCTGTCGAAAAGGATGGCGACCGCCTGGTTGGCTACAAGCTCGGAAACATCGCCAAGGTGATGCAGGACGCCTTTGGGCTTGAGCACCCGGACTACGGTTACCTGCTTGGCAGCCTGTTCCACCATGAAGGGCAGCCCCTGCTGCTAGACAACTTCATCAAACCCTTTGTGGAGCTTGAGCCTGCCTTTGTTCTCAAGAAGGACCTCAAGGGACCTAATGTGACGGTGGCGGATGTCATCAATGCTGTCGACTACGCCATCCCTGCTGTGGAGATTATCGACTCGCGCGTCAAGGACTGGACCATCACCCTTGAAGATACCCTGGCTGACAAGTACGTAACCCACTGGCCCATCGCTTGAGAGTAAGGCTAACCGAACCCAAGTGGCTCCACGGGCAGAATAATTCTTGGTGGCACACCTCGACGGCTGACAGATCTGAGCCTTGGCGATATGAACGGTTATCTATACCACAACGGCAAGGAGATCATGAATGGAAACACCAGAAACATTCTTGGCAACCCCCTGGCCGCCGTGGCTTGGCTTGTCAACCGCATCTCCGAGTTTGACATCGGCCTCGAGGCCGGCCAGGTTATCATGCCCGGCAGCTGCTTGCGGGCCATGCCCATGGACAAGGGTCACTACAAGTGCGAATATCAGGGCTGGGGTTCCGTGGAGTTTGAGGTTGTCTGATACGGGATAGATCTATAGATTAGAGGTGCATTTTTTGACATGTCATTCAAAAAGGAAAAAGCAAGTTGAGTTTTGTTAAACCAAGTTGAGACAAGTTTGAAGCTGGCGTTATCAGGTGAAGAGAATCCCTCCAGTGAAGAGGGTCTGATACAAGGCTCTCAACGAATGACATCTCGATATTGATCGCTTCAATAATCAGAGCTCGCCTCCGTTGCATTAGACGAATTGCTTCTTCCCAATCGCTATCACAACATTGATAACTCCCCTCTCATAAGAAATGGATAAAAAATCCCGACCAATGCGAACCGAGAATTGTGCATTCCAAGTGTTGGCCAACTGCAGCTAGTCCAAGTGGATGACATCTAGAAGGGAAATTTGATAACAACATCGACCAATCGGGAGGGCGTAGTTCCCGATCCCTGCAAGTTGAGATACCGGGGGCGTTGCCGATCCCTGTTAGTTCCACTCCTGACCTCTTGACACGTCGTGGCCTTGTGACCCCGACCTTTTTTTCGCTGCTTTGACCTCATGTAAGGTTTGTCAAGTGTTTTCCCAAAAGGTACGGGTCGTGGCGAACGCCATGTGAGGGGAAGACGGGAATAAGTGAGGCTACGCATGAGGCGTCATCTGGCTGATCCTGATAGAGTTTTTGCGTTGCTGGGCTTGAGATCAGCTCGCACGAAAGAATAGCTGATAATGAATACGGATGCATCATCCAGCCCTGTTTCTTATCTCTCGGTCTCCTCTGTGCCAACGCGCAGAGATGTTTTCCACTTCAACAATCTCACCCCGAGTCACAACTCCGCTTCTGACTCGGCCTCGTTTAATCTATCCATCCCGTTCGTCTACCCCGCAATCCCCAAATCCTCTATCCTCTGTCATGACTCGGAGATCTCTAGAAGACTGCTTGCAGACGGTGCCCCCACCAAAAGAGTTAGGTCCTGCACTCCATCCCATCGTGGAGGGTGAAAGCTTGCCCCGGATTCCCGGTAACGGAGCAGCCAGACCAATCACGATCTCTGTCTTGTAGTCATTAATAAGCACTTGCTGCTTTTTTCCCCCATGGCTTGTGCGGGGTCTGTGGGACCCTCTTGTCCGCAGCGAAACCGTTCCTTTTCCATGGCCTGCAAGATATCGTGATCTCAAATCCCGGCTCGCTCTCGCGACTTTCCGGATGATTCTTTCTGCCCTCTCACATATTTACATGAGAGCCTCGTTCGGAGCGTGTCGGCGACAGGTTTTGCGAGTCTGATCAAGGTTGCCATGGCGGCAGATACGCAGAGCGAGCCTCGCAAAGCCAGAAGGACAGCCAACGCGTGAGAAACACCCCCTTAACTGATGACGTGTTTTTGGTGTCTGACCTTTCTACAGATGCGTCGCTTGTCGCCAGAGCAAGATAAAATGCTCGGGAGATGATCCCTGTCAGAACTGCCAGCGGCGCTCTGTCCAGTGTCGCTTCACGGAGGGGGGTACCAAGGTTATGGTGTCTGAAAAGTCTGTCACCCCTTGGACTCTTATGGTCCTCATCTGGACGCTGACCAGGACTGTAGATATCTTCAAGAACTACAAAAGCAGGTAGAGGAGCATCGACGGTCACCCTCCAGCACCACCTTTGACTCACAGAAGCAACCGGGAGACGCGCCCTATCACTCATCTCCAACTGCCCAGGCTGCGTCTGCTCCTCCTCAGTACCGCTCTCCTCTCGATATCCCAACGATCCAGACGCAGACCTCTCTTCCCTACTGCTCTCCCCCCGTGTCCCAGTCCCAGCTCGCCGACCAGTTCTCGCCAGGGCTTAAGCGCACCAGCGACGTGGCGTTTGGGCCCAACGGCGACGTTAATGGTGAGTGCAGGGCCGATACTGCTCTTGCTTCTCCTGCACTCACAGCTGAAGGCACCCAACAACATGCCGCTCCCTCTGACCCTGCTCAAGTGCCAGCCTTCCAGCCGACCGACTCTCCGCTCAGCATCTGGCCGAGTGCTTTCACAATACCCTCCAAAATCATCAAGAACACACGCAAGAACAGACGCACCTGGAGTGAGTGCCCTGTTCTGCTAGCTGACACGAGACTGACTTGACTGTGATAGTATGGCTGGCTCCTTGGTCCACGTGGTCCTTTACCCTCCGCCTCATGCTCATGCTAGGCGACAAGCTACAGCCTGGAGCGCAAATGATCCCTCCGCAACTCGTTGAGAATGACATCTACACCATCTCTTGGAACGCGCAGTCGCCTCATGACCTACCCGACATCAGCGGCCTCCCCTCTCTCGACCACGCCATCTACCTATTCTACACCTTCAAGTTCCACCTCGGCCAGACGTACAGATTATTTGACGAGGTCGAGTTTGAGAACCAGATCCGCGAGTTCTACGCCAATGCTCAGCAAAAGGCCGTCGAGAACCGCCTCTGGTATGTCAAGTTCCTGTTGATACTGGCCTTTGGCACGGCCTTTCACACGTCACAGCCGACGCTGGACAACGAGCCTCCGGGGTCCAAGTTCTTTGTGCGGGCAATGGGTCTGATGCCAGATCATACGGCTCTCTGGAAGGATAGTCTGTTGGCCATCGAGGTCTTGGCTATGGCTGGTCTTTACCTGTACTCGATCGATGAGAGGGAGTCAGCCCACGTATATGTGAGTAGTGGTACATTCAGCTCCTGGCACAAAACACTAATACCCGGCAGCTTGGCCAAGCCATACGGATTGCGCAATTAGAAGGGCTTCATACCCAGTTACCAGAGAGCGAGCTGGATTCCCAAACACTTACCTCGTGCCGTGATCTCTGGTGGACGTTGTATATCATGGACCGGCACTTTTCGTCATCTCTAGGGATTCCAATGTCGGTGCAGGACAGCGACATAACCACGACGGTTAACCCTCCAAATATTGGCTCCCAAGGGGACAGTGCTCGCAGTCTACAGGTAAACTTGTCCCATTTACTATCAGTTATCCTCACCAGTAAGCCCATGTCTTCCAGCATTTGTCCATTGCCCAACTCACACTCTAAAGCACTATACAAGCCTGAGAAAACGCCCCTTGTCACATTTCTCGAGCAAACAAGAGCTATTCTACATACCTTGGCGCATCATGCTCAAGAGATTGAAAGGATTATTACCCTCAAGTTCCAAAACTCTGTCGACACAATGCCCCGCGGGACACGTTACATCACATTACTGTACCATCAGGTGAGTCAATGATGGGAGAGATCATGTAGGGTTCTAATCTGTTTATAGTGTGTCATAGTTGCAACGCGGCCTCTTCTCTTATCCGTTCTCAAAGAGAGACTCGACATGCTGGGACATCCGGGCGACGAGAATTGGGAGAGTTTTCTCAGTCAGACAGCGGCGGTAATTTCCACAGGCATCAAGTCGGCCGTCAAAACCCTGCAGATCTTGACAACCGAATACAGCCTTCTTGGTTTGTGGTCCATTCTTCATCACCAAGGCTCAAATACTTACAAATATCTTAGAGGTCTTTCTACCGTACGACCTCGAGTTCACTTTTGGGGCGGCCCTCCATCTGAACATGGCCACGGCCCTCTTCCCTGGCGTCGCCGACGACCAGGGCTGCCGACAGCTCGGCCACCAGATCCTGGATAACATGATCTCCCGGGGGAACCGAGTCGCCGCCGTTCGAAAGCAGGAGCTGGTCTATCTCGAAGTCCAATGCCAGGAACTCATCGCCCAAGTTCAACAGCAAGGTCTTCAGACGCTCTCCCTCGCCGCACCTGATGAGACGGCTTCAGAACTTGCTCGAAAGGTCGACGAGGAGCAACAGCAGAGGCTGCTCTCCGCAGAGACGGATGCGAGTGCGGCCTTGAGCATGGGCCCAGACTCGATCAATCCCATGCATTGCGTGCATCCTCACTTGACGAGCAACCTGGAGTTTCTTGATAATATTGGCATCTCGTCAGAGGATTTCTTAACGATCGTTCAACAAATAGGGGATCCAGACACTATGCCGGAAAACATGCTGACTCTTGAATGAGTGTAAAAAGTATGGAGTTGCGGAGTTGACAGTCTACAAAGGTTAGATAGGTGGTTATCTGGTGCAGTTGCTTTGTACACGATTTATCTTGTAACAGTATTATGGATGAAGGTTTAGGTCAAGTAAGACCTGCAATTGTCCCAAATCTTTCTAATTGCTCAACGCTCGCTTATCCGATCCTTTTCATCACCAGGTTCCCTTGCCAGCTTGCTCGCCCTTTGCTGAAGTCACCTCTCCATTAACAGCAGTTTGGAGAGTGGTGTAATCAGTAGCAGCTACAAGCATGTCATAGCCTTGAGCAGCAAACTCCCTAGCCTGCTGCGCGTCTTTGCAGTAGATTCCGCACTTCTTGCTAGCCCTTCGCGTTGCTGCTAGGATGCGAGCAAGGGCCCCCTTTAGTTCGGGCCCCATTATACCTTTTTGGATAGGATACCCGATGTTGTTTCCTGAATGAGTTAAAATACCCGGCTATGGAAAAAACAGAAATGATAAGGGGCCAAACTAACCGAGATCGAACAGACCAATAAAGAGCGCGTCGATTCCATCCACAGCCGCAATCTCCTCGACTGACTCAAATGCCTCGCGGGTCTCGATCTGAATGATGGTCACGAGGGCGTTATTGGCTTGGTGAAGATACTCGGTTAGAGTGGGGTTGGGGTTGAATCTCTCAAGCGCGATGAGCGAGCCAAAGCCTCGCCGCCCCAGGGGAGGGAACTTGGCGTCCAGCACCAGCTGCTTGGCCTCTTCCACTGTGCGCACCAGGGGCACGATGATCTGGTATGGTAAGCACTAGGAAGTCTCCGGTAACGGCTTGGACGACTTACACCATGAGCACCGCTGTCCAAGGCCCCTGGAGGAAGATTTGGAGTCAGTCACGGACGGGCTTCAGCCACAGCATGAAAAAAGCCCTGCTCGTGCGGGTGAAGAAAGTGAAGGCAAGGATATGGAAACTTACGCTTCACCATCCATCCTTGCATGTCTGCCAGCCTCACAAGCGGTGACACTCCCAGCGCGGCAACTGCAGGAACCGCGTCATGCATGGCACCATCTACCGGCGTCATCTCATCAGTTTAATCCCATCAAGTGATCCATCCCTGCCAGAATAGGCGTACCGTCAATGTTGCCGTGCTCGCAGTCGATCAACACCCAGTCCACGCCGGAACGCGCCAAGAGCCGGGAGACATTGGCCCCAGGGAGCATCTGCCACGCGCCAAACGTCTGCTTCCCCTCCACAAAGGCGGACTTGAGTTTGTTGGATGCTTGCATGTTGAATCAGGATCTAGGGTGGCGATATGTCATTGAAAGATGAAATTGTTGTTCAACAGGGGAGAATCAAGGCAAAAGGAGGGCAGTCTACATGTCCCAGCATATGTTGATCCGTTTTATGGCTAAAGCAGCTTATATCTAGATTAACGCATTTACTATTAAGCAAGAACATACCAGAACGGGCGGCAGCCGGACGGAGAGGCTTACCGATCGGATATGAGCCGAACTTTTGAATGTGAGGCTGCCTCACATCCCGTGATCAGCGTGGGAAAAGCCGACAACTCGGTCCATCTAGGTCCGGGCCCAGAATTTTAGGAAAGACTTTCAAGTTCCCGGAGAAGGCCATTAACAGCTGGTTTGTGGCATTCTTGTCAATTTACAAGGTAGCCCCGCAAAGGCCAGTAATGGATCGCGAAAGCCGATGCAAGTTGTGTGCATGTGCAGGACACTAACAAGGGCCGCGGGACTCCAACTCCGTTTGCGAGTTCAGTTCAAACTGAATTATTATTTGCTACTTTCCTTGCCCCCGCTATCATCCCACTCGTCTGCGAAATGCATGTCTGTCAAGATGCGGAGATGCTCTAGATCCAGGCTAACTAGTAACATAATGCTCCTGTCCCAGCAAGCAGATGCAGTCTTAATCAACAACTTTTGTAAATCGTATAATATTTGGGAGATAAGCAGTATTATCTCTATCCAGAGTTTATCCATATCCTCAGCATTGATCCGGGTTACTTAGTAGCAACCTTGCGTAGGTCAGAGTACGCAGGCTGGGAAAGAGTCGTCCCCCAGCATGCACCAGCTTGTCCAGCCTTGAGAGAGGTCTCACAGTCTGACGGGTTTGCGCCTAGTGTGGCGAACGAAGAGAGGACCGTGTTGGTGAAGGGAGTAGACAAAACTGGGCGGCTTTCCCGAGACTCCCTTGAAGCTCTCCTCTCCTTCAAAGAAGCAAAAAGGTTCTTACAGAGGTGGGAAGAGAGGGTATAAGTGGGCGACATTGTGGCAGTTTCGATGATTTGTGTGGATGGTTGACTTCCAAGTAAAAAGGTCGGTATCTTGATAAAAAGACGGAATTATGAAGATCTGTTGTTTCAGCCAAAGGCCGAGTGTTGTGGCTGTTGATAAGGAATGCAATGGCAGAGATTTAGAGATAGCTGGCTCATCAGTGATAATGCCGTGCCTGTCCCTGATTAAAAATAGTGGTTGATCTGTCACAAGGTGGCTTGAGGTACGGGATGGACACGCCGTCTTCTAGAACCAATTATCTAACATGATGGTAAAACCCGAACGCCATGACACTAGCATGGCATCACGAGGTCAATATCTCCATACATGGAACGGCTGGACTTGCCAACATGTCGTGGCACCTGGGGACTCGTATGCTCGGGAACATCGGGTCCGCCACATACACCCCCTCGGATTCGGATCCGAAGGGCGTTGTGGTAGAGTTTCGTAGACTCTGATAGGCTTAGCGCATGCCTCGGGGGCTAGACCCGAGAGCACAAAGAGGCGAGGGAGTATACGGTCCTACCGAGAGGAACCGTTTATCTATCAATGTGTTGTCTCGGATTCCCCAAGCTGCACTACGGGGGTTTAGATCGATTATCTCGACGTGGGGTAGAGGAGAAGCCTGTATGCACAAGGTGCGTTGGCTAGCTATTCACGAGGATGGAGAAAACGTCTCTCCCACTCTAGAATGCCATCACATCAGGTATATAAGAAGTCAGAGTTTAGTCTTTGAATCTAATTCTCTAAGTCACAACAGACAAGCCTCTTTATCCCAGCTTTAAAGCTTATTAATATCCTCTCTTCTTTAAGAATAGAGTACCCTGTTCCGTACTACCTCCTCTTCCTTATCTCACACACCACCAATCACAATGCCTGCTCTCGTTAACATTGCCCCCGAGGTCAAGAAGGCCCCCAAGCCCATTGCCTCCAAGACCAAGCGAGCTACCCGTCCTAGCAACCCAGTCCCCCAATTCCTTATCGACGAGGCCGCCAAGACTGTCCGGGAACCCTTCAATGCTGAGAAGCACCTCAACTACCAGGCGCCCAAGCGTATCTACACAATGGCCGAGATCGGCCTCGAGGGTCAGGGCATTGCTCCCAACGCTGTCTGCGAGCCTTTTCAGCTCTTCACACCCGAGGCCATCGAGCAGATGCGTGCCGAGATATTTAGCGAGGAGGTTATGCGTGAGTGCCAGTACACTTCTGGCTTCATTAAGAACATGGTCCGTGGCATGGGTCCCGAGTAAGTCCCCGTCTGAACTCTGCATATGCATGCATCCACGTGCTGACCATGGCATAGCCGAGCCCCTTTCACCTACGCCGCCTGGAAGTCCCCCGAAGTTCTTGCCAAGGTCTCCGCTATTGCCGGCACTGAGCTGATCCCTGCCATTGACTTTGATATTGGCAACGTCAACATTTCCATCAACGACGCTGGCGAGAACAGTGTCGAGCACCCCGACGTGAAGGACATGGCCAGGAAGGAGGCCGACACCTCCGCCGTGGCCTGGCACTACGACTCTTACCCCTTCGTAGTTGTCACCATGCTTTCCAACTGCGAAGGCATGGTCGGTGGCGAGACTGCCCTGCGGCTCCCCGACGGCAGCTCCAAGATGGTCCGCGGTCCCGTCCAGGGAACTGCTGTTGTCATGCAGGGCCGTTACATCGAGCATCAAGCCCTTAAGGCCTTTGGCGGCCGTGAGCGCATCGCCATGGTCACTTCCTTCCGTGCCAAGAACCCTCTCACCAAGGATGAGACTGTCCTGACCGGTGTCCGTGGTATCTCTGACCTCTCCGCCCTCTACCACCAGTACACTGAGTACCGACTCGAGATCCTCGAGGAGCGCATCCGCCATTTCCAGAAGCAGGAGCGCAACCGCGAGATCGCCAAACGCCCTTACAACATCCCCGAAGCCCGCAGGTGGATTATAGAGCAGAAGGAGTTTCTCGAGGATATGCTAGAGGAGATTTACGAGGTTGAGGACTAAAGGAGGAAAAGAAGTAAAATAGTTATAATTATATATTTCAAGTATTATTTTATTTCATTTAAGTTAAAGATAAATAAATTTATTAAATATACCTTAAAAATATAAAAAATATCTTTATAAGTAAAAAATAAAAGAAACTTATTTATATTTAGACATGTTTAATTTCAATACAGTTCTTAGTTCGTAAGTCTTCCAGGCCTTGCCAGTCCGAATCTCCCACTGCTGCCAACGTCTGTACCGCGCGTAGCGAATGAAGTAGGCAGAGCTCTTTCCCTTCGTTGGTTTGATCAGTTGAATACCATAGGCGGAGGTGTTTTGTTTTGTTCTTGCGTATCCAGAGGAATAGGTTTCGTTGTAGTCCCTTGAGTATAGTTGTTGCTCTCGCGCCTGGTTTTGCGTCTGGCGATTGGTCTGGATCGATGACCACCATGTGTTTTCCCTTGATTGAGTTTTGAATGATCGCGATCGTGAAGCAATGCCATGGCTCGGTCGCCCAGCTTGGGTTTTCGATCCAGTTGACGGTTTCTCCGCTGAAGAATCCAATCCAGCATTTCTTGCCGTTCTTCTTTGCGTTGTAGAATTCTGGCAGTATGTCTCTGTGGATAGCGTCTTCATTGAGGCGATCCAGTTTGCCCTATGGGCTGCGTCGTTGAAGGAAATGGCCTTTGGATGCACGTATGGTGCGTTCTCAAGTCGTTGGAATTGTTGGAGGAAGTTGAGAAAATCGGTTCCAAGTGAGCAGGGGTCGCTTGGTGGGTCGATCAGTGGGATTGACTGCTGAGCATCCATGTTTGTCTCCCATCTCGGGCCTGTCGGAATGGGTTAAATTTCGACATCTTTGCACCCGTAGAAAGTCTGAACCGACGTGAATCAAATGGTGTAGTTTGTGTCTTGGTACGTTGCGCGGTTGCTGAGAAAACGCTGAGTGTCACGGTCGGTGTCGACCGCGTTTCCTAGCCACCCGAAATTCCGCAGGACCCACACTCGGGAATTTTATCTCCCGATGACCCCGAGAGCCCTTCTGAACGCCTCGAATTTCTCCCTGGTGAGTGGCTTGGTGAGACCATCGGCGACTTGCTGGTCTGTCGGGATGTACTGCATTACGATTTTACCGCTGGCTGCTTTTGCGATGATCAAGTGCCATTGTGTGTCGATATGTTTTGTTCTGACGTGAAACAGGGGGTTCTTCGATACTGTGATTACCCTTGGTTATCGCCGTAAATGATCGTGGCCTTGATGTCGTTCTTTGTCGAATATCATCCAGCAGTTCACTCTGCAGTTTCCAGGACCAGATGGCTTCATTTGTCGCCTATGTTTGTCCCATGTATTCGGCTTCGCAGGATAAAAGGGCAACGGTTTGTTGCCTCTTCGAGCTCCAGCTGATCGCTCCGCTCCCAAGGTTAAGGATGTACCCCCCGTGGATCGACGCGTGTCGTGGTCACCAGCTCAATCTGTATCGGTGTAGCCTATGAGGGCGGCCAGCGGTCCGAAAAAGCAGAGGATCATGTCGATGGTTCCTTTGAGGTATCGGAGAATCCATTTCACTGCGTCCATTTGTTGTTGGGTCGGATTTCCGAGGAAGCGGCTGTAGAGGGAGACGGCAAATGCGATGTCGGGCCTGGTGCCGAGCATCGCGTACATCAGTGAGCTGATGGCTTTGGCGTACCAGAGCTTATCTATCTTCGAGCAGGTGTAGTCTTCCGGCGCTGGTTGTAGCTGGGCACCTTTGGCGACTGGATTTGAGGCTGTTTTGCATTCGCTCATGCCAAGTTCCCTGAGAAACTTCTCGATGTAGGCCTGTTGAGAGAGGAAGAGCTTCTGACTTGCTCTGTCTCCCTCAATCATCATTCCGAGATAGAATCGGCAAGCGCCAAGGTCTGGCATCTAGAATCTGTCTAATAGCTTCTTCTTGATTTCTGAGATCTTCTGCTTATCTGGGCCGACGACGAGAAGGTCATCCACGTAGACAGCAATGGACGTATTCCCATTGACGAAGACGCCAACGTCTGATTCCAGTAATACGAAGCCCAGACTTGCAAGGAATTCAGAGAGGGCTGTGTACCAAATCCTCGGCGATTGCTTGAGCCCATAGAGTGCTTTCTTGAGCCTGCAGTTTCTTCCAGTCCCTTCATCGTAGCCCTCTAACCCTAAGACTTCTTCATTAATATTCCCGTAGAGGAATGAGGTTTTAACGTTCATCTGTTTGATTTCTGGGTCGAGGGCAACGGCGATAGCGAAGGTTGCCTTATAGCTCATTAGCTTAACGACTGAGGCGAAGGTCTCATGGTAGTCAATTCCTTCTTATTATTTAAAACCGCGTACCACGAATCTGGCTTTGTATCTGAGAATCTCTCCTTATTCGCCTATCTCCAGTTTGAACACACATTTCCCTTTCAGGGCTTGTCGTCCGGCTAAAAAATAGTCCTTTTACCATGTCGAATTGTCCTCAATCGACTGGAGTTCACTATCGAGGGCCTTTTTCCAGTCGTTCCAGCGGGCGCCCTTTCTGGCCTGTCGATTTGACTTCGGTTCAGCGGAGTTGGAGTTCTTCGCGGCCAGGTTTGAGTGTGTCGGTAGGAGACAGAGGAGGAGGTCGTCGTCATCTGGGGGGTGGTGCTCGCTGGCTTTCAATGTGGATTTCGACGTTTGCCTTATGCTTCGTCTTGGCACTTGGAGCTCAGGATGATGTTGTGTTGCCCTGGCAGGGACTTGTTGTGAATCGACGATTGCGTGGGTCGTTGCTTACTCGAATGGGTTGGCGACGACGATTGTGTCTTCAGCGGTCTCGACGTCGCCAGGTTGTCCGACGTCATCGTCCTCGTCGTGGATCTCTACCACCCGTGGCGTTGGAAGAGGTGCCAGAGACGGTGGTTCTGAGAGAATCGGGTTTGGCCGAGGCCGTTGCGGGTGGTTGTCCTATTGTTGTTGCTTGCGTTTCCGATCCTTGAACGCGTTGAATCTGACGTTGTCTGAGACCAAGATCTTTTTGTTTTCGTCGAGCAGGATTTAGTTCCTGCTCCCTTGACATACCAGGAGCCGGCAAGAAATTGACTTTTCTTACATCTTCCGTTGCTTCGCTGATGGTAGAAATGCAAAACCGTGACTTCTCACAATTCTCGTGTAGTAAAGGTCAGGTTCATCGCCGGACCAGCGTTCGTAGGGGGTCACTGTCCCTGGTGGCCCTGGACTGACATTGCGCAGGTAGCAAATGGTTTTCAGCATCATGGCCACCATTTTATGTCGAGACCGGCGCCGATGAGAGTGGGATCCAGTTTGTATATGAAGATGCGGTTTAGGACTTCGATCAGTCCGTTCTGCTAATGTTGCTTAGTGGCGGTAGGGAAGATTTCAATCCCGAAGTTCTCGCATAAGAGTTAAAGTGAGTAAGATATATTCTCGCCTCCTCGGTCGAGGCAGAAACATTAGACTCTCCTCGTTGGCGTTTCTACTTGTTGAAGTGGTTTCCGGAAGCAGTTCTCAAACTCCCACTTATGGCGGATGGGGAAGACCCAAGCCATGTCGGTGTAATCGTCCAAGAAGCCGGCCCAGTATAGATCTCCGTTGTTCCCGGCGGCGGGAAATGGGCCGGCAATATCTGCGTGGATGCTCTCAAAAGGTCTGGTCCCCTTGCGGATGGGCTTGGTGTGTGGTACTTCCTTCATCTTGCCCTTGCAGCAGTCGTCACAGACGTGGGATTATTTGATTGGTTAGATCTCAGTTGACATTTATTTCAAGCGGTTAATATTCTGTTCGCTGAGGTGTCCCAATCGTTCGTACCAGATATGAATGTTTGGGTCTTTGATCGTAAATGACGCCAGGGCGGTCTCAAGTTGCTTATCGTCTTCGTCGACGATATATACTCCATGTCGCTTTGTTGCAGTTAAGAGGATCTTATCGCGTTTTGTGATGACCGCACTTTCCTTTCTGGAACACGGTTGTGGCTCTATCTGTGTCGAAAGCTGAGACTAAGACGAGGTTGACTTTCGCGTCTAGGATGTACTAGGACGATCGTAAGGTTTCTAGGGGATAAACTGGTTATACTAGGTTTATATTAGTAAAGGGGATATAGGTGTTATCTTAAGTAGGGTATAAGTTATATCTAATAATATACTTAAGGGTATTAAGTGTAACTAAGTTATATTATAAGTAAAGGTAGCTAGTCTATAAGTAAGTATAAGTAAGTATATTTTATATACTTAGGTACTCTTTTAAGACTAGGTTATAATACTAATAATCTAAGATAAGATAATTAAAACTAGATATTAGTCTTAGTAGTTTTTTATTTAAGATTAAAAAAAAAATTTAATTATTATTTAATTAATATTTTATTAAGGTTTTTTAATTATATAATATTATAAGTATAATATAAGATCTCTTTTTTATAAATTATATTTTTAAGATTAGTTATTATAACTAAGTTTTATAAATTAATAATTTTAACTTATAAATTTTTTTTTATTATTAATATAATATTAAATTAAGGTTTTAAAACTATTTTTTATATAAGCTATATAAGGCAAAAAGTGATTTTACTTATATTAAGACTTATATTTTAAAAATTAAAAATTATATTTATATTTTTTTTTATTTAAATATATTAAATTTATTTTTAATAAATAATTTTATAATATTAAAAAATATTTTAAATTATAAATTTTTAAAAATAAAAAGCTAAAATAAAAACTATTTTAAATGTGACGATCGTATCTTTCCCAAGGGATAAACCGGTCGTGCTGGGTTTATGTTGGCAGGGGATTATTGGCGTTGTCTTGAACAGGCGGTGTAAGTCACGTCTGGTAATGTGCTCAAAGGTATTGAGTGTAACCAAGTTGTATTGATAGCTGAGGTAGCTACTACATAAGAAAGTGCTAATGAGCGTGTTATATACTGGTGTGTTTGGTGTTGGACCGATCGTGAGTTGGGCCGACGTCGTTCCTGGACCGCATCGGTCCTGGACCGACGTCGTTCCAACAGTGCGTCGGTCCACGCCTGATAGGTCCGTGAGGTCTGGGATTTTGTGGGGACCACGTGACGTAGCCGCGGAGGTCGTAACATTAAAGGTAAGTATAATTAATTTAGCTTATATTTATTAATAAAATAATTATTTAAAATATAAAAAAATAAACTTTTTAATTATAGCTTTTATATTTTAAATAAATTAAATAAGGTTTTTAAAAGGCTATTTATTATAATTAAGGTATAGTTTTTTAAAGTTATTAATTTAATTAAGTAAAATATAAATAAATTAAATAAGGTTTTTTTATTAATAGTAGTTTTTTAAAAGGTATTATATATTAATAAAATACTTTAAGGGTTTTTATATATATTTTAAAATAAAAATATTTCTTTTATTAAATAAAATATATTATTTTATTATTAAGTTTATTTATATTTAAAATTACTTTATATATATTAAGAATAATTTTATAATATTATTTATTAAGTTATTAATATATATATATAATATATATAATAAGTAAGCGTCGTAATTAAGTAAGCGTCGTATTTATATTATGTATTAAAATTCTAAATTTTAAGACTTAATAAAAACTGTAACAAAATAGCTATAGACTTAAAAAGAAAATTTTAATAAATCTAACTTTAAGATAAACTATATATAATTTTCTAGGATTTTTAAAAAATTCCTTTATAGAGAAAAAGCTATATATATAATATAAATAGCCTTTTTTCTAAACTATCTTATAAGAGATTTTTTTAAAACTTCTAAGAAATTATAATAGATTTATTTTAGCTTAATTAATCTAATTATAAGTTATAAGCTAATAGAAACTTAAGCTAAATTTCTTAGAATTTTTAAAGCTATTTTAAAATTTAGTATAAATCTCACTATAGGGTAAAATGCAATGCTTGCTTATTATATATATTATAACTTATATAATAAATAAATATATAAAATAAAAATCTTTACTTTTAAAATTAAAATTATAATAAAAATATTATAAATTATTTAATTAATTAAAACTATTTATTTTATTTTTCCTTAGATATCTTAATTATTATATAATAAGTCCTTATATTATAACTAGGCTTATTATAAATACTATAATATTAAATCCTTAGTTATATTAACCTTTCTTAATTATTACTTCTTAATAATTTAGCTATTATTTATATATTAATATTTATTTAATTAATTAATTACCTTCTTTCCTTTATTATTATAACCTCTTTTCTTTATAGCTAGGTCCTTTTTACCCTCTAGTACTAATTAAGTATTTTATTTACCTCTTAAAAGGTTTTATTTTTAGTAGTTAATAAGGTAACCTAATATATTATTACCTTTATGCCTTTTTTAAAAAACCTTAGGGCTTTAAGAGTTAACTCTAAGGAGCTACTTTAATACCTTTTAATTTATCTTTTAAGGTATTTAAACTAAGATCTAGCCTTAAGTATAGTCCTTAGGGTCTTAAAGACCTAAGAGGTTAATAACTTAGCTCCCTCCTTAGTAAGCATTAGAGTTTATAGCTATATATTAAGCTTTAAGACTATAATTTCTAGGTTAAGGTAAATAAAGCTAGTTTTTTTAAAAGTCTTTTTAATATTTTCTTTTTATTATGATAGCCTTATATATAATATAAAAAGTTAAAAAAAAAATAGTTTTTAAAATATAAGTTATAAAGTATATAATTAAATATTTTATTTCTTAATTATAAGTTTATATTAATATATTAAAATACTTAATATTAAGAGACTAAAATAAATAAATAAAGTAATATATAAAACTAAATAATTTTCTTTTTATAATATTTTTTAAATTTAATAAACTAATAACTTTTATAATTATTAATAATTAAAAAATAATAAAAATTAATTAATTAATTAATTATATATTAATTAAAGTATTTAAGTTACTTAAGATTAGTTTTATTATTAATTTAGCTATTTTAAGTTATTATAATTACTTAATTACCTAGTAAGTTATTTTTTTAATATTAATTAATAAGGTAATATTAGCTTATATTAATAATAAATAACTAGATTACTTAGCCTTTTATATTAATTACTAAAATAATTATAATTTATTTTTAATTTTTAAGTTATATTAATTTTAGCTTTAAATACCTTTTTAAGCTTATAATAATTATTTTACTTATAATTATATCTATAAAAAAGCTAATTTTATTAAAGTTATAAATATTATTTAATTAAATATTATATTTTATAATTATATTTATTATAAGCTTAAATTAATTATAAATAATAATTAAATCTTTATACTTAGCTTTTTAATAATTATATTTATAAAAAAACTATATTTTAAGCTTTAAGTATTACTTAATAAAATTTAAAGCCTAGTATATATTAATTAGTAATATATTATAATTAATAAGTAATTTATTAGCTATATCTTTAATACTATATAATTAGAGAGGAAATCCTTATAAATCTAAGTTAAAAATAAAATAAATAAAGATCTCTTCCTCTAGGTCTAAGAGCTTATATAATTTAGGGATTTAATTAAGTTAGGATTAAATACCTTATTGCTAGCGCTATAGCTTTATATAATTAATATTATATATCTTTATAGCGCCTTAAAGCTTTAGTTTTAAGCTATTTTAAAGGGCCTAGAGGGTAAGAAGGATTTTAGTCTTATTATTAAACTAATATATATTAAGTACTTAAGAATTAATTAATTAAATAGAGATAATATAAGTTAAGGGATTTTAATTATATATACTTATTTATTATATAAGCTATAAATATATATTAACTTTTATATTAAGTTTTTTATTAATTTTAATTTAAATAATAATTTAAAATAATTTAAGTAATCACGGACTCGCTGCTGCTGCCTCCGGTTTAGCGGCACCGCCCAAACAGGCAAAGCGCTCTCGCCGTCTACCCTCCCGACTATGTTATGTATCACGTGACTCTCTGTATATAAGACAGCAACCTCCTCCGGCTGTGTGAACATGTATCTTTGACCTCTGCTTCCTCCCACCCTCCGCCCATTTGCATCCACCGTTTCAACTCTTTGGCGGCCATCCCTGCCTTCAGCCCCAGCCCCAGCCCCAGCCCCTCTCCTACCGCGTCATCGTCCTGCATTGAGATGAAGCTCTGCAGGAATCGATCGATCAAGGCGACGCCTGCTCTCGTCCCCAGAGCCAGGTCTTGGACGGCATGAGAAGGATACTATCACTCATCTTCATAATATCCTCTGCTACTTTTTCCTACTCTGCGGATCGTATGGTTTTCCTTTCCGCCCTCTTCTCACGGAGTCTAACAAGGACTTACAGCCCAGAGGCGTTCCCCCCGCCGGACTGCCTCAAAGCGCTTCGATGCTTCCCAGGCAGGAGAGCATCTCACGGCGAGCCTCATCTTCGTGAGGCCTCCGACAGATGCCCAGCCAATGGCAGAAATGCCGCAGTGGCTCATCAATCCCCTTCCCGCCCCTGAAAGCATGATGGAGGATGGCGCCATCTCGGTCCCGCCTCCTGAAACTGGCACAGGTGGCTATAGAGGCTTCTGGCACGACCTTGCTTCCCGATTGGTTCCTGAGTTGGCAGAGAGTGGGATCAGAACTCGCTTAAGGGACCTAAGCCACCATTTCCCTATCCAAGGGTTGCCGAGACTACTTGCCGGTTCTCAGCTCATCCGATCCTGCGCCGCTCGTGATGGCTCAGCAGCCTCAAGAACGGGGGCCGGCCAGCGTAACCATATGGACCATTGGGCGAGGAGGAGACGGGACGGGCGCACTCCGGCGAGATATTAGTGTTGCACTGCATGCATGTCAACCTCGGCCGTCTCAATGCTGTGGGTTCATGAGGCGTTTATGACGGCATCTGATGCTCTCACATCCTCTGAATGGTCCAGCAAGGCCGTGGCTGTGGACGACTAACATGCGCCGGCGCGGCATTGTGCTCCATCACGGTCAGACGGAAGAGCCAGGGCTGCCGGAAGCTTCCTACCCGATGCTATCTGACCAACTGGAAATGACGTGTCGTGCGTCAACAGCCCAATAGCCCAACAGCCCAACAGCCATCATGACCTGCCTCATCTAGTATCTCCCGAGAACTCTGCCTTGCCAGCGAGCGGCATGGGTCCCTGACGGTGCGCGAGAAGATGAAGCGAGGGGGGGATGATCTATTCAGCACAGCTGCCTCAGTGTGGCCCGGCAGTGAAGTGATTGGCACGAAGGAGAAGCAGTTACGTGTCTGCCTCCATCCGACCTATCACCACCTTGGAGGACACAGGGAGGCAATAGGAAGACATGGGGCTGGGCGCCCGCAAGCGGTTACGACTCATGTTGCCGCATGGTTCAGCAGCGAGCATATAAGTTGGACAATGCCCGCCCATCTTCACCTGGTTATACTGGGAACACTAAACCCCTTATCTCTTTTCCTATCCGCACTCTGTAACACAAGCATGGCCACGGCATCTTTTGACTATGAACAGCGAAAGCTGTGTCAAAGCCTCATTCCTCCTGCCTCTCAGCCAGACACGGTATCTTTGCTGAAGAAGAAGGCGCTCTCAGCTCTTGGAAAATCTGGCGACACAGCGATTTGCATTCCCTCCGATGTCGAGTCTGACACTGAAGATGAAGATAATAAGAGTCGAGAACTTAATATCTTGCAATCTTATGTAATACGTGCTAGCACACCGGACTATCTAGGTAGGTCTTCGACGCCGTGATGCTCCGTTTAGGTGCAAGTTTCTAATAACCGACGTCTAGATCTCACCGGCACCAAACATGGCATAACTAAGCCAGAAGCTGCTACTGGCGCGGAGACTGCGACAGCAGTATCTCCGGCTCAAGCGGAAGCCGGCCTAGCTTGGCCGAATGAGACACAAGTATCTCGCCTCGCTGAGCCTGAATCGAGCCAGCAATCTTATGAGATCAATCACATGCTGACCGGAGATATGTCTGCTTGTCAAGATGTCAATTTTGCAACCCCTCCTGCTAGCCCTAATAGCCAGCCATACCCAGTTGCGGCGGACAGGCAACAGCTTCGACCCGCACCAGCTAGTCAACAGGGCAACATGATGGTCGATGCTATCTTTGACCATGACGCGTGCCATAGCTCCCAGGGTCATCCGGATTCCCCCTCAACTTGCATACACTCTCCGCGGGCTGCCGGCCCCGTCGAGGCGGTCCAGGCATCACTCTGGGAAAGCGAAATACCCGCCGGCAATTCATGCGACGATGCCATCCCTAAAGCCTACACCCCATCTCCCGCAAGACCCTCGCTTGAACCACATCAAGGACAAGGCTTAGATGATGCAAGCAGCGCGTCCAGCCATATCGAGTCCGAGGTCACGGAGGGTGGATCTGGTTTCGCCGCCGAAGTGTCTTCCACGTCGCCATCTCTTCGTCGTTTCCGTCACAAATCCTTGCAGGTGCATAAAACGATGCAGCCCAAGGACGGTGATGCAGACAGTGAGGCTCCACGGAGCGAGGATGGCCTTAACGGGCTAGAATCTCAACATCAGAAAGAGAACTCTCCTCCACTTCCATATGATGAGGATTCTGGTTCGGAAGACGATGATTTCGATGATGTCCACTAGGGTCGTAAACGCCGTAAGGTCTCGAAGTCCCCTCCCTGTTCGGTCCGCAGTACCCCCGCCAGTTCTCGGAGTTCTCGGAGTTCTCGGAGCTCTCGCCAAAGACGACCGGCAATACATGCCACACAGTTGCCGAGCGGGATCCGAACGTCTGGGTGTAATATTGACAGCACAACACCATCATAGGCAATACCAGCCCCGTCCGAGGCTAACATACTTCTTGCCCGGTTCGAGGAATGGACGCTCAGAGACGTTTTGCTCAAACGCATCACTGAGAGGGGCAAGACGACATTTCAATTACAGTTTGAATGGGACCCCAACTCATATCAGCCGCATGTTGACAGATCCATATCGCATCCGCGGAAGCGCAGAAGGCTACCTAAGACTTTGCGTTCGGCTGCAAAATCATCCGGCGCAAGATGGACGTCAGAAGAAGACGAAACTGTGCGCAGAATGAAACAAAATGGCAATACTTGGACCGACATCCATCGCGCCCTTCCACATCATTCTAAGGGCACGATCCAGGTCCGGTTCTCGACCAAACTCAGGAGTTGATCCGGTCAAGTGTAGCAACTCGCGTAAACCGTTGTGGGGAAGATGGGCAGATTATTAAAATGTTAAAATATAAGTAGCAACCCTGTTTTATTGTTCAGCCTGAGCACTTGCTTCCTCCTTGTCCGTGGTCAGAGCCTGTCGGTACCGCATAAGGGGGTAGCTTGCTACTCACAAATCACATGATATCTGATAGTAGATTGTTCTCGTCAGATCTGGAAGGAACTACCACCTTCCTACGTTCTGATATAAATCTAATGTAAATTTACCCCGTCCCCTATAACCCTCCTATAGCAAAGCGAAAAGAAAATTAAAGAGAACGAATTGACGGCGGTGGTGTTTCTCTATAGCCGGCTTAGATCTCAATGGCGACAGACCGGGCCTGGCTCAGGTAGGAAGGGCCGTTTTTAGACTACGTTCATAATGTAGGATCAGAACAAACAGCGTATACAACTATCGAGGACTGGGAAGTGACTGCCTGTAGCCAAAGACGTAAATCTACCTGCCTCCGCTTCAAGAGAACTTCATTGCCAGTACACGACCTGAAGCACAGCTGAAAGCGACCATTGATCCAACCACAGCCGATTCCACCGGGCGATACTCCGAAGGTAGCCAAAGCATATTCATTTCATCCTTCACGACCCATACCCCGTCGGTGCTTATACCGTAACCGGAGTGGCTAGCACATTGTAAGATGGTCTCCTCAGTGGACTGGGCGTCAATAGCAGGCGTTTGATTCGGTAGTTCCAAGTTCAGAAGTCCAATGTCAGTAGAGAGGCGAGAGTTAGTTGTTGGATCGAATGAAAGGCGATATAATAGTCTCCCGACGTTGAGTGTCTGCACGCACGCGCCTGTCGCCGCGTCCCAGATCCTGACCGTCTGATCGTCCGAGCCCGACGCGAGACGCCGGCCGTCCGCCGAGAAGGCCACCGACGTCACCGAGCCGCCATGGCCCTCGAGCGTCTGCATGCACGCGCCTGTCGCCGCGTCCCAGATCCTGACCGTCTGATCCCGCGAGCCCGACGCGAGACGCCGGCCGTCCGCCGAGAAGGCCACCGACGTCACCCAGCCGCCATGGCCCTCGAGCGTCTGCACGCACGCGCCTATCGCCGCATCCCAGATCCTGACCGTCTGATCCCGCGAGCCCGACGCGAGACGCCGGCCGTCCGCCGAGAAGGCCACCGACGTCACCCAGCCGTCAGCCGAGAACACCCAGCCATGGCCCTTAAGCGTCTGCATGCACGCGCCTGTCGCCGCGTCCCAGATCCTGACCGTCTTATCCCGCGAGCCCGATGCGAGACGCTGGCCGTCCGCCGAGAAGGCCACCGACGTCACCGAGCCGCCATGGCCCTCAAGCGTCTGCACGCACGCGCCTATCGCTGCATCCCAGATCCTAACCGTCCGGTTATATAAGCCTGATGCGAGATGCTCGCCGTCTGCCGAGAAGGCCACCGACGTCACCCAGCCGCTATAGCCCTTAAGCGCCTGCACGCACGCGCCTGTTGCCGCGTCCCAGATCCTGACCGTCTGATCCCACGAGCCCGACGCGAGACGCCGGCCGTCCGCCGAGAAGGCCACCGACGTCACCGAGCCGCCATGGCCCTCAAGCGTCTGCACGCACGCGCCTGTCGCCGCATCCCAGATCCTAACCGTCCGGTTATATGAGCCTGATGCGAGACGCCGGCCGTCTGCCGAGAAGGCCACCGATGATACCGAGCCGCCATAGCCCTCGAGCGTCTGCACGCACGCGCCTGTCGCCGCGTCCCAGATCTTAACCGTCTGATCATCTGAGCCCGATGCGAGACGCCGGCCGTCCGCCGAGAAGGCCACTGATGACACCGAGCCGCCGTGGCCCTCGAGCGTCTGCATGTACGCGCCTGTCGCCGCGTCCCAGATCTTGACCGTCTGATCCCATGAGCCCGACGCGAGATACTGGCCGTCCGCCGAGAAGGCCACCGACGTCACCGAGCCGCCATGGCCCTTAAGCGTCTGCATACATGCGCCTATCGCCGCGTCCCAGATCTTAACCGTCTGATCCCACGAGCCTGACGCGAGACGCCGGCCGTCCGCCGAGAAGGCCACCGACGTCACCCAGCCGCCATGGCCCTCGAGCGCCTGCACGCACGCGCCTGTCGCCGCGTCCCAGATCCTGACCGTCTGATCCCACGAGCCCGACGCGAGACGCCGGCCGTCCGCCGAGAAGGCCACCGACGTCACCCAGTCGCCATGGCCCTCAAGCGTCTGCACGCACGCGCCTGTCGCCGCATCCCAGATCCTGACCGTCTGGTCCTGCGAGCCCGACGCGAGACGCCGGCCGTCCGCCGAGAAGGCCACTGATGATATTAAGCCGCCATAGCCCTCGAGCGTCTGCACGCACGCGCCTATCGCCGCGTCCCAGATCTTAACCATCTGATCCCGCGAGCCCGACGCGAGACGCCGGCCGTCCGCCGAGAAGGCCACCGACGTCACCGAGCCGCCATGGCCCTCAAGCGTCTGCACGCACGCGCCTGTCGCCGCATCTAAGATCCTAACCGTCCGGTTATATAAGCCTGATGCGAGACGCCGGCCGTCTGCCGAGAAGGCCACCGACGTCACCCAGCCGCCATGGCCCTCGAGCGTCTGCACGCACGCGCCTGTCGCCGCGTCCCAGATCCTGACCGTCTTATCCCGCGAGCCCGACGCGAGACGCCGGCCGTCCGCCGAGAAGGCCACCGACGTCACCGAGCCGCCATAGCCCTCGAGCGTCTGCACGCACGCGCCTATCGCCGCGTCCCAGATCTTAACCGTCTGATCATCTGAGCCCGATGCGAGACGCCGGCCGTCCGCCGAGAAGGCCACTGATGACACCGAGCCGCCGTGGCCCTCGAGCGTCTGCATGTACGCGCCTGTCGCCGCGTCCCAGATCTTGACCGTCTGATCCCATGAGCCCGACGCGAGATACTGGCCGTCCGCCGAGAAGGCCACCGACGTCACCGAGCCGCCATGGCCCTTAAGCGCCTGCACGCACGCGCCTGTCGCCGCGTCCCAGATCCTGACCGTCTGATCCCACGAGCCCGACGCGAGACGCCGGCCGTCCGCCGAGAAGGCCACCGACGTCACCCAGTCGCCATGGCCCTCAAGCGTCTGCACGCACGCGCCTGTCGCCGCGTCCCAGATCCTAACCGTCCGGTCGTCTGAGCCCGACGCGAGACGCCGGCCGTCCGCCGAGAAGGCCACCGATGACACCGAGCCGCCATGGCCCTTGAGCGTCTGCTCGCAAGCGTTCCAATCTGCCTCCATTCTTGGCTTCAATATCATCCAATCCGGCTCCTCCACCTTGAAGAGCTCTCTAATGAGACTGTGTTCGGGACTGAACACGAGCGCGGACGCATAGGCCTGCAATGGAGCAATCTCGATTGGCCGTCTGTTAGAAAGAATGAAACGACGCGCGTCTCGAAGCAGTTTTGTAAGTTGCTGCGCTTCCGCATTTTTCTATAGCATTGTCAGACAGCTTCCAACATACGTCTAGAGCAGCTCACCACTAAAGCCTCAAGCTTGTGTACCGCCTTGACTCCCTCTGACATGCTCCGTAGGAGACCAAGACATTCCAGCCAATACAGAAAGTTCTCCTGGATGAATCCATGGACGTTGCCGTTATCCTGTAGAACATTGTCGACCTCTGTGGAATCTGAGTCGTGGAGATGGTCGACCCAATAGACGCATGAATATCGAATCGAAGACAATGGGTCGGTGTCGGGCGGCGAAACCCGATCGATGGGAAATCCCGGAGTGCTTAGGCTGTAAATGTCGCGCCGGAGGGTTTTTAACAGGGCCGCTAGCGACCTCGAGAAGAGGGCATGGTGCTGGTGCGCGATGCCAAAAGGCATGATGTGGCCGGATGCTTTGTTAAGGAGGAAATCTTTCGCCGATTGACGCACGAAGCAAACGACGCCTTCTCGAAGAGTCAAGAACGAGCTGCAAGACCTGACGACTTCTTTCAAGTGGTCATCGGTAAAGCTCCCAGGTGACTGAACCAGAACCTTCAGCTCATTCAAGGCAATCGGGCGGTAGACGACTGAGACAATGGCCAGGACTTCCCTGCAGAGAACTGCATGTTTCGAGCCATCAATGCGTTCCATTATTCGCTCGTAAGTGGAATCCCGCCCGGGGGGGAGCGCGTCTAGTTTAACGAGAGTGTCCCGTCGTTGGGTATCATTGTCCGGAATCGTGATCTCAGCCCCGTCCTCAGGGCGTGGCTTAGCCACGCTCTCGTGCTCTTTTTCTGCTGCCTGCAATAGACTTGCATGGACCTGACCGTCCATCAGGGTGGTTGTTTCAACGGAACTCGCTGCTGGGCTATGTTGAGATACATTGGAAGGATCGCCGGAGATGATGGCGCTTGAAATCGGCCGCATAATCTGGAGATCCCGGACCTGTCGAGGTTCCTGGGGATCGGTTGTCCACTGAGCTGTTGCCTCGAAATGACAGACCACCTGCGGATGTGGTGTCATGGTCCGCCCCGGGTCCCCGTCGGCAATGGACGGTGGTTCTTCGGGCGCCCTAAAGGGAAGAGTCGAGCCGTCAGCATTTCCCATCTTCATGGCCCAGATTAGTTGTGGTGATAGCTCGATTCCCGTACTATACTAACCTCCTCAATGAGCTATGGCTGCTGGATCGTGATGACAGCCGCGAGATTTGCACCCAAGGGTGCACAGCGGCGTCGGAGGCCGTGAGACGATCCTCGGGTTTGGCTGCCATGCATTTAGTGACGAAGCTGCAGCAGTCCTGACTCACTCCAATGTCTTTTAGCGGCGCTAAGGGGAACGGTGGTTGGTCCGAGGCGTAGTAGTTGAAAAGGTCCACATCGTTAGGGAAGACGGCGCACTGGGCCATCATACGGAACAGCAGCTCGCCGAGCGCCCACATGTCGACAGCGAAGGTGTAGGAGAAGGCCTCATCGGTCGATGACGAGCTCTGGTTACGAGGAAGCACCCTGACTTCGGGAGCCGCATAGCTTCTCGTGTAGATCTTGGTATGGAGAGCCGTGCCGTCTTGCTTAGTACGCTTGGCGATGCCAAGGTCGCCGATCTTGACCCACCAGTCGGGCTCGGGTCGGTAGACGAGGATGTTCTGCGACGGGCAACCATGTTAGTCTCGCCAATCACATGGAGAGGGGAGAAAGAGGGAGAGAGTATGTGTACGTGTGTGTGTGTGGATGAGTGAGTGGGTGCAGATGACTAAGTGAGTGACTGGACGCTCACCCACCTTCGGTTTGAGATCGCGGTGAGCAAAGCCCTTTTTGTGCATGTATCCAAGGCCCTCGACCAGTTGGGAGCAAATGACCTTTGCATGGGCCTCAGAAAAGGGCTGGCTCATGTAGTTTTGGAGGTCTCCGTGCTCAATATACTCCATTGCGATGAAGACCATATTCTCGTACTCGAACCAGCCATAGAACTCAACGAAGCAATCGACATACTAGTCAGCAGAGCGAGTCAGTTTAATCACTTCCCCCCAGAAGCTACCAGATAGTTATGCTCGGGGGGGAAGCCTGCACCTCATCGTTCCGAAATATGGCCATTGCCTCAAGCTCTCGCATGTACGGTACCGGCAGCGAGGTATCCTTGCGCATCTCCTTGACGGCCCGGAGCTTGCCTATCCGGGGCCCAGAGATACACTTCTCTAGCCAGACGCATCCGAAGCTGCCACTGCCAAGCTGCCGCTGTTGATGCCACGTCTCCTCTCGACGGGCCGACCGCCGGCGATGGGGCTGGTTCGAGTCGCGGACGGTGTGCTTGGTCACACCGTCGGCGCGGGAATGGATGGTCAGTTTAGAGTTGTGGACGAGGTCGGGAACCCATTGGTTCGGCTGGTTTGAGTAGCTCATGGCGAGCTTGTGAGCCGACAGCTTTATTACGACGAGGTTGATGAAGATGAAGGAAGGACAAGATGCATGGCCATCTTGCCGTTGTAGGTTTTGACCCCTCACTGATCCACTCCATTTATGCCTGAGGCTGCCTTTAGCGCAGAATCCAGCCACACGAGGCTGTGCTCAGGCACCATCCTTAAAGCCAGATATCTTGGGGCCCCAGAAGGACACGCCTGGCGCGCCTCGCCAGCGATCATTCTGTATCGCCTTTGCATTTCTCAGTGGCGAGACTGAGCAGGACTACCTATAGGCCTTAAACCGGCTCAGGTCCCTATCCCTTCAATTGTCGAGGAGCTCCGGCGAGTACCCCGCCCCACACTACCCCTGTCAACGAAGAGGTACATGAGAGGAACCACACGATGCGTCATTAATCAATACCACATAAATCCTCATATAAACCATTCTTAATTAGATAATGATTTCCCAATCGATACCTTCATCACTACCTACAGAGGCAGTCAATCTAGGGGCTTCAATTAGGGCAGCCAAGGTCAAGAAGCTCAAGGAGGCCGTTGGCACCGGTCAGTCGTAATAAAAGGAGGCGCCAGACAGTTTGGGGATGTGAGCAGTGTGATGTAGCGATTTGTAACTCGAGAGATTGCTGGTACTTCTACCATAGGCTAAAATAGGTGAGGGGCTAGGTTCCTTCAATCCAATGCATTTTGATTGGCTGCCAACCCCTACTGTGACCCGACCGGAGCTCCTCGACAATTGAAGGGATATGAACTCTGCAATACAAGGCTTCCATCTGTTATCCTAATAGACCGCGATAAGGCTTGTATGAATGCCGCAGAGACCTGCTTCCCATCTTCAATTTCTCTCCTACGCCTATGGCACGCGAACAAGGCAGTCCTCCGTTATTGCCAGTCGACATTCGTGCGCCACCAACAAGGACCAGAGGCCTATCAGCAGGCGTCTGAGCGATTGGAGTGAGTTTTTCAACCACTGGCACTCAATTTTGAAGTCACCAGATGAAGAGGCCTTTGGTCAGCGCGTCCAGGAGCTTGAAAGGCGCTACCTACCGCAATACATTGAAGAGGTTGGCTATATCAAGGCCAATTGGCTCGATCCGTATAAGGAAAAGCTGGTGAATACTTCCCTCTTATGGGTTTAAGAAACGATACTTGGGCTGGGTAGAGATGGTGTTAATGGATATGTACCGGTACCTGATTTCACGGGTACCCGTGAACCTATGGGCTCCCCCCGATATCTCGCTATTTAGTCGTCACATCCCAAGGCTTCGCCTTATGATTGATTCAAGTCACGTCTGGTTTTGTTAAGAGTCCGCCAAGTTTCCAAGCGACGCCGTAGTTGCACCATCTATTACACTGCTATCTCGTTTAACTGTCCCAGAATCCTCTCGTTAAAGTGCAAGCCAATAAGTATCCCATCCGGGTCGGCCGACGACTGTGCTGCAGTGTCCTCGTCATTCGCATCCAGACAAGTGAGACAAGCCAGCACGACTTTGGAATACTTCTCGCCCATTGTCTGTGGGAGTCTAGTTCGCGCAATCCCTTCCAGATGCTCCTTCGCCTGGACGCTCAAGGGTCTAAGGACATTCCCGGAACCCGCCCTGAAAGATTGTTGGGGAGCAGGAGAGTGCTGGGGTTGCATTGTTCTCGCCGAGAAATCGCGGAGTGGTCCATCGGGGGCCGGTGAGTCGGCTGGGTAACCGACAAAGGACTCCCACAGCCCAATCTCGAGAAGGCAGACACCAAGGCTATAAATATCGTGCTGCATGCAGTAGGCATCTTCGGGTGCGTCGCCCTGGCGGGCGGGGTGGCGATAGAGGTTGCGGTCCCAGTTGGAGTCACCCAAGAGGTTGGTGTCGCCGTCGGCGGAGCGAAATTGGTCGAAGCCGACAAGAAACGTGGCGCTACGCGAGGACTCGAGGTTCTCTAGGATGAGAATAGACTCGGGAGAAATGCTCTTATGAACTAAGTTGAAGGTGTGAACGTAGCCGACGGACCGGGCGAGCTCCTGGGCAATGCGGAGGCGGCGGTTGATGGAGAAGGCGGAACCATCAGCCTTTGGGTAGAGCAGAAGCATTTGGCGCAAGCTCTGTGGCACCTCCATCCCGCTGGGGATGCGTAGGATAAGGTCGAAGGAGAGGATGCGGGATGGGTCACGGGCATCAACGTTGCCATTGACGCCCTTGCAGTTGAGTAGACCGAAAGCCAGTGGGTCAGCGCGGGAGAGCTTGTGCGCCAGAATGCGAATGTCGCTTTTCATGACCTCGATGTCCATTTCTGGCCTGCAGATGATGGGGTCGAGGATGAACCACCGATCGCTGGACCCTCGGCGATGGGCGACCTTGGCTCGACAATACGGGATGGGCATGAAGTCAAAGATCTCCCGGAAAAAGACGGAGTCTTGATGGCTATCAGGGTCGAGGGCCGTTCTGATGTCGTCGGCCAGGAGGAAAGGAGAAGTGATTGCCTGGTGGCCAGCAGCGAGGGTGAACTCTAGATGGCGCTGCTGGTGCTGTAGCCTCCTGCGGCCGGATGATGGCTGCTCTGGTGCGGGGCGAAGCCGTGGCGGTGTTCTCGCCGGGTTTTGATCTGGCTGGAGTTGGAGTTGCTGGCTCTGCTCCTTGAACTCTCGAAGCTGCCGGTCAATGGCTGGGCTTGCCACGCGGATGATTAGGTACCATGACGGATCGAACCTCCGCTGCCACTCCTCGAGGTCTCGGATCACCCCGTCCAGCGCGTCCTTAACAAACGCATACTTGCCCTTGCGAACTCCCCTAGAGAAACCAAAGAAGCCGGACCTTAACTCAACGCCGCCATCCTTCTCTCGTTTCTCTAGGACGGCTTTCAGGCTGGTGACAGCCGATGAGAGCTTGGAGGCAAGGATACCGAGGACGTCATCGAGAATACGACGATGCTCTGCGTCGAGAATGGGTGTCAGCGACTGGACGAATTCGTACTGGAGTCGCGTGCGGTTCCAGCAATCCTCCACTATAGCAATGCGCTCCGAGACTTCTTCATCGGCGGCATTGTATGTTTTGCAAGTGTTGATGATGAAGATAATGCATCTGCCCGAGTTGTGTGAGCATCCATTAACACAGAAAGAGCCGGCGTCGGCCCGACAGGAGGCCTCACTCTGCACAGAGCTCCACGCTTTGGAATATGACGCCGGGATCCATCTTCGATGTTCGGCGGGATGGAACGGACTCCGTGAGATCTCAGTTGTCGGAAGGCCTGGTCTCGCTATCGCTCGATAATGTGGAAGGAGAAAGAGGAGAGGTGCCCCAGGACAAGGGAACAGACGATAATTAAACTTCTTAGTGCAACCTCCTTGGCCTGTCTTGTGGGAGAAGCCTAGGGTAAGCAGTGTGTCCTAAATCAAATCGTGCGAGCCTGTTCTCACCTCTCTCCTCACTTGCTTTGCCTTACACTTTTCACTCCCAACACGGCAAAGCTCTGCGATTGACCTAGCGCAGCTGCACCTCCCGTTACTCGACAATTCTATTGGCCCCACAAGCTGCGCCTAGCTGCAGGGCCTTTTCAGCTGCTGATGCCTCTCCTCCCCGTACGAGAAATCCCGCGAAGATGTTGCTACTCAAAGTTGTCAGTTGCGACACTCCATCGTCAGCCCAACTCACCGATCGGAGCAGAAGCCATCTCGCTTATATCGTCATATCGCACAACGAGACCAAAATGTTCTCTTCTCTGCGAAGATGGCACCTTGCTGGCTTGAGAAAGCCAAATCCAAGGTCAAAGCCTCCCCAGCTTCCGCCATTGCCGCCTCTCCACATTTTGAAGTGGGACAGGGAGCGTTATGGATGGGTTGCTCATTCAGGAGGTCGCATTACTGGCGAGGTGGGGCAGCGCAACATCTTTGCGGGATTTGCGCGCGGGGAGGCCTCAGCAGCTGAAAAAGACCCCTGTAGCTAGGCGCAGCTTGTGGGGCCAATAGGGCTGTTGAGTGATGGGGTGTGCAGCTGCACTAGGTCAATCGCAGGGCTCTGCTGTTGTGGAAGTGGAAGGTGCAAAGCACAAGCAGGTGAAGAGAGGCAAGAACAGGCTGGCATGATTTGATTTAGGACACACTGCTTACCCTAGGCCTCTCCCACAAGACAGGTTCAAGGAGGTTGTCTAAACAAAAGGAGCACTAGTTACCTATTGGCTTCCTCTAATCGGTATTGCCTTAGCTATTCGATAACGAGCATAGCGGCCGCCAGTAGCACGGCAGTCGGCAATATCTCAACGTCCATGTCCGCGATTAGCCGCCCCTTGATGTGGGGCATGGAACCTTGTAGGGGCGTTGCTTATTCAGGAGGTTGGGTATGATCCAGGCAGACAGAGAAAGCGTGAAGCTGTTGTTCGGCCAAGAAAATGGACAAGGGCTGATTGACGGGAGAAGACGCTGCCCAAATCGGACCACAATGGTCGTCGGAAGGATAAACGGTGCGCTGGCCCCTAACACCAGAGTTAAAAGATGCCACCCGAAGATAAGCGAACCTGGCAGGGCGTTGCCCCGGCGGTGGGGTATTGGAGGCACAGTGTCGCGACTTTGGCGGATAGGTCGATAATGGCGATGTCACTTGCGGCGAGTCCTGCCGCATCGGCCATGGCAAACGACGATATTTTGACGATTAGACAAGCTGGTTCGAAGGTGGTTTAGCTTGCGGATCAATAGCCCGAGACGAGAGTGTGTAGGGAGGAGAGAGGGCTGTGTTAACGTGTACTACGGTGAATACCTAACCAGGCTGTGGTGTGGCAGGTGTGGCAGAGTCAAGCTAAGGTATCCACCGAGCATATCATGCATCTCATAATGATAGGTTCGTCGCAGCACAACATCATGTCGGGAGGCAGGCAACGGCCGGTGGTGGAAAAAAGAGTACAATGACATGCTTCATGTTTCGTGAAGCGCGCTTACTCCCTGCCATATCCGTGGTAAGAGCATGATCCCTCAGGGTTATTGGACAAGTATACGCCAGCATAACCAGCCTGCGGGCACCGTGTTATTCACCCGCAAATAAGCTTAAAATTGGCCCCGTGGTACTCAGTACGTGGACAGTGCACCCTACCCCCATAATGTCCCGTACCATGTGGTAGAAGGGCCTAGCTAGGTGTCGAGACTCTGGGCTGGCCACTTTTCTATTTTTAAACGGCCGCTAGGTGCCGAAATCATTGGCAGCCCACCGCTTGCGGTGTAAATAAGAAACTGATGACTAAGCTCGAGGAACGACTCATCTATAGCCAATTAGAAGCCAGCCTGAGATCTAGCCACCATGGCCACACTTAGCCACAGCTACTTTGCTAGGTCAAGATCAGCACCCTTCTTCAGCGCAATCAGAGCCCTCATTCAGCGCAATCAAAGCTTACAATTCAGTGCGATCAGAGACTGCACCGCCGGCGGTGCACGTATGGGCTGCCGAAATCATTCCGCTCCTGACATAAGCAAGCGACACCAACTCCTCTGCATCAAGTGGCTCCGATGGTGCCCCGCACATTAGATATTCTGGGCTAGCTACATATCTCTGCGATCACGGCTGGTGCGACCGTTCTATTCCCGGCAACAGCTTTCCCCGCCCGCGGGACCTCCAGTACCTGCGTCGTGTACATAGACACAAGAGGGTTTTTGTACTTCGTTCGGGGAACTGTCGACCCAGCTGTCGATAGAGAACTTGGATGAAAGTAAGAAACAGGCACAGCGTTCCCATGTTGCAGGATGGGATGCACTCGAAACGTTGTTGGCGATCCCGCTTGAACTGAGCGATCCTCGGCACTCGCGCTGTGGTGGCCATCTCTTCTGGCACATTAGAAGGAGAGTAGTTTTTGTGAATTAGGGAGTTTTAGACGTAGATAAAAATAAAAAAGTAAGCATTTAATTCCATTCTTTAACCCACTACTCTGTCCTTCACCACATCAAGTCAATGAGTTCTGAAGATGCCACGTCCCTTCATGCCATTGATAGCTGCAAGACTGTAAAACCAACCAGTTACCTGCTGTCCGATAAGTGGAGTCTGTTGCTCGAGGCTATGACCGCAGGTGACGGCGAGGCTAGGTCAGAGAGAAGTGCTCGATCGTCATCCAGGCTTGCCGAAGATTGGTTGTCATGGGCTGAGTCGCTGAGGCTTTGGCGACTTGGATTCATCTCGAGCTCCGAGTTTTCACCCGCTCGATGACGCCTCCGGTATTGGGCATCCGGAGGTCGATAACCCGGGACCGAGCCCATGATGTAGAGGAGCCACTGTGGGAGCATCGAGGCTGTGTAGTATCCAGGAAGCGAGAGCCCCAGCAATAATGCTGAGACCAAGATAAGAAGCAGAGTTAGAATCAACAAATAATCGGCGGTTGACTTTGATGTCGCCTCGGATGGTACCCGTCGGGAAGCGCAAAGTATGAATCCAATGGCGGCAGCTTGGGAAATGAAGGCTTCGCGTAGCCGGCATCCCACTCGGTGTAACCAGCACCCCAAAGGTGGGGATCAGTGGCGCGACTGTGGCACACGCTCCGATCCCGGCTACCCACCCAAATTAGTATGTAATCAATCGAGGTCATCGTGTTCAACTGTCTTATTTACAATTTGCTCAATTATACACTCAAATACACATATGAAGACATCGTGACTATCACTAACCTAGCTTCTTGGTGTTGTGGTTGAATCCTTAGCCGTCAAACTCATCTACCCACTCCTGATCGACTTCCAGTGCCTTCTGATCAAGTCGCCCCTCAAAATACACTGCGGCTTCAAGGTTCAGGTCTTCGGGTTCACCCCCATCAAGTCCAATCCCTTCCAAAGCCGCGAGGGCCGCCATCGCGATGCCGGCCGCCGTATTCTGCGTGAGTTCTCGAGGGGCGTCATCGTCAAGGCAGATCGGGGCGTCAGATGAGGCGCCTACATCGTCTGTATCTTCGAGATGTTGGAAGACTCGTTGGTATGAGCGTTGCATCTGTGTGCCGGGCTCATATGAGTCATTATCAGCAACCTGACGAAGCCCAAGAGTCGTATTAGATGGTGTAGATGACGAAGAGGAAGCCGCAGCTTGTATGGCAGCTGGGGCTGTAGAAGGAGGCGCTCGTGATGCCCTCGCTTCGGCGGTCTCGAGGGCCTCCACGCGTTCAAAGAGACTGGGGTCGCGACGGGTGCTTCCGGGGGCTGCGGTCTTCTCGGTGGCGATGGCGCCCTTCGGTCTGCCTTTTCCCTTCATGATATGAGGCTCCAAAGGCACCTCCGGCTGTTTTGCCTGCTGTATGTTATAGTCACGATCCCAATACTAGTGTTGATCGACCTCATCTAGCGGGATAGGCTCCTTCTGATGCAGCCGGCGCCAAATCATATGCTTACACGGCAGCCCGTATGCGGTGACGATCGGGCAGGGATAACAGGTGCCTTTGGGCGACTTCGAGAGGTCACGATCGAGCTCGGCGTGCTCTTTGGCGATGAGGCGGAGGGCTGTTGGGCTGATCTGGTCTCGGATGAGGATATACAGGAGCTGCATCGTGATCGTCAGCATCTTATTCCTGCCTTGGAGTTGCTGCGTGGCGATGGAGGCATCTTGGTGTTGCCAGAAGACGCAAAGTCGCTGGAAGACGGTTGTGAGATCCCCAGTGCTCGTACAGAGCCACCGCTTTATACTCGAGTGAAGAGACTCAACCACCGAGGTCGTCGTGAACCCGAAGTGGCGATGTTGATCCACGTAGCAGCGAACGACTTTCTCCTTCCAAGGGATAAGCCAGGTATTGAGACAATACAGAACTGCGGCGTCAGGATGAGCGCCGGGGCGCTTGAACTGCTCTAATCGCTTCTCGTAATCATGAACCGTAGGACTATATACGATGCTATTCCAAGCCTTCAGGAAGTCTTGGAACTTAGCATGACGTACAGTCTTCCTCGTACGGGCGTCGTAGCTGGCCTTGGGGAAGTGCTGCTTTGTTTTGGCGAGCACGTTCATATTGACGTGCCAACGGCAGAGAATATGTGGGACTTTGTCGAGGACCGGGTGACGAGAGAAAGCATTCATGAGGGCGAGATCTCGGTCAGTGACAGTGACCTTTGGCATCGGGATTTTGCTCTCGAGAAGAAGAAGATATAGCATCACGATAGCCCAGCTGTATTGGGCCTCGGTCTCGCCACTGAGGAAGACAGCCGCAACTTGGAAGATCTTATTCGTTGATGTCACACCGCAGATGTTGAATAGCGGCATGTTGAACCGGTTGGTCTTGTAGGTGCTGTCGCAAAGGATGATATCGGGATGCTGCTGAAGAAGAGATATACCGGTCTTTGGCGCAATAAAGAGGCGGGATATATGACCTTGAGAGTCGCGAGAGTCTCTGAAGAAGAAAGAGTCATCTTCCTTGAGCTTATCGTAGAGCCATTCGACTGGAGTCCGGCCGCGAAGCTCCTCACGGCGGTGACGGCGGAGGAGGTTATTGAGATCATCCTTGGTGACTTGCTCGACATCGGGGTCGCCGTCACTCCTCAACCTGGCGAGAATCTGAGTAGGTCGAGAGCCTGAATTCCACCACGAGATAACCTCATCCTTCCTCTTGGCGATGGCCTTAACGCGGTAGCTGGAGAAGGCCCCAGGCTCGAGAAGTTGGTGGTTATGTGTGTTAGCTCTGTCGCTATCCACACGGTCAAGCACCGAGCCGGCCGGGGTGGATTTGACACCAACGCGATACGGGCAGCCGGTCATCTGAGTGCTCGTTCCTCGGCGTTTACTCTCATGAGCGTGCTTCGCAGCTGGAACAAAGGCACGCCCTTTGGAGCATCGTAACGTGATACGGGTAGGGTTGGCGGCGTTGGGCTTCTTCTGATGGAGAACGAGGGCCATCCCGAGGTCTTTGGCGACGGCGTCGATAGCCTCCTTTGCCTCCTCGAAGGTGGGAAAGTATCGGCCTTGGAGCGACTCCATCGCGGGCGGCAGAAGGTGCGATTATGTGGTCGCGATGCCCTCACTCCTCACTCGCTGACTTTGGTGATGGCCTCGGTTGACCAATGCAAGGTGGCTGCACGACAAAACGCTGCTTAGTCACATACAAATTTGGCGGGGCGGGCCGGCTTCGGCGTCTTAGGCTCACGAGCCACAGGTATCCACTTTGGGGGTGCTGGTTACACCGAGTGGGATGCCGGCAACGCGAAGCCGAAATGAAAGGTCCAATATAGGCAACTTGGGGAGGAGTCGGAATCCCCGGAAGCATGACATAGGTAGTAATAGCTGTTACTTCAATCCATTCGAGTATGAAAAGGCATTTCAGCCAAAATTCTATCCCGCTGCCAACTGCAAAGGGATAGATGATTGCCATGATCTAGTCATCACATCAGCACGGCCACCAAACGGCGAAACCATTTTGCACGCATTTTTGACATGCGGGCTCATATGACTAAACCGACGACGGCGAGTCGAATGGTGGTCACCACACCTTCGTGCGACGCCTGTGGAAGCCGGGAGAGCTGTTTTTGTGCGCGCTCCAGGGTAGACGGTTGGACTTGGTCGTTTTCGGGCGCGCGCCGGATTTTCCAGCTACCCTGGAGCTCAGTCCACTTCTTCTGGGGCCAGGCCCACCTACCCTGTACCTCAGACCCGCCTACCCTACACCTCCTCCAACTTCAAACGGCCACCACGGCTCGGGGAGAGGCGTCAGCGAGGCGTGCCCTGTACCGTTATGATCGTCTCGTCGAGACGCGTCGATTGGTGGCCCCCAATTGGCGGTTGGGGCCACGGCTGGCGAGATGCACGTGTCGGATCGACTTTTTCAGAAATTCAACTGACGATTACCTGAGTTGTCAGCCAACTCTGTGAGGAAGAGGATTTTCCGGATTTTCTCACCTACCCTGGAGCAAAATCGACTTACCCTGTACCAAAATCCACCTACCCTATACCAGAATTTCTTTTTCACCAAGCCAGACCCAGCTACCCTGGTCCAAATCGACTTACCCTGGAGCAAAATCCAGCTACCCTGTACCAGAAAGTTTTTTTTCACCAAGTTCAACCGCCTACCCTGGACCAAAATCAACCTACCCTATACTGAACTTTTTTTTCACCAAGTCCAGCTGTCTACCCTGGACCAAATCTCACCTACCCTGGACTATTTTTTTTTACCAAGTCCGACCGCCTACCCTACACCACCTGATCAGCTCCAGGGTAGGTGAATTTTCAGCTACCCCTATACCTGCTGACTCAGCTCAAGGTCCCGTGATTCCAGCCATCTCAAACACGGCCGTCAAATTAACGGTACCTCTGTAGAGACCCTGTAGGGACCCTGGAGAGGCCATGAAAAAAAAAATCTCTCTGCAAAAAAAAGCACAGCGCCACCGCGCGCGTTAACAACTTTTTTCATTTTACCTACCCTGCACTTCTGGGCGGGCCCCTGCCCGGCCAGATCTCCTCCTCACGTACCCACCGACGGACTTTCTGTGAGCCGCACGCCAGACCGGGCTCGCGGGCCACTTTT